>NC_140988.1:87908921-88356421 GCF_052327205.1 Somniosus microcephalus
TCGGCCCTCCAGCCTTCGAGTGGGGCCGGGAGGTGCCTAGCTCGGGCGTGGGTGCAGAGGAGACGCCGAGGCTTCTAGGCCTACCTGGAAAAACGGGGAAAGGTAGGAAAATTAATGAGATTAGATAAGTTAATTACTTTCTAAATCATTTTTTTTTTTTTTTTTTTTAAACAATGTGTGTTTTAAAAGCAACGTTTTTTTTTAAGACGCAGAAAGCGGGAAAAAGAAAGGAAAAGTTTGGAATCAAGATGGCGGCGACTCACCTCGGTTCAGAAGGATAAGGCCCGGCCACACACACACCGATTGGCCCGGCGGCACACGCCAGCAACCCGGTGTACGATTGGTCGAGCTTGAGGTCACTCTGTCGCTAATGAGCGGATAATGAGATGCTAATGAGCGGAACGTTGAAGGTTTTTGGGATACCGCGGGCGCGATTTTAGCCCGGCCAAAACGTAAATACGCTTAAAACCGTCTCGGAAGCGTAAGCTTTCTTTGGAGGCAACGCGCGCGTAGGTACGCCCTGTAACTTTCGAGCGCATACCCGACAGACGCACACGCGATGACAGACAGAATGACAGAATGACAGACAGACAGATGTACCGATTTATATAGATAGAAGATAGATAGATAGATAGATAGAAGATAGATGTCGGTTGAATGCTTCAATAGCTCAGGCATCACAGTAGGGACGTTGACTAACAGTGGAAACTTGCAAGACTTTCGAGAAAGAAACTGGAGCTGGTTTGATGCTAACCAAACTGAACCAAATTTATTGATTCCTACTTCTGGCTGACTTTCAACTCTACACTGAATATACACAGAGTCAAAACATCAAAAGAGAAATCAGAAAGAAAGTCACCAGTGTGTAAAAAAAAAGTAGGGAAAATAGTAAATATAGTCTAACTCCCACAATGTTGCACACAGGAAGTCAAGATCAAACAGAGTTAGAGGGGGGGCAAAATATTACGCTTTTTTGATCATTCAGATTGTTCTGCCTGCCAGTTCCTCGGAGACTGGAACAAGGATTTTTTGTTTAAAGTACTAACTGGTTATTTCGGAAGTTGCTTTTGGGGGCAGTTATGTAACATTAGATGCTGCTCTATTGTAATCAATGGGTCACATAACGTTATGATGACACATTACACACAGGTGCAGCACCTTGGAATCTTGAGTCCACTCATCATCTTCAATATACAAGAGATGTCATTACTTACATATTTTGCATGAAAAAGAGTACAGAGTAAATCTGGCCTTTATCACATATGAAAGGAAAAGCATTTTGCATGGGGAACCATTCAAGAAAATTATGAGGAGATTTAATTTGACACACCCAGGATTGGAACAAATTCAAGTCTGTACTGTGTGTAAATATCCATTCTCCAATGTGCCATTCACACGAATGCACCAAAAAATTATGGAGCCTGCAGATTATCTAAACAATTATTCCATTTGCAATTTAAAAAAGCCATAAAATGTAAGTCACAAAATACTAGTCTGTTAATATCAGCAGCTCACTTTCTTCCTTATGAGTAACACCAATGTGAAGATATTAAAGGTTAGTTATTTTGTGTGTAAATATAGATTTCATGCATGTGGTCAGAAGTAACATTAAACAGAAATAGTCAACTGTTTAAAGCACAATGCGGTTTCCAAGAAATTAATTTGTCATATTAATAATTTAGAAGTGTTCAAGCAGAAAGTATTTTATAAGCGCATGGCTAAATACTCCAGTAATTAACAACTCACCTAGTTTGAAAGTACGACACAGTAATAGGATGGCAACCAGTTTTTAGAAAATCAAATAATGTTTTTTTAACTAGCTGAGACTCTGTTTATTGAAAAATATCCACAGGATACATGAGGGTTTTAGTTTGTAGCTCAAAGACAGGAGGTGGTTGGGGTGAATGGCACCTCTTCACATTTACCATAAAAGTCAGTATTAGCACTATTCAAAAAAAGGCCTGCAGTCTTATGACAACTCAAACATCACAAGAGTACTTCATGTACAATGAATTATTCTGAAGTAAAGTGACTATTCTGTAGGAAAAAGCAACTTTGCACACAAACAGCAAAAGGTTAATGACCAGTTTTTGTTTTCTGGTGCTGCTTGAGGGAGGAATGTTTGCCAGGAGAAGGAAGAGCTTCCTGCTCCTCATAATAGTGCCATGACACAGTTAACATGCACTTGAATCACTGGAACAGGCAGGCACTTGGTTTGATGTCTCATCTGTACAACAGCACCGTGACAAAATCAAAGATCCATCCTATACCAAATCGTTAAAAAAAGTCAATGTTTTATCTTTTTACATCAATTTTAATTAGACTCAGTACCGACTGCAACAGATTGAAAATGTTTTTGTTACTGCTTGCTGAAAAGTTGTCTACGTTGGGACTCAGTAAGCTTTGCCCCATGCCTAGTCAAAGAGTGTAACTTTTGAAAGGACAACGCATTTGTTTTCTCTAGTTTCTCTAATTGCATTGGGGAATACATGACCTTGAACTACATGTTAGATGAAAGCTTTTTTTTTGTCCTACTGTCTATAAATTGATCCCAGAGTCACGCTGTCTACTGGGTGCAGGTCAGGCGCTTTGCTCTAAAGGTTAGCCAACGATCTCCTGGGATAATCTTATTATGTCTCATTGAGGCATTAAATGGATAAGACATGAAAATAGTGTAGACCAGTATTCAGTTCAACCGATGGCATGGTATAAGGCTTCGTTGATGTATGTATCCATGATGATCATGGTTTTGATTGGAAGCTCTATAACCAAGGCCACCCAGATATCTCAAAGTTTTGATTAATTGTGAATGATGCATTTTTATCTTCCTTTGAACAAGCTTGGATATCAAGAGATACAACCAGAGTGGTGGCCCATGTATTTCAGTTTCTTATTTCACTGTACTGTTTTATGGTGCGGGCTTAAGGAGGGACTACATGGAATTCATTTCTCATGTAATGCTTGCATCACAGAATCATGATTAAAGATTATTGAAGAGATTGTTAGACTTAATTGTCTTGGAACAAACCAAGTAAAATGCGGTAGTGTTTTGTCAATTTTTATCTGACAAGTGAATCTTGCTGCAAGATTATAGTCTTTTTGCTCATTGATTTGCTTATTAATACTTACTTTATATAAACACACACATACGAAATCAACTACCTCACAAAGCAAAGCAACCAATCATAACCAGCTTAGCGAAAAGACTGATGGGAAAAAACACTGATCAGCTTGACATTTTATCACAATAGACTATAGCTGAACAAAACACGGAAAACGCATGAAGTCACAGACCTTGAAAAGCGTTATGATAACTTGGGAGAAAACAAGTTGCAGCTGGGGCTGGAATCTATGCAACCACAGAACTAGACCGATAACAACATAGCAACCAGACAGATAAGGAAGGGGCCTACCTAGAACTTTGAAAAATGAATGCTTTATATTTTGTTTTTAAAATACAGGTAGACTATCCTTTATCCGAACTTCCGAAAACCGAAAACCTCTAAAAACCGAAAGTTTTTTCGTTCCGCGTAAGTCGTGCGCACGACATGACCAGAGTGGCGCACGACTTACGCGGAGCAGGGCAGAGGGTCACAGAGTTCCCTCTTGGGTAGGAGATTGCAGGCCAAGCCGGGCAGTGTGAAGGAGGTACCGGGAGAGTGAACCCAACAATACAGCGGCCCGTCCGATAGCTGCAGCGGCCCGTCCGATATTCTTTTCTCCGCCTGACCCAACCCGAACCAAACCGCGGCCCGTCCGATATTCTTTTCTCCCCCCCCTCACCCGACCGATATTCTTTTCTCCCCCTCCCCACCCCGACCCGACCGATATTCTTTTCTCCCCCCCTCCCCCCTGACGTGCGGGCCCGTCCGATATTCTTTTCTCCCCCCTAACCCCGACCGCCCCCCGTCCGATATTCTTTTCTCCCCCCACCCACCCGACCCCTGACCTGATTTGCGGGCCAGCTTAGTAGGAGTCAGCCGATATCCGGCTTTCCAGAGAAGCAGGAAGGGGAATGAGACACGGAACAGTCGCAAGAGGTAGCCTGAACTTTTAAAATTTATATTAAATACAAATTTCCCAGTCTTATAATAATACCTTCTGAAATCCGAAAAATTCCGAAAACCAAAACTCAGCTGGTCCCAAGGCTTTCGGATAAGGGCTAGTGTACCAGTAACTTAGTTACTGTGGGAAACCACACAAGAATGAACTGGGGGTAAGGTCAGGTGACACAGGAGACACTATGGAAAGAAAGGTTAAGTGTAAGTTAGTTATTGGTCCAGGGAACCTCCATAGGTTTGAATGGAAAGGAAAGGTATTAAAAGATCCGAGAAAGGGTTAATTGCAACAGACTAGGGCCTGGCACCTAGAGGCAAGAATAGCAGACTCGGGGGATCATGCCAGAGGTGAGGGGCACCTAGAGGCAAGAATAGCAGACCGTGCCAGAGGGTGCAGGTAACTCCTACCGTGACTTTTACCCAAGGCATACTGGGGTAGTATGACTATGCTTTATTACCGCTGTTAAGACACCGTAAGGGATATTGATCCTTAATTGTACTGAATAAATTCAAGGAATAAAGTTTTAATCTCTGCTACCAATTTGGTCAACGTCAAATCTTTTGGAATCAAAGATCTCACAAAGAGAATCTTACATTGTCCATGTAATTATTCTTGTTAAATAACAAAAATTAGTGATTTTCAGCCTGAACACATTCTGCAACATGGTGTTGAAAGATCTGGAGTAGGCTACATTATTTCTAGTGAGTATCCCAATATCATCTGCTTTATTTAGATATATTTAGTGCACAAGATTGAGTTTGTTCATAAGAGTGTGCGAACTTGCCTACAAAAGGCTACCTTCTGTGTTGAACTGGAGTAAGGAACACGGAGAAGCTCAGTGTGGGCTTCAACCCACAAATTACTGACTCAAAGGCAAGATAGACAACCAACTGAGCCAAGCTGACTGTTTTTGTAAATGTTTAAAATATCCTTTAGAATTCTTTCTCTCCCCCCCCCCCCACCCCCACCCCCACACCATAGATGGGTATATTTAATTCAAGACGACCGAGTTTCTACAAACCAGGAAACATTACAGTTGTAATAATGGATTTTTAATATATTGAATGAGTTAATTTTCTAGGCATGTTATCTAGATCAGCAACTGTTAATAGTATGTTCCATTTACATCACACATCCCTTCTTAAATGTATCTATTATGGAGAAATGACAATGCTGGAAAAAGGAGACTTTTTCCATGCAGTAGGGTGCCTACATCAAAGTCTTGTACAGCATGAGTTACATAGAGTTTAGAGCTCCCTCTAGGCTGCCACATCAATGTAAATTAATCTCAACCTGGCAGACAGCCCTTCCTCTATTCATGCTATTATGATATTTCCATTTCACACATGAGCCCATTTTGACAGAGTACCCAATTAGTGCTGTTGCTTTTGTATTGGTACTGATTTGCACCTTGCCTGTACACGGACCTATATATTTTTTGGGAACGAGGATGAAACCGTTGAAACCCATTTCATTTAACATCTCTAACTGTGGTCAATCATTAGAATGACTAGCTCAGTTGAGGACCCAGAATGAGATGCAAGGATCAATCTTCTAAATTACTGCATTACCCAGTCACCGATGTCATTTGAATAGTAAAAATTTTACTGATCCAAATCAATAGCCTATTGCTACTCATTTAGTAATTTACAAAAGCAACTAAATTTGTCTCAAGATAATGACATAAATTGAGCTGAAATTAAATTTTAGATTAATAAATACTTAAGCAGCTTCTTGCTTTATTTTAAATTGATAAAACTCGCAAAAACAATGAGCTAGCTTCGGTACATAGATCAGATCAAACAGTAAACCATATTAAGACATCAAATGTTTTGGGCGGATCCAGTAGGGTAAAGTGGACAGCAGATTACTGTCAGCGTAGAAGACTTCATGTTTACAAAAGCATATTAAAGATCAGTATTCAAATTCAACAGCTGGTACGCTGATGCCACGAGTCACATTCACTGTAGTAGAAGGGTGGTTTGTTTGGAGTGAGTGATGCTTACAAATCCCCATCACACAACATTAAGCCACCACAGTGGGGGGGAAAATCATTTTCATGTCTTTTACACTTTAGGTGCAGCAAATATTTTTTTATTTCAAGGAAAATTTATATTGAACAAAATAACTGCACCAATTTTTTGGGAGGTGAGCAATCTACAAAAGCAATCCATATTGCCAGTGGAAAGAATCACGACGACTAAAATTGCAGGAAGAAACAAATAACATTCATCCATGCTTGAATCAAAACAGTTTTGATTTTCACTATGGTATGATGGTGAAATGACATTCATGTGATTCCTCCTTCCTGGTGCGTAAAAGTGGAGTGGTTATGTTACTGGGCTAGTAATCTAGAGGCCTGGACTATTAATGAAGAAAACAAATCTCGCCATGGTAGTTTGAGAATTTGAATTCAGTTATTAAAAAAACCTGGAAATGACAACTGGATTGCCATAAAAAACCCAACTGGTTCTCTGATGTCCTTTAGGAAAGGAAACCCGACATATTTACCCGGTCTGGCCTAATTGTGACTCCAGTCCCACAGCAACACGGTTGACTCCTAACTGCCTTCTAAAGGGGCCTAGCAAGCCACTCAGTTGTACCAGTTCAAGGCGGCCAGCCAGCATCTTCTCAGGGAAACTAGGGATGGGCAATGAATGGTGGCCCTGCCAGCGACGTCCACATCCAGAAAATGAATAAAACAATATAACTATAAACAGTGAAAGCCAGGAGTGAGGGTCAAGAAACTGGATGGGATGAATCTTGGCACATGAAGAATCTGAATTCAGTTATTAAAAAAAACTGGAAAATGACAACTGAATTGCCATTAAAACGCAACTGATGTCCTTTAGTGAACAAAAAAAAACATGGAGACTTCATTAAAAGAATTGAGAGGACCTCAGGCCTTTATATAAATGTCTTCTTTGTTCAGCATTGTCCATATAGTGAGAATTTGACACAGTAGCACTAAAGACAGTTGGGCAACCCACTTAATATAGTAGACTGAACACCTGCAGTTGGAAGAGATCTGTTAAATTGATGATCATCTTGAATTAATGTTTAGCCATAACGTTTGGAACTAGTATGAGAAATGCGTGCAACAGCAGCCCTACAAAGCAACTATCAAGATTAGTTTCATACACAGCTGCACACAAATGGGAATGATCTTCAACATTACTTGAAAGTATTCTATTTTCAAGGGAACTGTAACACTCCATTCAACTTACCGTTTTGCAATCTTTCAAAAAAATCAGATCATAACACGCATGGCCCATGTGTCACAAGAGCTGCATGACTTTCCAAAAAGCTCAGCTATAGCATCACAAGACAAGAAGATTCTTTTGACACCTAGATAGTAAATAGCTCTATGACCAATCCAAACAATGACAAAGCAGTAATTTCCCTGATGACTATGTTGGTAATGCATCTCCTCATGTGGTACTGAATCATGCAGACCAATTTCTGATTTGGAGCCTGTGTTGAATTAGCTCACCTAAGGCAAGCTGATGCCAAAGAAAATAGCCATGTATCCCACTCCTGATTAATACTCAATGGCACCGACTGGAAAGTGCATATGTGCGGATATCAAACTCAGCTGTGATGCCTTCCATGATGAAACAGCCTGAAAACCTCAGTCTAAGCTCAAATGTGAAGAACAAACAGGATACTGGAAGGGTACTGGCATCTTTGGAACCATAACCCAGCACAATTCACTGAGAAAAATCAGAAAATTAAAAAAGGATTAGTGTGCCTCGAACATGCAATTTGCTAAAAAAAATTCAGTTTGATATTTTAAAAATGGGAGGGAGTTCCAGAGGGCGTGTTGCCACTCTGACGATTCGTTTCAGTTAATTACCCTCAACATAGCACCTCAAATGTAGAAAATTGTAGCAAGGCACTTAAGGGGCGTAAGGAAAAAAATGGACGCTGAGCCACAGTAAAGGGAAAGATTAGGGGTGACTAAAAGCGTCATCAAAAAGGTGGGTTTTAAAGATGGTCTTAAAGGAGGAGACAGAGGTTGAGAGGCAGAAATGATTAGGGTAGTTTTCTAGATCGTGGGGCCGACGTGGTTGAAGGCACAGCCACCAAAGGTGGGTCAAAGGGAGAGGGAGATGCACAAGATGCTGGACTCAAAAGATTGAAGAATCCGAGGTTCGGGATGGGGGAGGGGGCGGGTTGGTGGACTGACAAGGTTACAGAGACAGGGAGAATCGAGGCCCTGAAGGGGTCTAAACACGAAAATGAGAATTTTACATTTGAGGTATTGGAGGACTGAGAATGAATGTCAATCAAACTTACTAATTAACAACTTGCATTTGTATAGCACCATTAGCATAGGAAAAGGCCCTAGGTTGCTTCAGATAAGCATAATGAGATGATAAAGTGAGTCAAGGAGGAGATATTAGGGGGGGGGGGGGGAAGCTAAAAGCTTGGTCAAAGAGGCAGGATTTGAGGAGGGTCTTAAAGGACAAGAGAAGCAGAGGGGTTGAGAAAGGGAATTCCAGAGCTCAGGTACTAGACGGTTGAAGTGGCAGCCAATGGTGGGGCAAGGGAGTGCAGGATGAGTACGAGGATAGAGTTGGAGGAAGTGTGTTCTTGGATGGTTATAGGGCTGGTGGAGGTTAGAGATAGGGAGCAGCGAGCCCATGAGAGCGAGGGGCGAGTCCATGTAGGTATTTGAAAATGAGGATGAGAATTTTAAATTGGAGATGTTGGGGAACTTGGGAGCCAATATAGATCAGTGAGCACAGGGGTGATGGGGGGGGGTGGGGCGGTGTAGTAGGGCTTGGTACAGGTTAGGATACAGGCAGCAGAGTTTAGATGAGCTGAAGTTTACGGAGGGTAGAGGATGGGAGGCTAGCCAGGAGAGCATTGGAATAGTTGAGTCTGGAGATGGCAAAAACATTCATGAGGGTTTTAGCAGCAGATGGACTGAGGCACAGGAGGAGATGGTCAATGTTATGGAAGTGAAAGTAGCTAGTCGTTATGGAGGGGATATGGGGTCAAAAGATCAGCTCACGATCAAATAGGATCCAAGGTTATGAACAGACTAGTTCAGCCGAAAACAGTGGCCAGGGAGGAAATAGAATCAGTGGCAAGGGAACAGAGTTTGTGGGGGTGCTGAAGAGAATGTCTTTAGTCTTCTATAATTTCTTCCAGTTAAACAATCAGCTCATGCAGGACTGGATATTGAACAAGCACGCTGGCAACACAGAGGCAGTGGGGTCAAACTAACGGGGAAGAGACTCAACAAAGTAATTGAAGACCAGCAAAAAATAAATAAAACCGAATGAAGTCAGTCAAGTACAACTCTGAGGTTGTTATTCTGAAGCTACAAAGCACCCTAGTCAGGGCAAGCTTTGAATACTGTGTTCAGTTCTGGTCACTGAGGTACAAGGAAAACATCCAAATCCTAGAAGTGGTGCAGAGAATGGCCACAAGATCCCTGGTACCAAGGAATTGAATTATGAGGAAAGGCTTGGGGGGAAAAATTCGGTTGGTTGCGCCACCCATTAGCACCTAAAGAGGTCGAGAAGTGGGGCGCTAACCAACTAGCGCCCAGGCGCAGCGAACCCTGCGCCTCTTCCCAAATTGAGCGGACATTTAGCGCCGGCGCTAAACCGTAGCGCCCGCTCACCGGCGCACGCAGATCATGACGTCATTTCAGTGTGCAACGCCCTTGGGGCGCCCCGGACCAGAAATGAAGTGGCGCCCCCCTCCGTTCCGCCTGGCGCTACCAAGGACAGGTTACCTTGAACATTTCCCAGTCGCTGTCGGGCTGGGGGGGGCGCTATTTAAAGGGGACTCTTCCTGGATTGATAGTGGTAGCCATTTTTGGACCACACCTTCTGTCAGGGAGAGAGAGAGTTGCTCAGAGACAAACGGAGAGCCATTTCTGCAGTGAGCCAGCGCTGGCTGAGGAACTTTAGCCTTCTGAACATAACTTTGCAGTTGGTAAGCTTCTCAACCGGCATAACTTTCAGTGCGTACTTACTATGGGGGCTGCATTGGATGGGAACGTCGTCCTTCTCAATCATATTGACAGGGCAGAGAGACGCAGGGAGAGAGTGGCAGGCATGGCCAGACGGAGGAGGGCCAACAGACGTCGGCACACGAGACCTTACGCTGCCAGGATTTTCCGCCAACAGTTTTCGTATATCAACATGTCGGAGGAGCAGCGTTTCCGAAGGCTGCGCTTCAGTAAGGAGGTGGTCACTGAGCTCTGCCACCTGCTTCAGCCAGATCTGCAGCCTCAACTAAGGTGCAGGACATCTCTGTCGGTGGCTGTGAAGATCACTGTGGCTCTAAACTTCTATGCCAGCGGCTCCTTTCAGGCCGCTGCTGGGGACATTGCCAACATCTCAGTTCGCGGTGCATTGCTACATCCGTCAAGTGACTAATGCCCTCTTTAAAAGGAGACGGCAGTACATCTCCTTCCCAATGACCACGGATAAGCAGCGAGAGCGCGCAGAGGGCTTCGCAAGGATAGTGGGCTTCCCCATGGTGCAGGGCGCTATTGACTGCACGCATGTGGCTTTGCGGGCGCCTCTAGAGAACGCGGAGGCTTCCATTCTTTGAATGTGCAGCTGGGCTGTGACCACCGACAGCTGATACTCACTGTCAATGCTCACTTTCCAGGCAGCAGCCACGACGCCTTCATCCTGCGCCAGACTTCTGTGGCAGACCTTTTCGAAGCCCCGGCTCACCCAGGAGGCTGGCTTCTCGGGGACAAGAGCTATCCTCTGTGCCCTTGGCTGCTGACCCCACTCCGTTCGCCCAGCACCCCTGCTGAAGAATGATACGAGAGCCATCAAGCCAGGAACATCATTAAGCACACAATCGGCGTGCTGAAGCAACGGTTCCACTGTCTGGACCATTCCGGAGGAGCCCTTCAGTACTCACCTGAGCGAGTCTCCCACTTCGTGGTTGTGTGTTGCATGCTGCATAACCTGGCAATCCTCAGGGCCCAGCCAATGCCACCAGACATTGAAGCAGCAACAGAGGAGGAGAAGCCCCAAGACGGGAGGGAGGCACAAACTGCAAGGGCCGTCCATCAGAGGCTTATAGCAAGTCGCTTCTCGGCCCCTCTGAGGGAATGTTTTCTGCCATTCCAAGAACATGAATGGAACCGTTCTGCTACCCCTAAGCCGGTCAAGGCAACAATTTGTGCAAACAAACATGGACATTGTGAATAAATAAACTTCTTTATTTAACAAACTGTGTATCGTTCCCGCATGACAAAGCAATGGAAACAAACACCAAATCAAACAGACTGCCACATAACTGGCTCTCACACCCTGGAGACAATGTCCAAAACATAACTGGCTCTCACACCCTGGAGACAATGTCCAAAACATAACTGGCTCTCACACCCTGGAGACAATGTCCAAAACATAACCAACATTCAGACCAGCATCCTCGGCCTTGAATGAAAGAAATAACATAATTTAGCAACACCTCCTACTTTTTGCCCCTCAATGGTGATCTGCTGCCCTTGCGGAATTGCCCCCTTCCTACCCTACAGCTCCTCCGTAATGGGACCCCAGTGGCTGCAGCAAGGCTGGGGGAAGCCTGCTGACTGTCCGAAACCGAGACCGCAGATGCCCTTGAGGTACGGCCTGGACCAGCTCTGGGCCTGGAGGGCCCAGCTGCTGACTGCTCCAACTCTGCATGGTCGGCAGCAGAGTCTGTCCTATAGGTGGTGGCAGCTGCAGTGGAGAAGTGCCAGTGGTGGCATCAGGAATGCTGTCATCCTGAGAGCGGACAGCAGCTCCCTGGTCAGCCGACACACTGGCACTCTGACGGGGCAGCAACGCAGCATGCACAGCAATCGGCTGGTGCACAGATTGCTGGCCTGCTGTGGCACGGCGAGGGCTCCGGGAATCCTGCCCAATCCAGCGAGGGTGGCAGCAGTTAGTGCTCACGTGGCCTCAATCTGTGTCTGCATGAGACCAGCCACTGACTGCGTGACAGCACTCAGCACTTGCGTGGCAGGTGCCTGTGCTTCGCCGAAGTCCTGGAGAATCCTTGCCAGTGCTGCGCCGAAGTTCTGCACACTCCTTGCCAGTGACTCAATGGAATCGGGCATCCTTGCCACTGCAGCCATGAGCTCAGTGTGCCTCAGCCCAGCCTGGGCGCTCATTTCTGCGAGGGCACGCACCTCTTCTGCGCTCTGTGCAGCAGCACTCGCGGCCCGACTCGCCCTCCGGGGAGATGGCCCCCGAGCTTCCCTACCCCCCTCGCGTTGCTGCAGGCCGCTGGGTCCTGGAGCTGCATCCTCCTCAGACCATTCCCTCCCGCTCCCCTCCAGGGAAGACGTCTCCCCAGTCTGGACATGGGCTGGCTCGCCTGAGGGTGGCACGGATGGTCCGGTTTCCTCCTCCTCGTCGCCTCCAGAGTCACTCGCACTGGCAGCTTGAGGGCCCGCCTCCCAAGCTGGTGATGCAGCATCTGAAAGCAGGGAGGTTCAAGAGTGGCTTTAGCGAAAGCACAGGGTGGCAGCAAGGGATGCATGAGTGCTGCAATGCTCTGAGTTGGCTCGAGAGTGAAAAAGCATGCTGGTGTGGGGAACAAGTGGAAGGAGAGAGGTCAAAAAGGTGATGACCTTACCATTGCTGTCCGCAATGGGGTCGGCATCGCCAGAGGCGACGGGGCCAATCATCCGGCTTGCTACAATCCGATGGACTCGCTCCTCCAGGTCTGTGAGGGTCTGCAGGTGAGGCCGGCCTCCTCCGGTCCGATGCTGTTGCCTTCTTTTATGGGCCAGCTTGGCCTGCAAGAGAAAGGACGGGGTGTGAGGGAACCTGCAGCCCTGATCTGGGATGACATGCCTCCCATGGTCGATTAGCCCTTACATGATGCTGCCCTGATCTGGGATGACATGCCTCCCATGGTCGATTAGCCCTTACATTATGCTGCCCTGATCTGGGCTTACATGCCTCCCATGGTCGATTAGCCCTTACATTATGCTGCCCTGATCTGGGATGACATGCCTCCCATCGTCGATTAGCCCTTACATGATGCTGCCCTGATCTGGGATGACATGCCTCCCATGGTCAATTAGCCCTTACATTATGCTGCCCTGATCTGGGATGACATGCCTCCCATGGTCAATTAGCCCTTACACTATGCTGCCCTGATCTGGGATGACATGCCTCCCATGGTCCAGGAACCCTTACATTATTCTCTGACTATATAAGCTGTGTCTTTATGCATTTCTCCACTTCACCTGACGAAGGAGCAGCGTTCCGAAAGCTTGTGATTTCAAATAATGCTGTTGGACTATAACCTGGTGTTGTGTGACTTCTTACATTTGTCCACCCCAGTCCAACACCGGCATCTCCACACCTTACATTATACACAGAGCTGAATGTGCGTGTGTGTTTCCAGAAAGGGCCATGGGTGCTGGATGACAGCTGGCCATTGGGGCTTTGCACACCCTCTGGCCATAAAGTGAGGTCCAGATGGAGGGATGAAGATGATTCTGAAAAAGGCACTCACCCTGACGACCCGAGTGCGGTCGGTGAACTTCTTCCTGCATTGCACAGGAGTCCTGGGAACCATGCTGCTGGAGGTGACTGTTGGAAACCTCCCTCCAAGCTCTCCGATAGTCGCTGTGCTGAGGCCTCCTGCCATTCTCTGGGTAGAGTACAGATCACCTGCGCTCCACTGCACCAACCAGAGCATCCAATGCCCCCTCGCTGAAGCACTGCGCTCTCTCCCTGGCCTCTCCATGTTCAGGCAGTTGTCGACGCCACAGGTATGTTACCGCCGAGTTTGAGGCCTACAATGCGCAGGGTGCGGCTGGAGATGATGATCGATCCGCCCCTTTAAGAGCTGTCTGGCGCCAGCGTGTCTGGCTGAACTCGATAATTGACAGCACCTGTGCTGCGCCCGCCCGCGGAGATATTGCGTCGCGCCGCCGGGTTAGCGCCTTAAGACTGTCGTGCAGCGCCTGATTTAGCGCCGCAATCACCTTCAGGGGCGCAGCTACCCAATATCGCTGGAGGTGGTGATAATTTGCACCTGGCGCTAAACTTTGCGCACCACCAATACTAGCGCCCCAAATGGGGCGATACCGAATTTTTCCCCCTTGGTCTTTTCACCCGTTCAGAGTTGAAAAGGCATACAAGATACTAAATGGAATAGAAAAGGTTAATCCTGGGCACTATTTCAAATCAAACCACAGGTGCAGGACAAGAGACAAAGGGACTAACAGGTAAAAGGCAAGTTCAGGTCTTATGAAAGACTTCTTCACCCAGAGGATGATTAATACCTGGAATGGACTTCCACATAGGGTGGTGGAGGCAAAAACTAAAATTATTGATGAGACAGTTATGATGAGTATATAGTAAATTTAACTGTAAGCATGAGCTGTATGGGCCAAATGGCCTACCTCATCTGAGCTTATGTTTGTGCCCTCAAACATGCATTAGGTATTACATCACTGCCAAACACTGAAAGTTTGTGTTTATGATTATTTCATGCAAGACTGTAAAGCAACAACATCTTAACAATTTATCCTAGTAAACAGTCTATCACAGTAAACAATGAGACAATTGCTTGAAACCTTAGAGCTTTCCACCCAGTTTTCACACATCCCAACTAGACTTGATACGTCCACTCTTCAGACTGCCTGTTTGATATCAACTCAGTCAAAATGAGGGTTTTAGTCTAATCTAGCATTAGATTAAATGAAGAGGTTCATAATGTTCCCAAAGAGCAGTAAGCTTGAGGATTGGGAGGAATTTAGAATTTAGCAAAGGATGGCCAAGCAATTGTGCAAAATATCAGGGCATAAGGGGGAATTTCTACCCAAAATTCATAAAAATATGCCCTGAATTCAAAAATTTGAATGACGACCAAAAACTCCCATACCTATTAGGGGAACAGAGAAATTGCGTAACTTTAGCAGCAAACTACGTTACAGCTTGCCATAAGCAGAGGGACAACCATTAAATCTAAGAAAATAGTATATACATATTATGTGTGTATATTTATACACACAGGGATATATTTGTTTATACACTGTATGGATAGATCTGCGTTTATGTGTTCAACCATAAATGTTTTCTTCAGTGTTTTGGCAACATAAGATGTACCTTGTCATGCCAATAAAGCAATTTGAATTTAATTGAATTGAATTGAATGAGAAAATAGAATACAACATCTATAGGAATGTTAAAAGGAAGAGATCAACAAAAGTAAATGTGGGTCCCTTACAGGCAGATTAAAATAGCTAATGCGGCAGAAGGTTCAACAGGACGCAAGATCACTATTACTGGATTCCCTGCCAATACAAGCCTTGCACAGTACCTCATTAATGCAAGGCTAACATCTGAAGTCTCTGGAATGGGCACACTTTTTTGTTTCCTCATCTCCCTCGGCTTTCAGCAACCTGATTCTTTGCTCAGTGACCACTAAAATTGTCAACAAATGCTTAGTGGAATAGCATGTGAATAATTTGCAGTGGCGTGCATCCAAATCAATGTTTAAAAGTGACATTCAGCAAAGGCAAGTAATTGTGGGCGATTTCTGTAGTAATGAAGCCCGAGTGAACAGTAAAAGAACCAGAACTTTTGATTATCTATGCTTGGTTTTTCAACAAAAAAAACCCCATCTAATATAATGGGGAAATTATAATGGAGAATAAGGAAATGGCAGAGACATTAAACAAATACTTTGTATCCGTCTTCACAGTAGAAGATACAAAAAACATACCGGAAATAGTGGGGAACCAAGGGTCTAGTGCGAATGAGGAACTTAAAAGAAATTAGTATTAGTAAAGAAACAGTACTGGAGAAATTAATGGGACTAAAAGCCGACAAATTCCCATGGCCTGCTGGACTACATCCTAGGGTTTTAAAAGAGGTGGCTGCAGAGATAGTGGATGCATTGGTTGTGATCTTCCAAAATTCCCTCGATTTTAGAATGGTCGCCGCAGATTGGAAGATAGCATACATAACCCGCTATTCAAGAAAGGAGGGAAAGAGAAAACATGGAACTACAGGAAACTTTGTGTTATCCGGAGGCTAACTGTCCGGCAAGCTCTAGCCACCGGCAAAATCTCGCTCTGAAAACTGCACCTCAATAACCGGCAATGTTGCCGGTTCCGAGTCCAAGTCTCCAACGGCCTCTTGGCGCTATCGGAAGTCGGAACACCTCAGAAACCCTGCATCAGGAGTCTCACCCTCCCACGCTGCCGGTAGCCTCTTCTGATCTGCCATTTTTCGGGGCTCCAGTGCTGTGTGTCTCCAACGCTGTTGCAACTCATTGGATTACATTATAGAAATCCCAAAAGTTCATCCAACCAAAAGGAAGAGTGGTGTTAACTTTAAAACAGAAAATCGATATATGCCAACGACTAGAAAGGGGAGCGAAGCGTATGAACATTATGAATGAATTCAAACTCGGTTCGTCAACAATGTACGACATCAAAGTGCAGAAGGATAAGCTGCTCAAGTTTTATGCAAGCTCGGAGACATCTAAGAGTGTAGAGAAACGGCGCACGCTTCATAAGCCTAAGCTTGAAGAGCTGGATACCGTGCTTTATGAGTGGTTTTCTCTGAAGCGTTCAGGAGGGTGTTCCGATTTCCGGACCCATGCTAAATCGAAAAAGGGAAGGATTTCTACACAAAGATGGAGCTCACTGACAAGTGTGCTTTCTCTGATGGATGGCTATCGTGCTTCAAGGCACGGCATGGGATACAATGACTCGATGTTTCCGGGGAGAAGAAATCAGCTGATCATGACGCCGCAGAAGAATACTGCGATTATTTCAATCGGATTGTGCAGCAACATAATTTGTCGCCAGCACAGATATACAATGCCGATGAAACTGGCTTATTGGAGGTTTTTGCCAGAATCAACACTTGCTGGGGCTAGTGAGGCTAATGCTTCAGGTTACAAGAAAAATAAAGATCGTGTAACCGTGCTAACATGTGCGAACGCTGCTGGATCACACCGGGTTAAACTTCTCGTCACTGGGAAGTATAAAAATCCCCGTGCATTTAAGAATGTGAAGCACTTACCTGCTGAGTACAAAGCTCAAACAAATGCTTGGATGGATAAGGAAATCTTTTCAAATTGGTTCCATCATACTTTTGTTCCATCTGTGAGGGGACATTTCCGTAGAATAGGGAAACCTGAAGATAGCAAATGCATTTTATTGCTCGATAATTGTAGAGCCCATCCACATGAATCCGAGTTGGTTTCTGGAAATATTTTCACCATTTATTTGCCACCAAATGTAACTTCTCTCATACAACCCATGGACCAGGGCGTTATCCAAAATCTGAAGTGTCATTACAAGAAAGACTTCCTACGTAGACTGATAAGCCAAGATGACAATACAGGTATTCAGGCATTTCAGAAGGAATACAATCTTAAAGATGCCATCTTTAATGTTGCATGTTCCTGGAAATTGGTGAAAGGTCACACTTTGAGACAAGCCTGGTGCAAATTGTGGCCTTCTATAATGTTTGCTGAAGGTTCTTCTTCAGAGGAGGAATTTCATGGGTTCAATCTTCGTCCGCGGAAGACTGCAGTAATGGAAATGGCTGGCATGCTGAAAGATGTAGGCCCAGCAAACCCTCTACGTCACCTCAGTGAATGTGATATTCAGCAGTGGGTTGATGCAGATAGAGAAGTTGCTGCTGTGCATTTGCTAAGTGATGATGAAATAATGGAGAATGTTTTGAATCCAAAGAAAAAAAAGGAAAGTGTGATGGAAACTGAAGAGGATGAGATTTATGAAGTGAACAAGGTTTCTTGGGCTAAAGCTGCAGAAGATTTTGTTTCATTACTTACATTTGCTGAAAGCCATTCTTGCTATTCTGCCCAAGAAGTTATGCAGCTCCATATTCTGCATTCCACCTTTCTACAAAGAAGGCAAGAGTCCACTAAGCAAGCAGACATCCGGGACATGTTTAAGAAAGCTTCCAAGAGTTGGAGCAGTGGAAGTGCCTGAAGAATCTGTTAAGTGCATGATCCTGATGACCCAGCTGGCATGGATATTCCTGATGAACCAGTTGGCTTGGAATAAGTGTACAGTCAACCACCGTACAGTACTTTATACTGTGCTGTATACTGTAGTCATTTATAAGTTTTGGTGTACTGTTAAGTCGTTTATAAGTTTTGTTTTACTGTTAAGTAACTAAAGAGTTATGGATTACCATCAACTGGCAGTACTGTACTTAATCAAGCATCTTTCACCATCCATTTAACACAACATTCTGTAGGTGAGTGCCCAATTACTGTATATTGCACATTTCTTGATTTTTAAATTTTTCTTTGTTAAAAATAGCCTAGGTAGATAACCCGCTCAGGCCTCCGGAGCTTTTGAAAAACCGGCAACACGCCGGTCCCGGATAACACAAAGTTTCCTGTATAGGCTAGTTAGCCGGACCATCAGTAGTAGGGAAAATGCTAGAATCGATTAACAGAGATGTGGTAACAGGGCACTTAGAAAATCATAATACGATTGGGCAGAGTCAACACGGATTTATGAAAGGGAAATCATGTTTGACAAATCTGTCAGTTTTTTGAGGGTGTAACTAGCAGGATAGATAAGGGTGAACCAGTGGATGTAGTGTATTTGGATTTTCAAAAAGCATTCGATAATGTGCCACACAAGAGGTTATTACACAAAATTAGGGCTCATGGGATGGGGGTAATATACTAACATGGATTGAGGATTGGTTAATGGACAGAAAAGAGAGAGTAGGAAACTTTCATGTTGGCAGCCTTCAACTAGTGGGGTACCACAAGGATCAGTGCTTGGGCCTCACCTAATTACAATCTATATCAATGACTTAGATGAGGGGACCGAGTGTAATGTATCCAAGTTTGCTGACGATATAACACTAGGTGGGAAAGTAAGTTATGAGGAGGGTGCAGAGAGGCTGCAAAGGGATATAGACAGGTTAAGTGAGTGGGCAAGTACATGGCAGGTGGAATATAATGTGGAAAAAAGTGAAGTTACCCATTTGGTAGGAAAAATTTAAAAAAAATTAAAAAAATTCTGCTTTTCTAAGAGGAGAGAGATTAGGAAATATTGGTGTTCAGAGGGATTTGGGTGTCCTTGTAGACGGATCACAAAGTTAACATGCAGGTACGGCAAGCAATTAGGAAAGCAAATAGTATGCTGGTTTTTATTACAAAAGGAATTAGAGTACAAGAGTAAAGAAGTTTTACAGCAATTATATAGGACCTTCGTGAGGCCACACCTGCAATACTGTGTACAATTTTGGTCTCCTTACCTAAGGAAGGATACACTTGCCTTAGAGCGAGTGCAGCAAAGGCTCACGAGACTAATTTCCGGGATGAGGGGATTGCCCTATGGAGGAGAGATTGGGTAGACCTATATTCCCTAGAGTTTAGAAGAATGAGAGGTGATCTCATTGAAACATACAAGATTCTTCAGGGGCTCAACAGGGTAGATGCTGGAAGGATGTTTCCCCTGGCTGAGGAGTCTAGAACTAGGGGTTATAGTCTCAGGAAAAGGGTTTGGCCATTTAGGACTGAGATGAGGGGAAATTTCTTCACTCAAAGGATTCTAAATCTTTGGAATTCTGTACCCTGGAGGGCTGCGAATGATCAGTTGCTGCGTATATTCAAGATACAGATTGATAGATTTTTGGATACTAAGGGAACCAAGGGATATGGGGATAGGATGGGAAAGTGGAGTTGAGGTAGAAGATCAGCCATGATCTTATTGAATGGCAGAGCAGGCTCAAAGGGCCGAATGGCCTACTCCTGCTCCTATTTCTTATGTTCTTATGGAAGGGAAGAGATGGAGATGGGCCATGTGAATGTGAAGGAGGGGTATAAATTAGAAGCAAAGTTGATGAAATTTTCCAGTTTAGAGCAAGAGCAGGAAGCGGCACCAATACAGTCATCAATGTACTGTACCTGAAAAAGTGGTGAGGGAGTGGACCAGAGAAGAACTGGAACAAGGAATGTTGCACATATCCCACGGAAAGGCAGGCATAGCTGGGGCCTATAGGAGTTCCCATAGTACAGTAACACCTTTTATTTGATGGCAGTGAGGGGAGTCAAAAAAGTTGTTCAATGCAAGAACAAGTTCAGCCAGGCAGAGGAGGGTAGTGGCAGCTGATGGGAGCTGGTTTGGCCTCAGTGCAAGGAAGAAGCAGAGGGCCTGCAGGCTGTCCTGGTGGGGGATGGAGATGTAGAGGGATTGGGTGTCCATGATGAAAAGGAGACTGTTAGGACCAGGAAACAGTTCCAAGTGGCAGAGAGCATCAGAAAAGTCATGGATGGAGGTCAGAAGAGATTGGACAAGGAGAGAAAAAATTGAGTTGAGATAAGAAGAAATAAGTTCCGTGGGGCAGGAACTGGCTGAAACGATGGGTCTACCCGGACATTCTGGTTTGTGGATCTTGGGATGGAGGTATCAGCAGGTTGTGTCGAGTTGATGTCGGAGGCCGTTGGGGTATGATTTCCAGAGGAAATGAGGTTGTTGACAGTCTGGGAAACAATGGCTTGATATTTGGCGGTGGGGACATGGTCTGGGGTAGGCAGGGGATGTCGGAGAGTTGGCGCTGAGCCGCTGCAAGGTAGCTATTTGTTTGTCAAACAACAACAGCGCCGCTCTGGTCAGCAACATGAATTCAGTTTGATGCTATTGTCCTGTTTAGGGGTTCAGCTGCAAGCAGCGCTCATGTTTGTATTACAGGAAAACCATGTGTTATTTTGCACTTCCAAGTGGTCCAACAGTCCATCTTCTTGAATTAACACAGTTAACTTATTGAAAATTTACAAATTGGTCCCAACAGTGTGAATTACAGAAATGCAGAAAAAATAAAATGTGAACTGCAAAAGCTACAGGGACTATCTAAATCAGATTTTGGCATTGATATGGAATGCTGAACAATTGCAACACTTCATGTATTCTGGCATTAAAAAAACATGGACATATGGCTTAAGCACCTCCAACTATTCTGGTGCTACTCTAGTCAGGATTACAGCAAGTGATTTGGTTGGGCAAGTGATTTGTTATCACTTAGAAAATAATTTTTCGCTCCATCTGGGACTCGCAAAATTAAGGAACTCAGGCAGCGGATCAAAGTACACAGAATAATTCTAGAAATTTGCACAATTTAGAATCATAAAAATTGCAGCATAGACGCAGCCATTCTTGTCAGATTATTTTAAATCATGTTATAGTCTCTGCTTCAACAGACACTTTTGGTAAAACATTCCCTATTTTAGTTATGAAAGCAAAAGCAAAATACTGCGGATGCTGGAAATTTGAAATGAAAACAGAAAATGATGGAAATACTCAGCAGGTCAGGCGGGATCTGTGGAGAGAGAAACAGAGGACCCTGATTTTCCCCGAGCCGTCGGACGGGGTTTCAGGCAGGCGGGGGGAGCAGGAAAAAAAAATAAAATCACTGATTTAGGGGGTCGCGACCCCCCCCCCCCCGCCCGACTTTCGCCCCCATGTTTCAGCGCGACCCGAATCAGTCCCGCCCACAGCAGGCGGGAATGGTCGGCGGGAGCCTAATGATCTTTAATTGGCATGTTTAATCCTATTTTCAGGAGCCCTTGGAATTTTCAGCCTTTCCCCACGTAAAACACGCCTGGTGGGAACACCGCTGATGAAACCTGGCGTGAACAAAGTTGGCTTGCTTGCTTTCAGCTGCAGGTCAATCAGGACTGAAGAGATTTAATCAGGACCTTGTTGCTGAAGGCTTGGGACAACTTGTTGAAGGCTTAGGCACAGCTGTGGAAGGTTGGAGTCTCACACACTTCTCCAGTGTGAGCTCCTGGGAAGCCCCTCTCACCACCCTAACTCAGCGCCTCCTCAACGGAGGCATCTGCCAGAAGCATGGGATGCCTTTTGTTCCTTCCCTTCCTGGCATTGGAGGATCTCCAACAGCAGAGGAGGCTGGAGCAACTCCAGCAACAGCAGCACCAGCAGGAGCGGCAGGCTGCAGCTAAGCCACCTGAGGCAGCACAGGCCAGAAGGGGTCAGCGCATGGACGGCCATCGGCGCAGGAGATACCCCCCAAACGGTCTACAGACACAGGGTGAGCTACCTCAACATGACTGAGCAGCAGTGCCCGAGGCGGCTCCGACTTTCACGAGAGGTTGTGACTGACATCTGCGCAATGCTGCAGCAAGACCTGGAGCCCAAGGTCGACACTCCTTCCCAGTGGCCATCAAAGTCACAACCGCACTCAACTTTTATGCCTCAGGCTCCTTCCAGGGATCAGCAGCAGACATCAGCGGCATCTCCCAGGCGGCCGCACACACTTGCAACCAATGCCCTCTTTGCCCTCGCGCACAATCACATCCATTTCACCAGGGGTCGCGCAAGTGTGATGGCGCGAGCGCGTGGATTAGCTCAGCTGGCAGATTTTCCACGGGTGCAGGGCGTCATTGACTGCACACGTGGCCCTTAGGGCACCCCACCACAATCCAGGAGTTTTTGTCAACCGCAAGGGCTTCCACTCCCTTAACATTCAGTTGGTGTGACCACAAGGTGATTTTGCATGTTTGTGCCAAGTACCCTGGCAGCTGCCATGACTCCTTCATACTGCGCCAGTCTACTGTGCCTCCGCTATTCAGTCCACCAAACGAACTTCAAGGATGGCTACTTGGAGACCAGGGATATCCCCTGCGCTCTAGGCTAATGACGCCGTTGAGGAGACCAGCCAACGAAGCTGAGGAGCGCTACAACTCCAGCCACATTTCCATCAGATGCATTATCGAGCAATCCATCGGATTGCTGAAGATGCGGTTCAGATGCCTTGATAGATCAGGTGGAGCCCTACAGTACTCATCAGCCAGGGTCTCCAAAATCGTCGTGGTATGCTGTGTGCTTCACAACATGGCACAGTGTCGTGGCTTGCCGAGTCCGCAGGACCAAGAGGCTCCTCACAGAGCCGCCTCGGATGAGGATGATGCTGAGGAGGAGGAGGAGGAGGACGGAAACGAGCATCCTGCAGGGGCCCGTCAACCAGTGGCACCAGTGCGCGAGAACATTGCTGGGCGGAATGCAAAGAACGCACGCATCCTGGGCAGATTTGCATAGCCTGGTACATCAAACACTGCAGCCTCACTGCTTCTTAACTGACCATGGACAGTGGCCCATGCCTGCACATTCCTACCTATTTGACCAGCTTGCTGACATCTGCAAGTTATCCTAAGGCCTCTATGTGATATCCCCATTCGCCAAATGACAGACGCCATAACTGCAGCAGTTGCCACCAGATTTTTAATGTACAGGAAACTGATGGCATTAAAACTATTTACAAGACTTTTCACCCAAGTGACTACCCTTGTGATTAGTGGTGCTTTATTTTTCTCTTACGAGTGCTCCTACATAGTGGTACCCCTGTGGCTTCAGCAGATGTGGAGGCCCCTTGCTCACTTTCCTGCTGCGCCTGTCTCGACACCTTTGGCGGGTGTCCTCTGGGGTGGCGAGCCTGTGAGGGCTCGCCAGCAGTCTGCTGCTCCTGCGGCTGTACAGGGCTTGAGACTCCTAGCTCACTGGGGTGTGGACTCCGGCGGGGCTCTGAAGTGGCATGGAAGCGTGAGCGTGTGGAGAGGAGCCCCCACTTCCTTGAGGTGTGCCAACAACCTCCCTCTCATGGGTCAGCTCCCCCTCAGTGCCTGCAAGTGGCTGGAGAGCACCTTGCTGCACATCAGGGGGGCCATGGGGACCCGTCTCTGCACAGGAAGCCCTGCTCAGAGGGACTTCCATGAAGGTCTGGTTTCGGTGCTCAATAGATGCCCATCGCTCCTCAAGAGATGCCATTCTATTCTGAGCACTCACCATGTTTTCGATACCCTGGCGACTAAGCTCCTCCATGGCCTCAGCCCTCCTCTCCTCGGCCACAGCCCTCCTCGCCTCGGCGGTAGCCAGCCTTACCACGGAGGTAGCCATCCTTTCCGTGGTGATGCTTTCATGCGCCAATGACTCCAATAAGGCTCTACTCATGCTCGCCATGGACTCCTCCATTCACTCCACACTCACAGCGACCCTGGAGACAAAACCTGCCAGAGACTCCTGCATCTGTGCATGGAGATCCATCACCTCCTCTCTTGCGGATGGACCCAGAGGCATAGGGTCAACATGCAGCTGAGCTGAGCTGGCAGAGGCCTGCGCCCGACGAGGACTCTCCACTGCTGTCCCTGTCTCCACACTCTGCTGATGCTCACTTGTGAAACACCAGGTGACAACACTACTCTATGTCCCAAAGGTCCCACCGAGGTGTGAGTGTCTGCGCTGGTGCTGGGTGCGCTTACTTCTGCTGACGCTGCGCCCTCAGAGGCTGGAGCTTCCTCGGAGGAGTCCAGCTGCAAAGCCTCTTCCTCCTCGGCAGTGGCGACAGGGGCTCCAGATGATCCTGTGGGGGAGTAAAGGAAAGAGTTAGAGATGTGATGCCAAGGCTACTTGCACATTGGATTTGGCAGATGCTCATAAGTCCAAATGATGTGGCTTCAGAATCATATCAGCAACTCATGCTATGTCAATGAGAGAGATGGGAAACTATTCTGTCACCAGCTTGCAGGCTTGCTCCTGTCTCTCCTGCCCCAGCTTCCACAGGCACATCAGCCCCAGCAATCTCCATCACTGCTTCCTCCCAGGGGGTCAAGTGGGCGAATGAGGGTGGTCCTCCTCCAGTCCTCGATCGCTCTCTCCTATTGTGAGCTCTCTTTTCCTGCAATGAAGGAGACAAGTGGAGTTTGAGTGAGAGTGCAGGAGTGAGTGTAGAGATTGCATAGCATAGATACTTAGGAGACAAAGATGGTGTGAGGCTGCAAGACCAAGGGCCCTCCCTGTGTGTTGTCAGTTGTGTTCCAAGCATCAGAGTGAGAGGCAGTGTGAAGGCTGTATGGTAGAATAGTTATGTGAATGTGAGCATAGAGAGATAGGGAATGGGTAAGGGTGCATGGATGTGACTGTGAAGTGGGATGTGGAGGAAGAGATTGCTGAAGCTGAGTGCTGTCGGGGAAAGGCAATGGGGATCAGGTTGAGGGTGATGGAAACCTCATACTTACTTTTCCTGTACGGTGAAGGTCATGGGAGTGCTTCCTGCACTATATCCAGGTCCGACGGGCGACTCCCTGAGAGTTCAGCTCTGCAGCCACCTCCATTCAGGCAGCCCTGGTCTCTTTGGGAGGCCTCTTCCTCCCTGAGCTAGGGAAGAGGACCTCCCTGTGGGCCCTTACCCCATCCACCAATGTCTGGAGTGACGTCTCGTCGAATTTGGCGGCAGCTCGGGCTCTGCCGCTGGCAGCAGCTGGTGCAGGCTCCTCTGCCATTCTGCAAGACTGGTTGGGAAGCCTGCAGAGGTTGAGAAGCTTGCTGGACACTTTAAAAGCACCACGAATGATGACATCATACTGTGGGGCTTTCAGACTGGAAATGGACAATTAGCAAGGGTGCCCACACGCTGGAAATAAATTGGCCAATTGAGGGAAAATTGCGTGCAGCTGGCTGACCCATTTAGATTCGGGTCGGAACCCGACATTCGGGGAACCTGACAATTCCCCGCACCTTCGGGAAAATCGGGGCCAACGTTTCAGGTCGGTGACCTTTCGTCATGTTCTGTTTCTCTCCACAGATGCTGCTTGACCTGCTGAGTATTTCTCGTACTTTGTGTTTATTCCCTATTCTAGTTATATTGTGCATGAAACACTCTCGTTGGACTTCATCCTTCGTGTAATAATGGTGAGTTTATGTACCTAGTTACCAATTCAATAACCGGTGGAAACACTCACTATTCACCCTCTCAAAATCTATGATAAACTCAAAAACAGGGAATTAATCTGTAGAAGATGGTATCATCAGCAAAAAAATTATGTTTCTTGGCATCTCCAGCTTCACTAATGAAGGTGAGGAGCAGGCTGTGGCAAGCATGGTTTCCTGAGGGACCCTGTGTAGGTGTTGTAACATGAACATCATTTGTCTTGTCTGATGTTTTACCCTCAAGAACATTACATATCCCAGTTCAATAATCCACCAAATAAACCACAAAGGCTGGTTCTCAGAACTTTACTTCTAAAATGAGCTAGAGATACCTAGTGTCAGAAATCAATTGCAGGAAAAATATCAGGAAGAAACACTCATCAAATTCTGCTTAGGATTAAAGGGAGTACCACTGCACTGGTAATTAATTTTTTTTCTCTCAACCATCTTAAAACAACAGTTCACTGCACTTTACAACAAATCTAGAAAATCAATTCTGTGAGTAGCTTCCTACATGTTGCCTTCTGCCACAAAAGGACACAAAGTAGCAGTCTCAAAAGATTAGGCTTTATTTGCAACTGTGCCATTATTCCAAGCAAAATCTTTATGGTGCAGGCTACTCTCAGCATGGTGGTAGATCTTGCAAATATCAAATGACCCAAGGAGATATTGCTGAATATGTAGTGAACTTGCCCCAGGAATTTGCATTGCTGCTGCAGTTTCTGCGTTTAACATAAACCAAGATGGTGAACTGCTGCTCCAAGTGCCTCAAGAAACTTTTGTCCTTCAAACTTTGTATAAAAAAAAACAAACAGGAATGTTGCATAAATTTCTATTTCTTTTGGGCAATCAATGATTCTCACTACAAATAACATTGCAGTTATACTGTCACTGAACTGCTACAGTGCTATGTGATTGACTTGGTCTGTCTTTAGTAGTAACAAACTTGCACTTATATAGCACATTTAAAGTAGAAACACCCCTTGGCGCTTCACAGAGGCGTAATCAAAAAGAATCAGATATCCTCAAGACTCCGCATAGTAGACTTCACACGTGACTTCACTTCTACTTAAATGGCAAAAAGGAATAGAAGATATAGCAGAGCATATTTACTTGAGTAATGTTAATTTGGGGTACACCTCAACAAAGGGATTTATCTCAATTTAAAATAAACTTATGAATTATAATTAACTATTCTAAATGATTCCACTGTAATGACTCATCCAAACAGAGTAAAAACTAGTCAGTCCTATGCAGATCTTTTAAAAAAAAGGCTTACGGCCAAAAAAATGATCTTGGCCCGGAATTTGCAGTCAGCAGCAAAGGAACACCGTTCGTTGTTCACCTTGCTGACAGAAAGACTTGCATTTATATAACGCACTTCACGACCACCGGATGTCTCAAAGCGCTTTGCAGCCAATGAAGTACTTTTGAAGTGTAGTCACTGTTGTAATGTAGGAAACGCGGCAGCCAATTTGCACACAGCAAACTCCCACAAACATTATCTGTGATAATGACCAGATAATCTGTTTGAGGGAAAAATATTGGCCAGGACACCGGGAATAACTCCACTGCTCTTCTTCAAAATAGTACCATGGGATCTTTATGTCCACCTGAGAGCGCAGACGGGGCCTCGGTTTAGCATCTCATCCAAAAGACAGCAGCTCTGACCATGCAGCACTCCCCCAGTACTGCACTGGAGTATCAGCCTAGATTTTTGTGCTCAAGTTCCTGGAGTGGGACTTAAACCCAGAACCTTCTGACTCAGAGGGAAGCGTGCTACCCACTGAGCCACATCTGACACTTAAGCGGCCAGCTGCCCACAAAGTATTCTTGGGCTTTAGAGTGCAGATTTGCTCTAATCCACCGTCTGATCCAACACTGCGCCCACGACAAGGGATCTGTGGCGTCTGTGAGCATGTCAAGAGACAGCAAGGCTCTTCAACCAATCAGACTGAAGAAACCTCACTGGGACACGCAGAGTCTAAACCAGGAAGTATAAAGCAGGAAATATTAGATTCACGTACAGAAAACAAAATAAAGATTGGGAAATACAGATGGGATTAACGGAGAGAGATAAAAGAGACAGACAAAAAAAGTAAAAAAATTTCAGAGCCAGAGAGATTGCTTGAAAATAATTATCACTTATCACAACGTTAAAATCTCACTTACTCTTGAATGCATCAGCCCTAACATTTTCTGCCGTCTTTAGCGTGGAACTAGTGGGCAAGTTCCCGCCGTTGAATTCATTTCAGTGCCGAGTCTATTGGCGAGGACTGCAACAGCGCACCATGGAGGAGCGGGATATCTCTGACAGCAACTTCCGGTTTTCCACATTTAACTGCATGCGTGGATGCCAAAACTTGCCATCCGATATATCCAGTTAGAAATGGTGAGCGCCGTTAGTGTCGCCATTATTCTTATTGCAAAATCTGGCCCCTTGTCTTTTTTCTTTCAATGCTGCGTAGATTTACAGCATTGAAGTCGTTGTTCAGCATCATTTCTGGCATAAGAAACGTGCTCCATGGAATTACACACCCTAGAATTATGTCTAAAACGAAGGGTCTTCTCTTCAATGGAATTCTTCTACAGGACTCACTTGTTGCTCCAAGGGACCACTAAACTGAAAAGGGAACGATACTGTGGCTCTTTTAGAATGTACAAAGGTCCAAGAATGGAATACAGCTATCTTCATTCATCAAGCTTTCTTGCACTGGTCTTTCAAAATGTCAAGAATATCCAGGAGGAGATTTATGTTAAGAGTATATTAGCGGTGTTTAGATACGCTGGCTGCTGTCACAATTCTGAGGGAAGTCAGTTAGGTAATTATGGTCACCGTTTTGAATTGCTCTACTCTGCTGTCTTGATTAAAGACAGACTTGTTATTTTCTTTAACTGGTCCATTGGGAAAGACAAGGTCAGTGAATACCTTGATGATATGGCACCCGGAAAGTTCCATCATTCGTTTATTCAACGCCTGGTATGGTTTACTCTGAAATTGATTTTAATCCAAATTTCAAAGCCTTTAATTCCAATGTTACTCGGTGTGTCTCTTGGTGTAATATATATTTTAGATCATGTCCTAATTGTTTTAACCTTGCCCCAGATAGCTTTCAAAATCATTCCAGGCTTAGAGACAGAATGAATTGTTACAAGATCAACTTTGATCTGTAAAATTCTGAAACCTGACAGTTAATTATACCAAATTTAAAAGTTACTAAATCCTCAATTGGGTAGTGATTTAGGACTCAGGCAGGACAGCAGAGAGAGGTAAAGAAAAAAAGAAAAATTCACTTCCTATGCATGTCATGAAGTTAAAGTTACTTATAAAATGGTGCATAATTTTAAATTAAGGTTATACATATGGTCACAATCCCAAGCAACTGTTCAAGGGCCATTTTCACAAATGTTTCAACACGTTTTACTATAAAGTACTGAATCTATGAGCACATTTCCTCATACCTCAATTGTCTCATCTCAGGGAACTGATTTGGTGGCGAACAGCCAATTCATCACAAAAGGAAACTTATTTTAGCAGTAACCTTGGCCACTCACGCAGTAGGCTCGAGGGGCCAAGTGGCCTATTCCTGCTCCTATTTATGTTCTCAACACACAACTCCAAGTAATGGCTATAAAATGGATTGAGGAACAAGTAATTTATATACAAGAGCATTTATATATAGCCCCTTCAGCATAGAAAAATGTTTCATATTACTTCCCAGAGGTGCAATTTGACAAAAATGAATGCCAATCCAAGGTAGGATATATTAGATGGGGTGAGTAAAAGCTTGGTCAGAGGTGGGTTTTAAGGAAGGTTTTAAAAGATGAGAAGGTGCTGAGAGGCTTAGGGAGGGAGTTCCAGAGCATAGGCAAGGTCACCAATGGTGGGGTGAATGGAGGGGGGCTGCACAAGAGGTCACAGTCAAAGGAATGCAGTGTTCAGGGGTGTGAAGGGCTGGATGAGGTTGCAGAGATAGCGAACGACATGAAAGGATTCAAACACAAGGATGGGAATTTTAAATTGAGGTGTTGGAGAACTGGGACCCAATGTAGATCTGCAAAGATGGGAGAGAGGGACTTGGCGTGGGACAGACAGCAGAGTTTTGGATGAGCTGATGTTTATGGAAATGTGGACAGTGGCGTGGCCAACAAGCATGACGCAGAGGAGGCTAACCATAAGTGACTACAAGTCACTGAGAAGCAAGTGGTTACCCATATAGAAACAGTACAGGTAGTAATATTAAGCAAGCGATGAATGTGGGGAATTCTGTAGTCCGGGGTGGGGTGTAGTTTCTTTTGTAGATGTGACCCAGAGGCCTCAAAGGTATGTTGCTTCCCAGGTGCCAGGGTTCGAGACATCACGACGCAAATACAAAAGGTTCTGGAATGGGAGGGCAGTATCTTCAGTCTTTCCAATGTTTAATTGGAGGAGATTGCAGCTCATCAAAGACTGGATATCAGACAAGTAGTCTGACAATAGAAGAACTGGAAGGGTTGAGACAGAGCTTTGAGTACAGAGCTCAGTGAGAACAAGAGTTGCGTGAATTGCAAACAGAGTGAGGACTTTAAAAAAAGGGTATTTGCTGAGAGTGGGAATAAGATGTGGAGAGGGAAGGAAGTGCGAAGTAATTTAAACCAAAGGGCAACAGTATATAAGTAAATATATCAATAAATAAATCAGTAATTATTAGATCTGAGGGGATAAAATTTAAATAAACTAACTTGAGGATATCAACATTAAGGATCCCAATTGCATTAAATAAAATTCTGGCTATAAAATAAGTAATTAATAGGAATCACGGTGAAACTAAAGTAAGAGGCATATAGGCCTAGAAATTCAGTGGGCTGCGCCACCCGTTAGCGCCCTAAGAGGACACTTAGTGGGTTGTACGCCACTGGCCACGCCTCCCGCTAAATTTAGCGGGACGCTAATGGCGGCGCTAGCCGTTAGCACTGTGCTGCTACCAATGACGTCATCGGTGTGCGCAGCACCCCGCTACCGCCCCAATCGCGAAATTTAGTAGCGCCCCCTGTTTTAACGCCGGTCGCAATTTGCGACCAGTTCAGGGGGGCCTACCTGCAGTGGTAGAGACGCTGAGGTGCGGGGCGGCCATTTTTTTTGCTGGCCGCCTGCCAGCACCTCTCCGCGCCGCCGTCCCCGACCTCCTGAGCCCCCCCACCCCACGGAGTGCCGGCTGTGTCCCAAGAGCCCGGCACTTCTCCTCGGTGCCGGGCTCTTTTGCCGGCACTCGCGCTCTGAGCGCGCTGCAGCAGGCCCCTCCCCTTTGAGGGGAGGAAGGCCTGCAGCACCGTAGCGCGCCGTGCCGCAGCGTGTGGCGCTGCGGCACGTTGCGCTGCAATCTTCAGTTGCAGCGCCCCAAGAGGGATGTGGGGCGCCTCGAGTAGTGCCGCGCTTCCCTCTGGGGCGCTGAAAGTGAATTTGCGGCGGGCGGCCGCGACTACTTCCGGGGCGGTACATCCGGCACCCTGGCAACCCAAACGGGGCGCCACTGAATTTCTAGGCCATAGTCTCATAACATAGGTAGATAGACTTATAAGAAAATGATGGGACATCCGAAACCCATTGCTATGTTGGAACTCCAGGATGCTTGAGGTGCCCCGAATAATCCCTTGCGCAGGAAGTGCCTCCAGCTGCTCGAACTCAAGCTCAGGGTTTCTGAGCTTCAGGAGCGGTTGGAGTCACTGCAGGGCATACGGGAGGCTGAGAATTTCCTGGATCGTGCATTCTACCCCGCAGCCACAGATTATTCAGGGGGATAGTACGTGGGTGGCAATTTGACAGGGTAGGAAGAGAAAGGCAGTGCAGGAATACTCAGTGTGGCACTCAAACCAGTTTTCAGACACCTCGGGGAGTGCAGTTTAGAGCAGATCCACAACATCGTGGGGCAAATGAGTGCACCGGGGTGGGGGGGAGGGGGCGGGAAGGACACAGCAAAGTGTAGAAATGCAGTTGTCATAGAGGATTCGATTGTCAGGGGATACACAGGCAGTTCTACAACCACCGACGCAAATCTCACATGGTATGATTCCCTGATGCCAGAATAAAGGGCATCACTGAATGGGTGCAGAACATTTTGCGGGGGAAGGGAAACAGCCAGAAGTCATGGTCCCTGTTGAAACCAATGATATAGAGGAAAAGAGTTAAGATCCTACAGAGTTTCAGCAGCTAGGGAGGAAGTTAAACAGCAGGACCTCAAAGGTAGTAATCTCTGGAGTGCTCCCAGTATCACATGCTAGTGAACATAGGGGCAAGTAATATAAGACAGATTAAAGTGTGGCTGGAGAAATATTGCAGGAGGGAGGGCTTCGGATTCCTCGAGAATTGGGACCAGTTCTGGAGCAGGAGGAACCTGTGCAAGATGAATGGGTTGTACTTCAACAGGGCTGGAACCAATGCCCTCACGGGCAGGTTAACTAGTGCTGTGGGAGAGGAGAACTAGGAGGAAGCATTGGAGAAAAGATACAAGGTGCAATTATAATATAGTGGCAATAACTGAGAACTGGTTCAAACAAGAGGAGGAATGAGGACTTAATATCCCTGGCTGCAATGTATTCAGGAAAGTCGGGCAGGAAATAAAAAGGGGGTGGCAGCACTGATCAAAGTTACTGGCCCAGATTTTGTGGTCAGTGGCAAACGACCGGTGCTCGCCGTTCATTATGCTTACAGCTGCCCACAGACTTTTAGTGGGCTTTTGCGCGGTCCCTTGCGGTAATTAGAGAACCATTTCAGCACGGTGCCCTCTATAGTGGATCTCAGACCGGTCTGAATAGGGCAAGCAAAAGCGTATCTCTTCAACCAATCAGATTGATAAATCCTTACTGAGGCACGCAGAGTCTAAGCCAGGAAGTGCAATTTAGAATATTTAATTCAATGCAAAATCATGAACAGAAAGCAAAATAAAGAAAGGGAAAGAAAGATGGAATTAAGAGATTTAAAAAAAGAAAAAGTAAAACACATTTTTTTGATTTTAATTAAGTTTTTTTTAAATCTCCAATAATTAAAATATGATGGAATACAACTCCATACCTGTAAAAGTTCATTTTCAGTACCAGGTTGTTTGGTAATAATCATGACTTATCACGCCGTTAAAAATTCACTTATACTTGAATGAACAAGTCCTGACTTTTTCTTGCATGTTTAGTGGGTATCTAGTGGGCAAGTACCGCAACTTCATGTCCTTCGTGTGTTTGAATGCCGAATCTCTCAGCGAGATACCGGTGTAGCAAAGCTTGTGCAGGAGCAGGGCAACTCAGACAGCAACTTCCTGATTTCTGCATTTAACTGCCCACGTGCAATTCTGCGCACCACACTTTAGAAAGCAAGTTAAGGCATTAGAGAGGGTGCAGAGGAGATTTACTAGAATAGTACCAGGGATGAAGGACTTCAGTTACATGGAAAGACTAGAGAAACTTGTGTTGTTCTCCTTAGAGCAGAGATGGTTAAGGGAAGATTTGATAGGTGTTCAAAATCATGAACGGGTTTGATAGCGTAAATAAGGAGAAACTGTTTCCAGTGACAGAAGGGTCAGTAACCGAAGGACACGATTTAAGGTAATTAGCAAAAGAACTAAAGGTGATGAGGAAAAAATGTTTGCACAGCGAGTGGTGATCTTGAATGCACTGACTGAAACGATGGTGGAAGCAGATACAATAACAACTTTCAAAAGGCAATTGGATAAATACTTCAAGGGTACAAATTTGCAGGGCTTTGGGGAAAGAGCACAGGAGTGGAACTAGTTGGATAACTCTTTCAAAGAGGCAGCACAAGCACAATGGGCTGAATGGCCTCCTTCTGTGCTGTATCATTGTATGGTTCTAGATGGTGGAGAAGCAAAGATAGGTGTTGTAGTGTATGTACCCGTCTATCTTTAAGGGAACTATTGAATGTAACCGTTCACCTTTAAGGGAACTACTTTAGGTGTGGCACTATTTGTTTGGCTTCTGTATACTGTAATACCGATAGTGACCACACCAGTATATAAGTGTTGTGGCATGATTGCTGGGGCAGATTCGCCCGGACCTTCGAATAGTAAAGACCTGTTTGTTTGTTACTTCTGAAGTCTGTGTATTTATTAACTGCACAACCCACAGACTTTACAGTGGCGACGAGTCCAATCGTACCCTGCGGCAAGACTACCAAAAGCAACGAAGAGCGTCGAAGAGAGACAACCGCCCTCGTCGTGCTACCAAAAGAAAACACGAGGCTGCAACAACAGAAAGCAGGAAGACTAACAACAAAAGCTGTATCAGCAACAGGCACCGACTACCCTTCTGCCACGGTGCGGAGTGAGCCGACCAGCAAGAAACAAGGCGGCCGACGAAACTGTGAGTATGGGAAGGTGTAGAAGTATCCGGAGGATAAGGGCAGAGCACTCGACCTCGGTCGAGGGGGAGCTGTGCCGGCCAAAAGTCGGGTCCAACGGCGTCGGGTGACAGCCGGACCGCGATCGGCGGGAAAACTCCAGGCAGCGACCGCAGCCACGAAGCGCTGAGCCTGCGAGTAGGCGCGGGAAGAGAAACCCAGCCGCAGCCGGGGAGGGAAACACCGGTCTGCGAGAGGGCTGGGGAGGCGAACGGGAACCGTGCGGGTGAGAGCCGGGTGCGGAGAGACTGCGAGGAGCCAGTCCAGCGGCTGAGCTGTTCTCCACCAACGGGGTACCCAGGGCCGGTAGCACCGAACGTGCGGGTGAGAGAGCGACAGAGCCGGGTACGGAGAGAGAGACTGCGCGAGAGCCAGTCCAGCGGCTGAACTGTCCTCCGTTAACGGGGTGTACCCAGCGCCGGTAGAGCCGTGCGGGCGGGAGGAAAAGACATAGCCGAGTAAGGGGAGCTGTGCGGTAGCCAGCCAGCGGCTGAACCTGTCCGCTGTGGGGGAAGCGTACCTTCCACCGGGAAGAAACGCGGGAAGCCGCCATTAGGCGGAGAAGACGCCAGAAGCGGGAAACCGCCATTGAAGTGGGCGGGGAGAGAAGGAAAGAGCGGGAAACCGCCGATTTCGCGGGAAAACCGCCATCTTAGAAACAAACAAATAAATAAGAATACTTAAAGAAATACTGGTGCTGCTCCCAAGGGAAGAAAGATGCCTAAGCGAGGGAATATTAACGACTTTAATTCTGAAATAGAAGACTGGGCCACGTACGTGGAACGCATAGAGATCTATTGCGAAGCCAACAAAATAGAGGAAGACGACAAGGCGATAACATTGTTAAACTCGATGGGCGCAAAGACATACGGGCTCTTGAAGGATTTACTAGCACCAGCTAAACCGGCGGATCAGTCTTTCGAAGAGATTGTGGTTGTTCTGAAGGACCACTTGAACCCCACACCGTTGATGTTGGCGGAACGATTCAAATTCTATACAAGAACGCAACGGGAAGATGAAAACAACGCAGAATACTTGGTCGAACTGCGTAGGCTAGCGAAATACTGCCAGTTCGGAGGGAATCTGACAGAGGCACTGCGAGACAAGTTCGTAGGCGGATTGTCCAAGGAAGGGACGCAAAAGCGCCTACTCGAAGAGAACGACCTTACACTTGACAGGGCTGTCCTTATAGCCGCATCACACGAAGCCACAGCGAAAGGAATGGCGGAAATGCAACTAAAGGCGGCGGCGCTCGGGGTGGACCAAATTACCTCGAGTACAACAAAATGCTATCGTTGTGGGAAGACAACACACGACCAGAATCAATGCTGGTTTAAGAACCAAGAATGTAGGAAATGTGGCAAACTGGGTCACATCGCTAAGGTATGCTGGTCAGGGAAGAAGACCAACAACCAAAGGAAGCCATCACAAGAAAAGTACAAGGAGGTATACAAGGGGGCTGAGAAGAGTTCAGACGAACAGAATCCAGACTCAGATCCAAACGGCCAGGAGCTGGGTAGTCTGAGTATCCACCATGTGAGTAAGGAAGCTGACCTACAAACTATCTGGGTCATGCTAAAAATAGCTGGAGTCCAAGTGAAAATGGAGTTGGACACTGGATCAGCTGTATCAGTCATAAATCGAGGGGATTACCACCGGCTATTCTCACACATACCCTTAAGAGATACCAAGTTCGTATTGCAGACATACACGGGACATAAAGTATACCCCATGGGAAAAATAAGAGTCAAGGTGAGAGATAGGGGTAAAGAACACCCAAGAATGAACTTGCATGTACTACATGAGGGAGGACCACCACTTCTAGGACAGGAGTGGATCAAGAAAATAGACATGGAATGGCACTACCTACAAGCAATGACGAGTGAGGACTCGGTGCAGACAAGCAGCTCAGACTCTGAGCCGGAAGACGATAAGTCCAGCCCACGTATGAAAAACAAGGTTAACATGAACTCACTGACTAAGGTTGGAAAAACGATGGCGTGCATAAAGACAGAGAATTCTGAGTCTGTTCAAGTCACAGACATATGCATTACGGAGGAACACCGAGCTCGAACTCAACGTTATTTCAAAGTACGACAACAATTCGAACAATTAAGTTACCGTCTCGTACAAGAGATGAAAACAATGAAAAAGTTCTATGACACCGAATGGGAGAGTCTGGAAAGACAACAGAACCTGCTGGCTCAAGCAGAGAGCGACCATAGAGCCATCGTGACCAATTACTGATCACACCTCCCTTATGATGTTCAGGAGTTAGAATATTTGCATGATCTAAAGATACAGCATAAAGGCAAACCACGCTACACTGAGGATTTTGTTCTGCAATTGGAGACGGAGCTAGTGCAGGCAAGGTTAAGAGAAGCTGAATCGCAGTGTGCACTTAAAGAGATGCAGAAAAAAATTTTGGACATGGAAAAGAGAAACGCTTCTTTACCTGATGTGAATAATGTGGCCATGTTGCAAGAGGAGCTTATCACTCAGTTAAATGAAAATAAACGGAAAATGACTGAGATAGACTGCAAGAATAAAGAAGATTTGATGGCAGTGAGACTTCAAGAGGCAGATAGCATAGCAGCCTTGGCTGAACTCCAACAGGAAATTGCGAAAGAAGCAAATGAAGAGGAATCTTCAGGAAGCCGGGATTTTATTCCAGTTCTTCTCTACGACTCCTTACAAGCAGAGTGTGAGAAGTGGAAAGAACAGTATGAACAGGCCCAGGCTACAATTCTGGAGGGGATTAACTCGGCAACCTCCGAAAAGCTAGTTTCAGTAGAAGCATATGAACAACTAAAGGTTGAACATGAGCAAGAAGTCCAAAGGCTGCAGGAAATTCTTGATGAGCTCAAGGCCAAGACAGACTCATCGGTAGAAGTTCCATCCATAGATGAGAATTTAGAGGTGAAAGACATGGCAGAACATGAAAGACAAGATGTCCAAGAACTCATAAAAATATTGAAGGAAACCCAAGACAAATATGAGGCGGCAATGACCGAGGTTCAACGACTTGAAGAGCAGAGTCAACTGGGAATCCTTTCAGTGGAAGGGAAGGAAACTGTAAGAAACACAGAGACTGTAAGAATGGGCTCTGAACATGAGCTTGGGAGCATCAAGGCGCAACTTCTTCGAGCGCTTGAAACGAAAGTACAAGAGGAAAGGAAGGTGAAAGCATTGGAGGGAAAGGTGGATGAAATGGTGAAGACTCTGATCCACAGAGTCCCCGTGGAAGAGTTAACGGTCAGCCAACTCCTTCACATGCTGAGAGACAAGACTCCACAATGGGAACACGAGCTTCAATCTGCAAAGGGAAGGAATTCAGAGCTCCCAAAAGTTACGGAAATAACTGAGGTGGCAACACAGATTTTGTGTTACAGTTTACTCTATGAAGAGTTCGTTGAATCACGTCAATGTGAACAGAAGAATGTTGAAACAGCTGCTTCAGTAGAAGGATTAAATAGCCTGATACCGCAATCCCCGGTGGAAGGGAAGGTATTGAACTCACAAATGAGGTCAGTAGTGAAGGAATGGCAGACAACCCAGGAAGAGCGGGATGAATATGAATGCATGAAGAAGTCTTTTCAAGAAAGATGTCTAGGGAAGGAACCACCGTCAGCTAACATCCAGACGGGTGAGGAGGAAGAAGAAGGCTCTCTCGCTGGCCTAACTCAGGACGAACCCGAATATTACCATGACCTGTTGAGTGACACTGAATATTACGAGGATGTGGTCTGCCCAGCTTGTGATGAAAACTCCCAAAGTGCTGAAATCCGGAGGAAGCACTTAAGGTCTAAGGAACATAGAGAGTTGGTGGCGCTACAGCTGGCAGCCGAGAAAGGAGCTCCGAGAGTTTCAAAAAGGCAGAAAAGAAAAAGAAGCAGAAGATAATAACTGTCTAAAATATTAGCACTTCTACCATCTCAGGCGGGACACTACGAAAGGAGCTAACTTAGTTGAAAAACTGGAAAATGTCAAGACAGCCAGTTGGTTGTAAAAGTCCGCACTGCTGGTTCAACAGGACGAAAGTTCAAGCTGTTATGTCAAGAAAAAGGCTATGGAGGAGTCACGCTAACCAGGTGAACCGGCTACACCAAAGAAATGTTGTTCGGAACGAGTCAAGATCAGAGACTGAATCTATGAACTGTTTCCGCAGAGACTGAACCTGTGAACTGTTCCCACCGAGATTGTATCTGTCATTTGTTTTATATGACATTGACTCCACCGAGATTATATCTGTAATTTGTTTATAGGAAGTTGAAGATATGTATGTTTAACGGAGACTCTAAGTAATAAGCTAAAAAGGGAGGATTGTAGTGTATGTACCAGTCTATCTTTAAGGGAACTATTGAATGTAACCGTTCACCTTTAAGGGAACTACTTTAGGTGTGGCACTATTTGTTTGGCTTCTGTATACTGTAATACCGATAGTGACCACACCAGTATATAAGTGTTGTGGCATGATTGCTGGGGCAGATTCGCCCGGACCTTCGAATAGTAAAGACCTGTTTGTTTGTTACTTCTGAAGTCTGTGTATTTATTAACTGCACAACCCACAGACTTTACAGGTGTCACCAACGTACATATAGAAACTGACCACAAGTCTACCGATGATTTTGCCAAGGAGCTACATGTAGCTGAGGAACAGGAGGGGCCCAAGGATATATCCTTGGGAGACTCCAGAGTTAACCATGTGGGGGCAGGAAGAGAAGCTATTGCTAGAGATGCTCTGGCTGCAATTTGATAGGCAAGAGTGGAACCAAGTGAGGACAATTCCACTCAACAGAGCAGAGACTTTGGAGTAGAATGGCATGGTCAATCACATCAAAGGCTGCAGAGAGGATGACGAAGGAGAATACTGAAATAAATTAGGTCCACAAATTAAAAGGAAACGAAATATAATAGGTCTACATGCCAAGTCATACAGCAGGCATTTTAGAAGGATCAAATAATAAATGATAACTAGCAAACATTTTATTAATTTAAGAGTAAATTGATACTAACAATAAATATGCTAACCTACTCAAATGTTTACACTTTTCTCGTATAACAGATGTGTCAACAACTTTATATCAATTGCTTCCTCCCTTTGTGTCAAGAAAGCACCCAGACTTTTAAAGTTTGCCAATGAGGTTAATTAATGAAGCAACCGCAATTTACTTTTAATATACATGTACAAAAATTGAGATACAGTATTACACGCGTAATTCTCACATCACACACAAGGTAATACTTTTTGCAGAGATGATCTCACAACAGGGAGAAAACGGCACTGTGAAGAAAAAAAGCACCTCCGTCTGTACCCTCCTTCCTAAACCACAACGCCTATACTGGCTCATGGTATTTTCCCCCACAGCCCAGCCTCAGTTTAAGCTAGTCCTGGTCAGAAGTGACCTTCTCACTGCCATACCAAGTTACACCAGACCTCAACTCAAGACCCAGACCCAGCTTGCACACTCTGCTCTGAAACACCGACTGGAGGCATTTTTTCCCCACCGCGCAAATCTCACTTTTAGCCGGATTTGATTTTTTTTTCAAATTCCTTTCTCCCACATCTTTCCCCCTCGCTCGTTATAAGTAAAATGAAACTTCTAAAAATTGAACATGTAAATTTAAAAAAAAACACAAAACCTGCCATTAACTCATCTATTTTGTCTTCTACTTGTTGCAACAATTAAATTGCACATACTTGCCGAGGCTCAAACCTCGAATCCTGGCTACATCAACCCCTGGATGCATCTAAAATATTTTTCATTAAGTCATCACGAGGCCCTGGAATTGTCACAAACAACCAGACTACAATTCATAGGAATAAATACACACTGTGCCTCGACCAAAATGTACAAGCATATTAAAAGGGAAAAAATCTCACCACCCCGATTCCCATGCCAGGAAGAGGTTGTGCCCTTGCACTTTTCAGTGCCACTAGTCACTGCTCCCCTCCCGACCTGACCCAAGTCTGAAATGTGTAGCTGATCAGAATGCTTTTTGATAAAATTCCAAGAATTACAGCCAAACCACTGTTCGCTTGATGTGCCTGATGCGAGTCTGAAGCTATCCTCAGATATAAAATCAAAAATAATGAAACCTACAAAACTATTACTTGCATATTATATAAAAAATAAACAAATGCGGCAAAAAAAATAACCTTCATTAAATGATGCTATTAACAACTGTGATTGCTGTACTTGGTTTCCAAACAGCACAATTTTGATATAAAATCTTCACCAGGTTTCATGAAAATCTATTCAATCAAGTTTTCCCCTCATTTCATGTTTTGTTGCTGCATGAAAACTAGATGCAAATATGTTTTTACCTTTGCAGAAATATGATCGAGCATCTCAACATACAAATCAAACATACAATAAAATCGTACATCGCTTCAAAAATGCTTTGTAAAAGATAAAAAAGCCTTAAAAAAGGGAGAAGTAGATAAAAATGGAAAAAAGGGTACAATTTCTGTTGTAGTAAACAGACAAATTAGACAAGAAATGTTGGGAGAACACTAAGCGATAACCAAAGTTATAGACAACAGAAAAAGAATGGAGACAGAAATACTGGGAGATACTCACACACAGTGAAATGCATACAAAGACATGGTCAGATACATTTCGATCGAGGCAGAATAACACTGACTGGGCACAAATAATAATGTGCCAGAATTAACAGACAGTGACATGTACTGCCAGGTATAGAGAGTGAGAGAGACAGACAGTGAAACAGAGAAAGACATACAGAGATGGTGAATCATATGAAGGCAGAGTGAGACAGATGTAAACACATGGACACAGAGTGAAACAAACATACATATACAGAGGCAGAGAGAGGGATATATATACATAGTTCTGGCTCTGGCACACAGTGTGAGCTTCTCACAAAAAGCTATTGTGTGTGTGGAACTGGCATGGATCAGATGGACATTAAGCAGCAAATCAGAGGCAATTTCAGAGAACTCGATCTTTCATCTCCGTGTTTCCACTCGCTTACGACAGCCAGTTATGTAGGTACGGAGCTAGAAGATAACTTGTCAATATCCCGGATGGCAAATAGGTTCGTGGACACTGGTTCATGGAGCCTAGTACAAGCACTATGTGCAAGTTTTCCTCCATTATCATTTTCTTTACACTTCTCATACTTCTCCCAAATGCTTCTTCTGCCCACAGGTGCAGAGCACACCAACTTCTTTCTTGAACATGCTTCTCATAGTACTACAGCCTTGCGCAATTCCACACACTATCTAGGTGCAAGATCAACCACCCTATTCATATTCAGAGACAAAGACCCTCCAATGGAAATCTTGAAAGGAGGGGCACACAGTAATAACTTTCTAGCTCTGAACATGTGCACTGTGTGGTAAACCACTTTTATCGTTCACTATCGTTACACTATAGTTATCACTGTTATATCGTTACTCTATGGTTATCACTGTTCACACTGTTGTATCACTATACGAGGTCGCCTCTTGTCACGCTGTTATACCTGGGCTGACCACTGCTGACTCCGCCCATGGCTCCACCTACCTGCCCAGGTATAAAGGTGGTCGACTGGCTGGCATTCCTCCTTGTTGGATCCGATCACCCACGAGGGTGGGCTCTGTTATTTAGCCAATAAAAACCTATAGTTACTTTCTTAACTCGTCGCTTTTCATTGGATGAATTGATAGGTATATCAATTTTATTGGCTAAATTTTAAAATGTCATTACTTGAGCAGCCAAACGACCAGCCAGACGCCCAGCTACAACAGCCACAGCAGCCGGCCTGGCTGCGAGCCCTCCGACCACCGTACCTGGATCTAAACCCACAGGCAGCAAACTCAGCCCTCGACTTCGAACACTGGCTGAGCTGTTTCGAATCCTACCTGGGAGAATCCGGCGTGCCTCAGAGATCCAAGCTAAGAGTTCTGACCGCCCAAGTGAGCCCTAAAGTATTCGCACTCATCCGGGACCTTACTACATACGAGGCCGCCATCAACCTGCTGAAACAACAGTACCAGAGCCCAGTAAATTCCATGTATGCCAAACATCTCCTAAGATCCCGCCCGCAACAGCCAGGAGAGTCTGTAGATGAATTTTTACGGGCGCTACAAACACTCGGCAGGGACTGTGACTTTAAAGCGGTAACGGCGGCAGAAAATACTGAAGATAATATCCGCGATGCCTTCGTGAAAGGCCTGCGGTCCGACTACTCACGGCAAAGACTGCTTGAAGCAAAGGACCTCGACCTGAACACAGCTGCAGCCCTCGCTCGCTCCCTAGAAGTGGCCCATCGGGACCTCGAGGCGTACTCCAGGTACTGTAATTCGCGACCCTGGGACTCGGGACCGACCCCGACCGCAATACCCCTCGCAGCGCCACCCCTGGGACCTACCTCAGCGTCGGCGTCCCGGACCCGATCGGGACCGCCACCCCCGGTACCGGCAGCGACATCGGAGCCCTGCGATCGGGCCGCCGGCTGCTTCTTCTGCGGCCAGGCGAAACACCCGAGGGCGCGCTGCCCAGCGAGAAACGCGACGTGCTCAAGCTGCCTGAAGAAAGGCCACTTTGCTAAGGCCTGCAGAGGGAGATCAACAGAGGCCAGCAGTGCCTCATGCGAGTTGTGGGGGCGGCCATCTTCCATCAAGGCCACAGATGCCAGCATCCCCACGTGTGAGTTATGGGGGTGGCCATCTTTGATCCAGGCAACCTCGTGGGCGCCGCCATTTTACCCACCACACTCGACCGCCACCTTGCCTCCAGACCCGACCACCGCCTCACCCGCAGACTACAGCAGCTCGCTCAGCCATACACTAGCCTCCGTCACACTGGACCAAGCCCGCCCGCATCACCTGTCCAAGTCCATGATGGACATCAAAGTAAACGGCCGCGCCACGACCTGCCTGTTCGACAGCGGAAGCACGGAGAGTTTCATCCACCCAGACACGGTGAGCCACTACTCTCTCACTGTCCGGCCAACGCGCAACCGGATCTCGACGGCATCGAGGTCCCACGCCACAGACATCAGCGGCTACTGTGTTGTGACCCTGTCGGTTAAGGGCACGGAGTATAAAAATTTTAAACTCCTCGTCCTGCCCCAGCTCTGCGCTGCCGTCCTACTAGGGCTGGACTTCCAATCCCACCTCCAAAGTGTCACTCTAGCATACGGTGGACCCCTCCCCCCACTCACAGTCGACAACCAGCAGCTTTTAAACCGCCTACCGCGTAACACCTGCGGCCTATCCACCCTCAAGGTCCCGCCACCTTCCCTGTTCGCTAACCTCACCCCCGACTGCAAACCCGTCGCTACCAAGAGCAGGCGGTACAGCGCCGGGGACAGAGCTTTCATTAGCTTTGAGGTGCAGCGTCTCCTGAAGGAGGGCATCATCGAGGGGAGCACCAGCCCCTGGCGTGCCCAGGTCGTAGTCGTTAAGACCGGCAATAAAAACCGCCTGGTCATCGACTACAGCCAAACCATAAACCGGTACACCCAGCTGGACGCATACCCCCTTCCCCGCATATCTGATATGGTCAATCAGATTGCACAATACCGAGTATTCTCTACCATCGACCTTAAGTCGGCCTACCACCAACTCCCTATCTGCCCCGAGGACCACCAGTATACCGCCTTCGAGGCGAATGGCCGCCTCTACCACTTCCTTAGGGTTCCCTTCGGCGTCACCAACGGGGTTTCGGTCTTCCAAAGGGAGATGGACCGGATGGTTGACCAGAACGGGCTGCACGCCACGTTCCCCTATCTAGATAACGTCACCATCTGCGGCCGCGACCGGCAGGACCATGATGTTAATCTGGAAAGATTCCTCCGTACGGCCCAACGGCTGAACCTCACCTACAATAAGGAGAAATGTGTGTTTAACACCTCGCGCCTTGCCATCCTCGGCTGCGTAGTAGAGAACGGAGTCATCGGCCCCGATCCCGAAAGAATGCGCCCCCTCATGGAGTTACCCCTCCCCCACTGTCCAAAGGCGCTGAAGAGAACCCTGGGGCTCTTCGCCTACTATGCCCAATGGGTGCCCAATTATGCGGACAAAGCCAGACCCCTCATGAAGTCCACATCCTTCCCCCTTACGGAGGAAGCGTGCGCAGCCTTCTCCCTCATTAAGGGAGACATTGCTAAGGCCACTATGCACGCGGTGGATGAGTCCATCCCTTTCCAAGTGGAGAGCGATGCATCAGACTTCACCCTAGCCGCTACCCTTAACCAGGAGGGGAGACCGGTGGCCTTCTTCTCAAGGACCCTACAGGGCCCTGAGATCCGACACTCGTCGGTCGAGAAGGAGGCCCAGGCGATCGTGGAGGCTGTACGACGCTGGAGGCATTACCTGGCAGGCAAACGATTTACCCTCCTCACCGACCAGCGTTCGGTCGCTTTTATGTTTAATAACAAGCTGAGGGGCAAAATCAAGAACGACAAGATTTTGAGGTGGAGAATCGAGCTCTCCACCTACGATTATGATATCTTGTACCGGCCAGGTAAGCTGAACGAACCCCCTGATGCTCTTTCATGAATTACATGCGCCAACGCGCAAATTGATAGACTTCAGACCCTCCACAACGACCTCTGCCACCCCGGGGTCACCAGACTTTACCACTTCATTAAGGCCCGCAACCTGCCCTACTCCATCGAGGAGGTCAGGACCATGACCAGGAACTGCCAGACCTGTGCCGAGTGCAAACCGCATTTCTTTAGGCCGGACAGAGCAAGCCTGATCAAGGCCACCCGCCCCTTCGAGCGCTTGAGCATCGATTTTAAGGGGCCCCTCCCGTCCTCTGACCGTAATGTGTACTTCCTCAACATTGTTGATGAGTACTCCCGTTTCCCCTTTGCCTTCCCCTGCCCAGACATGACCAGTACCACGGTCATTAAATGCCTGAACGACCTCTTCGCCTTGTTCGGGTTCCCAAACTATATACATAGCGACCGGGGCTCCTCCTTCATGAGCGAGGAACTCAGTCAGTTCCTACTAGCGAGAGGTATCGCTGCAAGCAGGACCACCAGCTACAACCCCGAGGGAACGGCCAGGTGGAAAGAGAGAACGCGACTGTATGGAAGGCCGTCCTCTTAGCCTTAAAGTCTAAGGGCCTCCCAACCTCCCGCTGGCAGGAAGTCCTCCCGGCAGCGCTGCATTCCATCCGGTCACTACTTTGCACTGCCATTAACGCCACCCCCCATGAACGAATGTTTGTTTTCCCCAGGAAGTCGACTACAGGAACCACGCTACCAACCTGGCTGACCTCTCCGGGGCCCGTCTTGCTGCGAAAGCACATGAGGGCCCATAAAACGGACCCCCTGGTCGAGAGGGTGAACCTCCTGCACGCCAACCCCCAGTACGCCTATGTGGCATACCCAGACAGGCGGGAGGACACAGTCTCCTTACGAGACCTCGCACCCTCGGGCATTCCGGAGACACCACCTTTACCCCCCCCCACCACCCCCCCAATTCTAGCCCAGGTAGACGGCATGCCGGAACCCCACGAGCCTTCGCCGACCACGCAGACACCAGCATTAACACCGGATAATGCAACACCGCCGCTGCGACGATCAGAAAGGCTTACGAGGCCTCCGGACAGACTGACATACCAGAACTGGTAGTACACTTCACCCCGCCGGACTCAAATCTAAACAAGGGGTGAATGTGGTAAACCACTTTTATCGTTCACTATCGTTACACTATAGTTATCACTGTTATATCGTTACTCTATGGTTATCACTGTTCACACTGTTGTATCACTATACGAGGTCGCCTCTTGTCACGCTGTTATACCTGGGCTGACCACTGCTGACTCCGCCCATGGCTCCACCTACCTGCCCAGGTATAAAGGTGGTCGACTGGCTGGCATTCCTCCTTGTTGGATCCGATCACCCACGAGGGTGGGCTCTGTTATTTAGCCAATAAAAACCTATAGTTACTTTCTTAACTCGTCGCTTTTCATTGGATGAATTGATAGGTATATCACACTGCACACTCTGTGCTTGTGCGGACTGAAATAAGTGAGGGGCAAAATAGCCATCCGATCATTTTTTTTAAATAGAAGGCAAATTCTAGTTTTTAAGCAAAATTGACCAAATTAAAGTCTGGTAGTCGCATGATGCAATGTTAATGGAGTTGTTGACAATTATAGCAATCAATCGCTATCAATTAGTCTGCAACAGACCCTGACAGAAATCAGTATTTGTAGGGAAATGGTGTTAGGGAAAGTGATGGGATTGAAAGCCGATAAATCCCCAGGGTACTTAAGGAAGTGGCCCTAGAAATAGTAGATGCATTGCTGGTCATCTTCCAAAATTCGATAGACACTGGAACAGTACCCATGGATTGGAAGGTAGCTAATGTTACCCAACTATTCAAAAAAGGTGGGAGAGAGAAAACGGGGAATTATAGACCAGTAAGCCCAACATCGGTAGTGGGGAAAATGCTAGAGTCCATTATAAAAGATGTAATAGCAGAGCACTTGGAAAGCAGTGACAGGATCGGACAAAGTCAACATGGATTTACAAAAAGGTAAATCGTGCTTGACTAATCTACTGGAATTTTTTGAGGATGTAACTGGTAAAATAGATAAGGGAGAACCAGTGGATGTGGTGTATTTGGACTTTCAGAAGGCTTGAGATAAGGTCCCGCATAAGAGATTACCATGTAAAGTTAAGGCACATGGGATTGGGGGCAAGGTATTGACTTGGATAGAGAACTGGTTGGCAGACAGAAAGCAGAGTTGGAATAAACGGGTCTTTTTCCGAGTGGCAGGCAGTGACGAGTGGGGTAATGCAGGGATCGGTGCTAGGACCCCAGCTATTCACAATATTGTGGCAAAGCCACCAAGGGACTCCTGTATAACTGCCTTTAACAGACTGCTACAGCACCTAGGTTTGTTTACTGTATGTAAATAGCCAGTTCTGGGTAGGTCCCAGAATTGGCGCGATGACGTCATCACGTTGGTCACGTGACGTCCCGAACGGCGGGAAACGTGATGACGTCAGACTGGGAGGTTCCCAGTTTAGACCTCGTGAAGCCAGCATTAAGAAAAGACCGGTTGATTGTTTCTCCTGCATGCCATTGTTTGTTCTCTAGTTTACATTAAACTTTGTTTAATTATCGGACTGACTCGACCTCAGTACTGTACTTCAGTTAGGGATCTGTCGATTCCTACATTGGTGACCCCGAAGCTTCGCGGACGATATTCGCGGAGGACGCGCAGAACAAAACGATGGATGTTAACGCAGCGACCTTGAAACTCCCTCAATTTTGGGAACAACAGGCGGCCTCCTGGTTCGTCCAAGCGGAGGCTCAGTTCCAGCTGCGGAACATCGTGCTGGATTAGACCCGTTATCTTTACATGGTCTCCACACTGGACAGCTCAACGGCTTCGAGGATCATCAGTCTGCTGGAGACCCCGCCTGTAGATAACAAGTATGATACGCTTAAGGCGCGATTAATGCAGGTTTTCGGCCTCACGAAAGCGGAGCGCGCGCGGCGTTAACTCACACTGCCCGGGTTAGGCGACGCCAGTCCATCTGAGCTGATGAGCCAGATGCTCACGCTCCTCGGTTCTCAGCCGCAGTGTTTTCTGTTTCGGCAACTGTTCCTGAGCCAGCTCCCCGAGCAGGTGCAAACAGCCCTCGCCAGGTCGGAGGCTACGGACGGTGTAGCGCTCGCGGCCGAAGCCGACACCATTTATACGGTGATGCAGCAGTACTGCGTCACCTCGAAGCGTCGCGCCCCGAAGAACCCTGCCTTGGCGCCTCCACCATCCGGTCTCTGTTACTATCACGCCCGTTTCGGCCCAAAAGCCAGATGCTGCCATCCTCCCTGTAGTTTCGTGCCTAATGCAACGAGAAAGCAACAGCACCGACTGCGTGAGCGGAAGGACAACCCCGAGGTCGGTTTCGCAACTACGATGGTGGTTGGAGATTCCGGGAATATCGGAGTCGTTCGAACAGGCTCGTCCAACCTCCTCTGCGATTGACTTTTGAGGTTAAAGACACTTCTGGGGGGGGGGGGGGGGGGGGCGCATGTGGCAAAGCCACCAAGGGACTCCTGTATAACTGCCTTTAACCGAGTGCTACAGCACCTAGGTTTGTTTACTGTATGTAAATAGCCAGTTCTGGGTAGGTCCCAGAACCGGCGCGATGACGTCATCACGTTGGTCACGTGACATCCCGAACGGCGGGAAACGTGATGACTTCATGACGTCAGACTGGGAGGTTCCCAGTTTAGACCTCGTGAAGCCAGCATTAAGAAAAGACCGGTTGATTGTTTTTCCTGCATGCCATTGTTTGTTCTCTAGTTTACATTAAACTTTGTTTAATTATCGGACTGACTCGACCTCAGTACTTCAGTTAGGGATCTGTCGATTCCTACAATATATATTAATGATCTAGACGAGGGAATTAGATGTAATATCGCCAAGTTTGCAGATGACACAAAGCTGGGTGGGCGTGTGTGCTGTGAGGAGGATGCCGAGAAACTCCAGGATGATTTGGACAGGTTGGGTGATTGGGCAGAAGCAATATAATGTGGATAAACACGAGGTTATCCACTTTGGTGTCAAAAAACAGGAAGGCAGATTATCTGAATGGCAATAGATTGGGAGAATGGGAAGTGCAATGAGACCTGGATGGCCTTGTGCACCAGTCGCTGAAGGTAAGCATGCAGGTGCAGCAGGCGGTTAAGAAGCCAAATGGTATGTTGGCCTTCGTAGCGAGAGGGTTCGAGTACAGGAACAAGGATGTCTTGCTGCAGTTGTACAGGGCCTTGGTGAGACCACACCTTGAGTATTGTGTGCAGTTTTGGTCGCCTTATCTGAGGAAGGATGTTCTTGCCATGGAGGGAGTGCAGAGAAGATTCACCAGGCTGATACCTGGGATGGCAGGAATGACGTATGAGGAGAGATTGGGTCGATTGGGCTTATACCCGCTGGAGTTTAGAAGAATGAGAGGGGATCTCATTGAAACTTTTAAAATTCTAACAGGACTAGACAGACTAGATGCAGGAAGGATGTTCCCGATGGCCGGGGAGTCCAGAACCAGGAGTCACAGTCTAAGGATAAGGGGTAAGCCACTTTGTACAGAGATTAGGAGGAATTTCTTCATCCAGAGAGTGGTGAACCTGTGGAATTCTCTACCACAGAAGGCAGTAGAGGCCAATTCATTAAATATATTCAAGAAGGAGTTAGATATATTTCTTAAGGCTAAAGGGATCAAGGGATATGGAGAGAAGGCAGGGACAGGGTACTGAATTTGGATGATCTGCCATGATCTCATTGAATAGCGGAGCAGGCTCGAGGGGCCGAATGGCCTACTCCTGCTCCTACCTTCTATGTTTCTATGACATGATGCGAGGACAACTCCAGTGGTGAAGAGCTTTAGGAATTATAGGTCCAAAATCACCGGTTCCTCCCAAGCATGTTAATTAACTTAAAGACTAGCCTAGAATTTCATGCAGGCTTGCACAATTGAAATGGTGCATCAATGGAATTGGGTTTATTTTGAATCATAAAAGTCTCAGGAAATTATGACAAAAGTGAGTTATGTCATTATTTACAGCTAACCATACCTTCTTGGAGCTTTTGTGCCGCTCCGCCAAAACCCTCACTGAAACTGCACAATTGATCATAGCACCGCCCCTCAGTTAAGGCTATGGCAGTTGCAAATTTCCAGGACTAATACCAGTTTTATCACTAACCACTCAGGCTGAAAAATATGGCGCAGGTTAATGTATTTAAATTAATGAGCGCAAACTAATAGTTTAAAGCAAAATAAAATCTCTGCTCTTTCTTGATATTTTTAATTCTTTGATAAAACCCATAAAAACACTTAATTATTGTGTGTTAAATATAGTATATATTGGGCCAGAACTTCGGGTCCCCACGGGTGAGTACGCGCTGGGTGCTCACGCATAGGCCCAACGAAAGTGCCGGTTTTGTGCATGCACTGTGCATGCGCAGGAAACCGGAACGTCCGTTCCCTTAAAGGAAGGGGTTCACAGGTCGAATGCGTGCACCGGAGAGGCAGCACGTGCGCATGGAACTTCCGGGGGTTTTTTGGGTTTTTTTTTTTTTTTTTTTATTATATACAGGTTTCTCCGGGAGGGTAAGTCTCCAGCAGATAAGCTTTTAAAAAGCAGTCGCAAGGCCTGCTTTTAACAAGTGATGAATTAAGTAAAATTAAAACATTTTTTCCACAGGTTTATTATTTTTAAATACTTTAAAGAAAGGCAAGTTTATTTTTAGCCCCGTTAGAAACTGTAATTAATCTTTTCAAAAATTTAAATTGTTTAAAAGTTATTATATGTAATTTATAGTTATTTTAAAAATGTGATTTTTTTTTAATTTATTTGAAGTTTTAGTTATGTTTTGGGGCTGAATTGTATTCATAGATTTGACAGGTCTTCCTGTCAAATCTATGAATTCAGATTCCCTGCTACCATTGGCTCTCCATGGCCCACGTGATCCCAGGGGACGCTTCGAGTTAACTGCGCCCCTGGGATGCGCAAGCACTACGCGCTGGCAGTTGGAGCAGGCCCAGGATCGGAATCCCATGCGGGCCCACAGCACAACGGCCGGCGCGCTAGGTAAGTGCAGGTCAGAGGCTTGCACCCGCGGGAAGCCTCCGACCCGAATTTCTGAGCCATTGTGTGCACAGTGTAGGGCCTGCACGTGCCATTGCTGAAAGAGAGAATGGGGGAGAAATTCGCTCAGTCCAGTTTTCAGGTTGCAAACGGCTGGCACACTTGCAGCATGCATCAGAAGCCGGAGGCCCAAAGCCCAAGGCTCATTTGAAATTGGGCATTGGGCCTTGGGCATCGAGCTGTGAGCGTGCCAATCAGACATCTTGAGGCAGCTCACCCTTTCCCTCCGGATCCATTTGGGCCAGCTGAGACACCAGCAGCACCCCTCAGGTAGGTCCTTGGAGGGGTTGAGATGAATGGGAGCGGCGAACACGAGCTGGCAGCGACCCGCAGTAGTGCTGTGCAGCCAGAAGAAGCACTCCTGCTCCTCATTAAGGTAAGTTAAGAAAAAATATATATATATATATTGGTGGCCTCCAGTATTCCCTTTAAAGGACAGTTAACTATGCCGTAGAACGAACTGGAAAAACTGAACGAGCTCTGCTCAGTTTCTGACCAATTTTGGAGAGAGGTGCTTAAGCAGGTGTTATCCCAACATGAGCATATGCAAGGCTTAAATCTGTGCCAGCAGGGATGCCTGAATAATCGCCCGAGCCAATATGGCACAGACACATTACAGATGGCCTTAGGATGTGGGACATAGCCCGCAAAATTGGACTTTTTTTTTTTGCACGTTTTGCACCTGTCAAACAGACAAAAAGTCCAATTGAGCACTCCCCCACCCACCATTTGTTTAAGCTGACACATTTACCTTAAATTACTTTCTCAAGGAGGCTGGAGTCAGTCAGATCCCACCTGGAGTTTTGCATTCAGTTCTGGGCACCGCACCTCAGGAAAAGTATACTGACCTTGAAGGGACTGCAGCGCAGATTCACCAGAAAGATACAGGGCCGTAAAGAGTTAAATTATGAGGACAGGTTGCATAAATTTGGTTTGTATTCCCTTGAGTTTAGAAGGTTGAGGGTGATCTAACCAAGCTGTTTAAAATGATAATGCGATTTAATAGGGTAGATACAGGGAAACTATTTCCTCTAATGGGGAATCCAGATTAACGGGGCATAATCATAAAATTGGAGCTAGGACAATTAGGAGTGAAATCAGCAAGCATTTTTCCCCCCCACAAAGGTAGTGGAAATCTGGAACACTCTCCCCAAATACCCATGGATGCTTGGTCAATTGACATTTTCAAGACTGAGGTCGATGGATTTTTGCTGGGTAAGGGTATCCAGGGAACAAAAGCAGATAAATGGAGTTGCAGTACAGATCAGCCATGATCGAATTGAATGGCAGAACCGGCTCAAGGGTCTAAATGCCCTACTCCTATTCCTATGTAATAATCACAGAAATCACAGAAACCTCACAGTACAGATAGAGGCCATTTCGGCCCATCGAGTCTGCACCGACATATCCCACCCGATCCCCGTAACCCCTACATATCCCACCCTATCCCTGTAACCCCACGTATTTAATCCCCCCTAACACTAAGGGTCAATTTATCATAGCCAATCAACCTAACCTGCACATCTTTGGACTAATAATGTTCCTAAGTACTAATGTTACCTTCTAAATAAATGGTTAAAAAAAGAGAATCTCTCTCGCGCACGCACACACACATTTTCCAGTCTATAAGACACTAATATATCACTGCTTCAAAACAACGGCTAGTTGATTTCACTGATGAACCAAAAAAATGCGCTAACTATCTCTGTTTGGCTCTCACATACTTGCTATCATTACCAAATTCCTCTATTTGCAATTTATTATCTCACTCTTCTACCAAGTTAAAAAAGGGGTTAGAATCGCTGAATGAGTTTACACCTGCATAAGGAAAAAAAGTAAAATTAAAGTTGAAGTAAAAAAAATAGGTCAGAGAAAACAAGAAGTAGCGAATGGGACATGAAAAGCGATGTTAGTACAAGCAAAGTTAAAGTGAAATTAAGCTTATTTTTAAAGAATTGTCTTTAGGTGTTTAATTTTCTAGCTTAGGAGTAATATTGCAGTAACAAAACTACTAGCATTTTAGTAACTTTATTACTCAATATTTAAGTATTTAAGTGTTACAGTGCATGAACTAAATCCGTTCAAAAAAAACTGATGAATGCAGAGACAGTCATTTGCATGCAACTACCAGCAATCTATTATATTTATTGACTTCTTCCTCAAAGATTCATCATTTCACAGATGCAGAATCATTTGTGGGCCACTCAGCTGACATCAGCACCTTTCTGTTTCAGCAGAGACCACCTATTGCTGTTTACCCATCTGGTTTTAAAGCTTCCCAATATCTCTCTGAACATAGGGAAATAAATACACATTTTAAATATCTCCTACAATGCAGATGTTTGTTCTCAACTTTTTTCTTCTAAAGCCGTCTATGTGGGAAGATAATACTTTGTTAAAGGTACTTCCGCCTAGATCTCTCTGTCAACTTGTTTGTACAAAGGATTTTAAAACTTTGCACCCATTGAGAATGTACGATCATCAGAATAAAGATCTCAAAGTAAAGTACCTCCCTTATTTATAGAATGTTGGGGCTAAAGACACGCAATTAAGCTCGTCATAAAAATGATATAAAAGGAAATATTACATCAATAAATGTATTAATGATAAGCTCTCACCTGTGTTACATTATGCCATAAGTTAAAACTTTCAATGAATGGTTAACTTTCTAATCCGACCAAAGAAGAATCATAGATGTGCAATGGAGGACAGCTTTACAATAGAAAAACAACAACTAGCACACGCACCACTGATGTTGCATCACAATCTTACTGGAACATTTCTAAATCATATTTACAAAGTTTGTCAAACACATCAAAAGTCAAAGTACAATTGCCACTAAATTTCTGTCCACTTTGAGCCCCCCCCCTCCCCACCTCCCTTCAATCATATTTTGGACCCCAACAAATTACTACATGGGAATCTAAAAGGACCACTTGATTCCAAATCTCAAATCCAGCAGTGGTGGTCACAAATAATGCAAGTTAACTACAGCATACGAACCACTGGTGCCTTAATTTAGTGCCTTAATTTACTCAGCTTTGGGATAGAAGGATCAGGATTGTGCACCCCTAATCTCAGGTGGAATGTTCATAGGAGGAAAGGTTCTTTTGCAGAGAAAAAAAGTTAAGATAGGTGTCAACACAGAGTTACTTTGTACAGTGACATTTGTTACAGCCTACCTTCCCAAACAAACAGGCAACAATGAGAACTTAGTGACAAACAATTTATACCTTTAGTACTGGAACACTAACATGATACTCAATGGCAGTAAGAGGGTGTAAGTTTGACATATGGGCAGCACTTTATAAGATAAAAAGAGTGTTACCCAAGAACATGAGCCAAAAATAGCTCATCGTACATAGGGTAAAGCTCAAATTAATCAATTATTCCAACACTCCCAACTCCCACTGCCTCAAATCCTTTAAGATCTAAGCCAGCAAAATATAAGGGAACAATTTGAAATCACCATTTTTTTCTATGTGTTCTTGATAGAAAGATCATAAAATAGAATCATAGACATTTAAAGCACAGGAGGAGGCCATTCAGCCCATCGTGTCTGCGCCGGTCGAAAAAGAGCTATCCAACCTAATCCCACTTTCCAGCTCTTGGTCCGCAGCCTTACGGCACTTCAAGTGCATATTCAAGTACTTTTTAAAATGTGATGAGGGTTTCAGCCTCTACCACCCTTTCAGGCAGTGAGTTCCAGACCCCCACCACCATCTGGGTGAAAAAAGTTCTCAATTCCCCTTTAATCCTACCAATTATTTTAAATCTATGCCCCCTGGTTATTGACCTCTCTGCTAAGGGAAATAGGTCCTTCCTATCCAGGCCCCTCATAATTTAATACACCTCAATTAAGTCTCCTCTCAGCTTCCTCTGTTATAAAGAAAACAACCCCAGCCTATCCAATCTTTCCTCATAGCTAAAATTCTCCAGTCCTGGCAACATCCTCGTAAATCTCCTCTGTACCTTCTCTAGTGCAATCATATCTTTCCTGTAAAGTGGTGATCAGAACTGCACGCAGTACTCTAGCTGTGGCCTAACTAGTGTTTTATACAGTTCAATCATAACCTCTCTGCTCAGCTAATAAAGGAAGGTATCCCGTATGCCTTCTTAACCACCTTATCTACCTGTCCTGCTACCTTCAGGGATCTGTGGACATGCATTCCAAGGTCCCTCTGTTCCCCTACATTTCTCAGTATCCTACCATTTATTGTGTATTCCCTTGCCTGGTTAGCCCGCCCCAAATGCATTACCTCACACTTCTCCAGATTGAATTCCATTTGCCACTTTTCTGCCCACCTGACCAGTCCAGTGATATCTTCCTGCCGTCTACGGCTTTCTTCTTCATTATCAACCACATGGCCAATTTTTGTATCATCTGCAAACTTCTTAATCATGCCCGCCAACACTGAAGTTTAAATCATTGATTTATAGCACAAAAGCAAGGGACCTATTACTAAGCCCTGTGGATCCCCACTGGAAACAGCCTTCTAGTCACAAAAATACCCATCGACCATTACCCTTTGCTTCCTGCCACTTTCCCTTGGCTTCCATGGGCTTTTACGTTTTTGACCAACCTGCCATGTGGGACCTTGTCAAAAAACATGAAACCGATACCTACATCCAATGACAGTTCATCTTTTGTTTTTACTGGTTGGGGTTTTCTCTTTTCTTCTGGTTCCTGGTCATCATCTTCACCTTCTGACATTACAACCACCGACAGCGCGGAAGACGAAGATGATGTAGAATCTGAATCACTGTGAAGCAAAATGCAAATTAATGATCGCACTGCAAAAAGACACATACATACACATACATCATAGCAAATACTCCATTAGGTGGACTTTCCTGTGCTATTTGGCTTTGTTATAAAATAGAATGCAAACTGGAATAGGCATAATGAATACAGTACACACTTGTTTAGTGGCAAACAGAATGCTAATCAATGGGGAAAAACACAGATAATTCAGCTCGTTTGGCATTATAAAAGAAAAAGAATTTCACACTTTGCAGAATAAATAAGTCAGGCTATTAAAAGATATAAAGTTGGATTTCCTACCACAATAAAAAAGTTCCATTACTGTATAAGCAATCTATCTTCAAGCTGCCTCTTTCTAAAAGAACTGAAGACTGTACAGTTCAAGATACCATAATGTACATTTGCAGTGTCTACTTAAGTCAAAGACTCAGTGTTACAAGTTTCAGGTCAGTCGTACTCTCTCAGGTACAGCAATGCTGGTCACTTTGCCAGTAGGCCTTTCAATAAAAAAAAGCTACTTCTCCTTCCCCCTTGGGGTGTGGGTTTTTAAGCGAACATGTTCTGCTGAATGTTGCTCATACTTGCTAATAAGCCTAGGATGGATAATTGACCTTCACTGCATCAACTGCGATATTCCACAAACAGGCCTGTCTGGCTTAAAGACATATGTTCAATGCCAGCATCCTTTTTTTTAAAAAAAGCTGTGCAAATTCATTTTGTTTTAAAATACAACACTCAAGTATAATGTAATTACAAAAGCCTATCTGTGAAGAAAATAACAAAAATCCAAAAACATGATCATATTCAGCAGGATGGAACAGTTAACAATTTAGACCATGTTGAACCTTTTTATAACCCTTTTTCTCGGCGTGGGTGGAGGCTATTTATGCAAGTATAGCAGAGGCTCTGGACACAATCTTTCAGTCTTCCTTGGATATAGGAGTGGTTCCAGAGGATTGGAGCATTGCAAGTGTTAAGCTCCTGTTCAAAAAAGGAGAGCGGGATAAACTACAGGCAAGTAAGCCTAAGGTCAGTGGTGGGAAAACTTCTAGAGACTATAATCTAGGACAAAATTATCACTTGGAAGAACATGGGTTAATAAATGACAACTAAATTGAGTTCTGTGATAAATAACGGCGAGAGTTCATGATGGTAGTGCACTTAACACTGTGTATATGGACTCTCAAAAGGCATTTGATGAAGTGCCACATAATAGACTTGTTAGCAAAACTGACACCCATGGAATTAATGGGACAGTGGCAGCTTGGATACGAAATAGGCGAAAAGGCAGAAAACAGACAGTAGTGGTGAAAGGTTGTTCATCAGACTGGAGGGAAGTATACAGTGGTGCCCTCCAGGGGCGGGGTTGGGACCACTGCTCTTTTTGTTATATATATTTGCAGATGACACAAAACTTGGAAATGTAATGAGCAGTATGGCAGCAGATAGATGGCAGATGAAATTTAATGCAGAGAAGTGTGGAATGAAGAGAGGCAATACAAACTAAATAGTACAATTTTAAAGAGGGTGCAGGACAGAGACACCTGGGAGTTCACATGCGCAAATCTTTGAAGGTGGCAGGACAAGTTGATTAGGCTGTTAAAAAAGCATACAGAATCCTTGGCTTTATAAATAGTGGGATAGAGTACAAAAGGAAGTTATGCTAAATCTTTACAAATCACGAGTTAGCCCTCAGCTTGTGTAATTGTGCCCAATTCTGGGCACCACACTTTAGGACGAATGTCAAGGTCTAGAGAGCGTGCAGAGGAGATTTACTAGAATGGTACCAGCAATGAGGGACTTCAGTCATGTGGAGAGACTAGAGAAGCAGAGATTGTTATCCTTAGAGCAGAGAAGGTTAAGGGAAGATTTAATAAAAGTGTTCAAAATTATGAATGGTTTTTATTGGAGTAGATAGGAAGAAACTGTTTCCACTGGCGGGGGGGGGGGGGGGGGGGGGGGGGGGGGGTGTAGATAACCAGATTTAAGATAATTGGCAAAAGAACCAGGGGAGAGATGAGGAGACTTTTTTTTTTTTATAAACGCAGTGAGTTGTTATGGGCTGGAAAGCACAACCGGAAAGGACGGCGGAAGTAGATTCAATAGAATCTTTCAAGAGAGAATTGGATATATACTTGAAAAGGAAAAAATGGCAGGACTATGGGGAAAGAGCAGGAAAGTGAGACTAATTGGATAGCTCCTTCAAAGAGGCGGCACATGCAGAATGGGCCAATCATCATCCCTGGGTATGTCCTGACCTGCCAGCAGGACAGACCCAGCAGAGGTGGTGGCACAGTGGTATACAGTCGGGTGGGAGTGGTCCTGGAAGTCCTCAACATGGGGTTAATTTGCACAGCCTATTTCTTTTAATGCACTGTCTCTGTAAATACTGTGCATGCGCAGAAATTTAAAATGTAAAAGCCGGTGAGCGATCAGGTAACGGCACGGCCACGTGCGCACCTTAGCAGAAACATTAGTATGGACCCCATGAAGTCTCATAGCTTCAGGTCAAACATGGGCAAGAAAACCTCCTGCTGATTACCAGCTACTACCCTCCCTCAACTGATTACATAGGATTATATTACATAGGCTATACAGCACAGAAACAGGCCATTCGGCCCAACCTGTCTATGCCGGTGTTTATGATCCACTCAAGCCTTATCATCTAACCCTATCAGCATAACCCTCTACACCCTACTCCCTCATATGCTTATCGAACCGCCCCTTAAATGCATCTATACTATTCGCGTCACCACTCCCTGTGGTAGCGAGTTTCACATTCTCATGACTCTTGAGTAAAGAAGTTTCTTCTGAATTCCCTATTTTTTGGTGCCTATCTTATATTGATTGCCTCTACATTTGCTCTTCCCCACAAGTGGAAACACTCTCGCTGTATCTACTCTATCAAATTCAAAAGAGTTTCCTAGAATACATCATGGAACCAACCATGGAACAGATTATTTTAGATCTTGTGTTGTGTAATGAGGCAGGGTTAATTAATAATCTCACAGTAAAGGATCTTCTGGGGAAGAGTGATCATAATATGATGAATTTCACGTTGAGTTTGAGAGTGACATACTTTAATACTAAACTAGAGTCTTCAACTTAATATCCCAAAACTCTCAACGAATATACATTCTATTGAGAAATGTGAAGGTATCCACTTTGGTAGGAAAACTAGAAAAGCAGAATATTTTAAATGGTAAGAAATAGGGATGTTGGTGTTCCGAGGGACCTGGGTGTCCTTGTACACGAATCACATGAAAGTTAACATGCAAGTACAGCAAACAATCAGCAAAGCAAATAGTATGATGCCCTTTATTACAAGAGGATTTGAGTATAAGAGTAAAGACATCGTACTGCAATTATATAGGGCCCTGGTGAGACCACACCTGGAGTATTTTGTACAGTTTTGGCCTCCTTACCTAAGGAAGGATATACTTGCCATGGAGGGAGTACAACGGAGGTTCACCAGACTAATTCCTGGGATGGGGGGGGGATTGTCCCATGAGGAGAGATTGAGTAGACTAGGCATATATTATCTAGAGTTTAGGAGAATGAGTGGTGATCTCACTGAAACATACAAAATTCTTACAGGGCTTGACAGGGTAGATGCAGAGAGGATGTTTCCCATGGCTGGGGAGTCGAGAACCAGGGGTCGGCCATTTAGGACTGAGATGAGGAGAAATTTCTTCACTCGGGGTGGTGATTCTTTAGAATTCTCTACCCCAGAGGGCTGTGGTGGCTCAGTCATTGAGTATATTCAAGACAGAGATCAATACATTTTTGGATACAGGAAACTTTGTTATATCCGGCACTGACGGGACCAAGCTGTTGCTGATCTATCAAAACTGCCGGACATACAAAGTTAATGTTGAAGCATACGGAGATTTTCATCTCCGTATCTGACAACAAACACTGTTGCTTAGCAACAGCTTCAAACAGTCAGCCCGTACCTTGGAAGCGTCTCTGTAGCTTAGCAACAGCTTCAGAGAGACTTTCCAAAGCCTGACTGTTGGAAAAAAAAGCCACGAGAAGAAAAACAACCTAACAGAACGGCTCCTGATTTCTGCCGGTAGATCGAGGTTTCCGGACATGCAACCTCCGGATAAACCAAAGTCTCCTGTATTAAGGGAATCAAGGGATACTGCAGGAAAGTAGATTTGACGTAGAAGATCAGCCATGATCTTACTGAATGACAGAGCAGGCTCGAGGGGCCGAATGACCTACTACTGCTCCTATTTATGTTCTTATGTTCTTAAAACCTTTCATGATTTTAAAGATCTCGATGAGGTCACCCCTCAGCCTTCTCGTTTCAAGAGAAAAGAGACCCAGCCTGTTTATCCTTTCCTGATAGGTGTACCCTCGCATTTCTGGCATCATCATTGCTAATCTTCTCTGCACCCTCGCCAGTGCCTCTATATCCTTTTTATATGGCGACCAGAATTGCACATAGTACTTCAAGTGTGGGCTAAACAAGGTTCGATACAAGTTTAGCATAACTTCACTACTTTTCAATTCTACCCCTCTAGAAATAAACCCTAGCTCTTGGTTTGCTTTTTAAAAATTTTTTTTTTTTTTTTTTTTTTTTTTTTAAATGGCCTTGTCAACTTGTGTCGATGCTTTTAGTGATGTGTGTATTTGTACTCCTAGAACCCTTTGCTCCTCTACCCCATTTAGATTCTGATTTTCCAAGTAATATGTGACCTCCTTAGTTTTCTTACCAAAATGTAATGTAATACCTCATATTTATCTGTGTTGAATTTCATTTGCCAATTATATGCCCATTCTGCAGCTTTATCAATGCCTTCTTGTAATTTGTTGCAGTCTTCCTCCGTATTGGCTATCCCCTCCCCCCCCACCCCAATTTGGTGTCATCCGCAAATTTAGAAATTGTGCTTTTGATTCCAAAGTCTAAATCATTAATATAAATTGTGAACAACAGTGGTCCCAGCACTGATCCTTGTGGAACACCACTTCCCAACTTCTGCCACTCTGAATAGCTGCCCTTTACCCCTACTCTCTGCTTTCTGTCTTGAAGCCAGCTAGCTATCCATTCTGCTGCTTGTCCCCCGACTCCACATTCCCTGACCTTATTTCAGTAGTATATTATGTGGTACCTTATCGAAGGCCTTTTGAAAATCTAGATAAATGACATCTACTGCATTACCCTTGACTACTCTCTGTTACCTCTTCAAAAAATTCAATTAGGTTGGTCAAGCAAGACGTTCCCTTTTGAAATGCATGCTATTTATTATTATATTTTTGGTTTCTAGATGTTCTTCTATTTTCTCCCTAGGTAGGGATTCCATTATTTTTCCTACCACTGATGTTAAGCTAACTGGCCTATAATTCCCTGAACAGATTCTATCCCCCTTCTTAATTATAGGTATTATTACATTAGCTATCCACCAGTCCTCTGGCACTACACCTTTTTCTAACTAATTACTATGTGTAGTAATGCCTCTGCTATTTCTTCCCTAACTTCTTTTAAAATGCGTGGATGTAATCCATCCGGACCAGGGGTTTTATCCTGAGTTTCATTAGTTTATTTAGTATATCTCCTTGTTTTATTTTAAATGCAGTTAACTTATTACTAATCTCATATTCCGATGTCATCTCCACCTGTTCGATCTCCCTGGTAAACACTGAAACAAAGTAATTATTTAATATCGCTGCCATCTCTCTATTGCTGCCTGTGGTATTATCCTCTCCATCCCTTAGTGGCCCTATTCCCATCCCGATCTTCCTTTCTTTAAAACATTTATGTGCCTGTAAAATATTTTACTATTTTGTTTTATGTTCCTTGCTAATTTAATTTCATAGTTCCTCTTTGCCTTCCTAATTGTTTCTTTGATTTCACTCCTAATCCCTTCATATCCTCCCGTATCATGCGCTCCCCTGCTGTCCATGTACTTATGCAGCTCAGCGGGACTTCAGGCCATCTCTCCCTTTACATCGCATCAGTGCCAGGAAAATAACGGGGAATTTTACACACATGTTGTGCTCTGTAACTTCTTATAAAAACTTCAGTATACTTCACTCTTGTGTCCAACACTGAGGTCTCCCCTGGTGTGTCAGCTTTAGATGTTTATAAACACGTCAGCAGAACATTGGGCCAAACGTCAGGCCATTGTCGGGAGCGGTGAGAGCGCAGTTTAAGTGAGTATTTAAACTCACTTTCGCGGGGTTTTTTTCCACAGTATATTGTCGGGAGCAGTGAGAGCGGAGGTTTTTTTTTTTCCCCCCAGAGGCTTACCAATCTCACAGACCGGCGGCGGCATTGCAGAGCCACGTCACAATTCAAAACGTGACGCGGGCAGGAAGAAGCAGCTGATTGGGTGAGTATGGTCAGGTGAGGGTGAGTATGGTCAGGTGAGTATTTATACTACTCTATTGTTTGACAGTTAAGGTTCATAGTTTAGACGGTCTTAATTTTGTGGTTATAGTTTCTAAGGTCTCTGTTGTGTAGCGGGGAGTGCTAGGAAACAAGGGCCCTTGAGTATATCATTCAATTGTAGTATAATTGGTGGTATTGATTTAATTTAAATTAATTAAAGGGTAAGTCATGGCAGCAAAACTCGGCCCCGTGGCATGCTCCTCCTGCACTATGTGGGAAATCAGGGGGACGACCATGTGTGCGGGAAGTGTATCCAGCTGCAGCTATTGGCAGACCGCATTGTGGCGCTAGAGCTGCGAATGAATACATACTGGAGCATTCGCGATGCTGAGGACGTCGTGGATATCACGCTTAATCAGTTGGTCACACTGCAGGTAAAGGCTGAACCGGCAGGAAGGCAATGGGTGACCGCCAGGCAGAGTAGTAGGCGCAGGCAGGTAGTGTAGGGGTCCCCTGTGGCCATCCCCCCCTCAAACATATATACCACTTTGGATATTGTTGGGGAGGATGGCTTATCGGGGGAAGGCAGCAGCAACCACCAACTTCCTGGCACCATGGGTGGTTCTGCTGCACGGGACGGGAGGAAAAAGAGCGGGGGAGCTATAGTGATAGGGGATTCTACTGCAAGGGGAACAGATAGATGTTTCTGCAGCCGCAAACGAGACTCCAGGATGGCATGTTGCCTCCCTGGTGCAAGGATCAAGGATGTCTCGGAGCAGCTGCAGGGCATTCTGGAGGGGGAGGGTGAACAGCCAGTTGTTGTGGTGCATAGAAGTACCAACAATATAGGTAAAAAACAGAATGAGGTCCTAAAAGCTGAATATAGGGAGTTAGGAGGTAAATTAAAAAATAGGACCTCAAAAAGGTAGTAATCTCAGGATTGCTACCAGTGCCACGTGCTAGTCAGAGTAGAAATAGAAGGATATTTCAGATGAATATGTGGCTAGAAGAATGGCGCAAGGGGGAGGGATTCAAATTCCTGGGACATTGGAACCGGTTCCGGGGGAGGTGGGACCAGTACAAACTGGACGGCTTGCAGCTGGGCAGGACTGGAACCGATGTCCAAGGGGGAGTGTTTGCTAGTGCTGTTGGGGAGGGTTTAAACTAAAATGGCAGGGGGTTGGGAACCTGTGCAGGGAGACAGAGGAAAGGGAAGCAAGGATAGAAGCAAAAGACACGCAGGAGAAAAGCAAAAGTGGAAGTCAGAGAAATCAAGGGTGTCAATCAAAACATGGCCACAGTAAACAATAATTCTAAAAGGTTTAAGAGTGTTAAAAGAACAAGCCTGAAGGCTTTGTGTCTTAATGCGAGGAGCATTCGTAATAAGGTAGATGAATTAGCTGTGCAAATAGATGTAAACGGATATGATATAATTGGAATTACGGAGATATGGCTCCAGGGTGACCAAGGCTGGGAATTCAACATCCAGGGGTATTCAATATTCAGAAAGGACAGGCAAAAGAGAAAAGGCGGTGGGGTAGCATTGCTGGTTAAAGAGGAGATTAACACAACAGTAAGAAAGGATATTAGCTCTTGATGATGTGGAGTCTGTATGGGTACAGCTGAGAAATACCATGGGGCAGAAAATGTTAGTGGGAGTTGTATACAGACCCCCAAACAGTAATGCTGAGGTTGGGGATGGCATTAAACGGGAAATTAGAGATGCGTGCAATAAGGGCACAGCAGTTATCATGGGTGACTTTAATCTACATATAGATTGGTCTAACCAAATTAGTAACAATACTGTGGAAGAGGAATTCCAAGAGTGTATACGGGATGGTTTCCTGGACCAATATGTCGAGGAACCAACTAGAGATCAGGCCATCTTAGACTGGGTATTATGTAATGAGAAAGGATTAATTAACAATCTTGTTGTGCGAGGCCCCTTGGGGAGGAGCGATCATAATATGATAGAATTCTTTAAAATGGAGAGTGAGGTAATTGATTCAGAGACTTGGGTACTGAATTTAAATAAAAGGAAACTACGATGGTATGAGGCGCGAGTTGGCTAGGATGGATTGGGGAATGTTACTTAAAGGGTTGACGGTGAATAGGCAATGGAAAACATTTAAAGATCGCATGGAAGAACTACAGAATTTGTTCATCCCTGTTTGGCATAAAAAATTTAAAAAAAGGTGACTCAACATTGGCTAACAAGGGAAAATAGGGACAGCATAAGATCCAAGGAGAGGACATATAAGTTGGCCAGAAAAAGCAGGAAACCTGAGGATTGGGAGCAGTTTAGGATTCAGCAAAGGAGGACAGAGGGATTAATTAAGAGGGGGAAAATAAATTATGAGAGTAAGCTGGCAGGGAACATAAAACTGACTGTAAAAAGCTTCTATAGATATGTGAAGAGAAAAAGATTGGTAAAGTCAAGTGTAGGTCCTTTGCAGTCAGAATCAGGGGAATTTATAATGTGGAGCAAAGACATGGCTGACTAATTAAATACATGCTTTGGTTTTGTCTTCACAAAGGAGGACACAAATAAACTCCCAGAGATGTCGGGGAACATAGGGTCTAATGAGAGGGAGGAACTGAATGAAATCAGTATTTGTAGGGAAATGATGTTAGGGAAATTACAATATATATTAATGATCTAGGTGAGGGAAGTAGATGTAATATCTCCATGATTGCAGATGACACAAAGCTGGGTGGGCGTGTGTGCTGTGAGGAGGATGCAGAGAAATTCCAGTATGATTTGGACAGGTTGGGTGATTAGACTGCATTTGCCATGCATCTGCCCAATGTGGAAAATTGCGAGATTATCCACTTTGGTGGCAAAAACCGGAAGGCAGATTATCATCTGAATGGCAATAGATTGGGAAAAGGGGAAGTGCAACGAGACCTGGGTGTCCTTGTGCACCACTCGCTGAAGGTAAGCATGCAGGTGCAGCAGGCAGTTAAGAAAGCAAATGGTATGCTGGCCTTCATAGCGAGAGGATTCGAGTACAGGAGCAAGAATGCCTTGCTGCAGTTGTACAGGGCCTTGGTGAGATCATACCTTGAGTATTGTGTGCAGTTTTGGTCACCTTATCTGAAGAAGGATGTTCTTGCCATGGAGGGAGTGCAGCGAAGATTCACCAGACTGATACCTGGGATGGCAGGAATGACGTATGATGAGATTGGGTCGATTAGGCTTATATTCGCTAGAGTTTAGAAGAATGAGAGGGGATCTCATTGAAACTTATAAAATTCTAACACGACTAGACAGACTAGATGCAGGAAGGCTGTTCCCGATGGCGGGGGAATCCAGAACCAGGGGTCACAGTCTAAGGATAAGGGTTAAGCCATTTAGGACAGAGATGAGGAGGAATTTCTTCACCCAGAGAGTGGTGAACCTGTGGAATTCTCTACCACAGAAGGCAGTAGAGGCCAATTCATTAAATATATTCAAGAAGGAGTTAGATCTATTTCTTAAGGCTAAAGGGATATGGGGAGAAAGCAGGGACAGGGTACTGAATTTGGATGATCAGCCATGATCGCATTGAATGGCGGAGCAGGCTCAAGGGGCTGAATGGCCCACTCCTGCTCCTATCTTCTATGTTTCTATGCTTAATGTGTGCCTCTTTCCTTACCCTCAATTTTTCCCTTATGGCTTTATTCATCCATGGTGTCTCATTAGTGTTTAGCTTGTTCTTGTTTATTAGCGGAATATATTTTTCCTGGACTCTGTTGAGCACCGTTTTAAATGTTTCCCATTGCTGTTCTACATCATTGGTTTGCCAATACTGTTGTCCATTTTATTTTCCCATGTTCTATTTTCAACCCCTCAAAATCAGCTTTGCTCCAATCTATTACCCTGGTCTTTGTCATACCTATGTCCTTCTCAATTATCTTAAAGCGTATATTATGGTCACTATTGCCTTGATGTTCCACTACTTTTGCTTCTCTTATCTGCTCTGGTTCATTCCCCATTACTAGATCCAATAGCGAATCCTCCCTTGTTGCGCTTTTTACATATTGGGTTAGAAAGGAGGCCTGTACATATTGTAGGAACTCCATTCCCTTATCCCCTTTACCTACCTCTTCTGTCCAATTAATATCTGGATAGTTGAAATCTCCCATGATTATTATTCTATGTTTTTAACTCATTACCTTAAATTTGTCTGTATATTTTTTCCTCCACCTCCCTTCCTCCACTATTAAGTGGTCTGTAGACTACCCCTATTAGCATGATTAATCCTTTATTATCTTTTAAAACTATCCACATGGATTCTATTTTTGTCTTGCTGATAGCTGCAACACTTTTTTCTATTGCCATTATGTTATCCCTAATAAGTATAGCTACTCCACCTCCCCTTTTACCCTCTCTATCTTCTCTAAAGATGAATCAGTACTCCTCCATGTTGAACACCACTTAGAAGAAGCAGCACTGAGGGTAGCAAGGGCACAGAATATACTCTGGGTGGGAAACTTCAACATACATTGCCAAGAGAAGCTTGGTAGTACCACCACTGACCGAGCTGGCAGAGTCCAGAAGGACATATCTACCAGACTGGGCTTACGGCAGGTGATGAGAACACGAACACAATAACATAACCTACTTGACCTCATCCTCACCAATCTACCTGATGCAGATGCATCTCTCCACGACAGTATTGGTAGGAGTGGCCACCGGACAGTTCTTGTGGAGACCAAGTCCCAGCTTCCCAATAAGGACACCCTCTATCATATTGTGTGGCACTACCACCATAAGTGGATAAGTGGGATAGGTTAAGAACAGATGTAGCAGCTCGAAACTGGGTATCCATGAGGTGCTGTGGGTCATCAGCAGCAGCAGAATTGTATTACACGACAATCTGTAATCTCATAGCCCAGCATTTTCCTCACCATAAGAAGTAGGAGCAAGAGTAGGCCATACGGCCCCTCGGGCCTGCTCCGCCATTCAATAGGATCATGACCGATCCGAACCTAGACTCACGTCCACTTCCCTGCCCGCTCCCCGTAACCCCTAATTCCCTTATCAGCTAGGAAACTGTCTATCTCCGTTTTAAATTTATTTAATGTCGCAGCTTCCACAGCTCTGAGGTAGCAAATTCCATAGATTTACTACCCTCTGAGTGAAGAAGTTTCTCCTCATCTCTGTTTTGAAAGGGCAGCCCCTTATTCTAAGATTATGCCCCCTAGTTCTAGTCTCACCCATCAGTGGAAACATCCTCCCCGCATCCACCCGATCAAGCCCCCTCACAATCTTATATGTTTCGATAAGATCGCCTCTCATTCTTCTGAATTCCAATGAGTAGAGGCCCAACCTACTCAACCTTTCCTCATAAGTCAACCCCCTCATCTCCGGAATCAACCAAGTGAACCTTCTCTGAACTGCCTCGAGAGCAAGTATATCTTTTCTTAAATATGGAAACCAAAACTGCACGCAGTATTCCAGGTGTGGCCTCACCAGTACCCTGCACAACTGAAGCAAGACTTCCCTGCTTTTATACTCCATCCCCCTTGCAATAAAAGCCAAGATTCCATTGGCTTTCCTGATCACCTGCTGCACCTGCATACTAACTTTTTGTGTTTCATGCACCAGGACCCCCAGATCCCTTTGTACTGTAGCACTTTGCAGTTTCTCTCCATTCAGATAATAACTTGCTCTTTGATTTTTTCTGCCAAAGTGCATAACCTCACACTTCCCAACATTATATTCCATCTGCCAAATTTCTGCCCACTCAATTAGCCTGTCTATGTCCTTTTGCAGGTTTTTATATCCTCCTCACTCACTGCTTTCCCTCCCATCTTTGTATCATCGGCAAACTTGGATCTGTTGCACTCGGTCCCTTCCTCCAAATCGTTAATATAGAGATTGTAAAGAGTTGGGGTCCCAGCACTGACCCCTGCGGAACACCACTAGTTACTGATTGCCAACCCGAGAATGAACCATTTATCTCAACTCTCTGTTTTCTGTTAGATAGCCAATCTTCCACCCATGCCAGTATATTACCCCCAATCCCGTGATTTTTTATCTTGTGCGGTAATCTTTTGTGTGGCACCTTGTCAAATGCCTTTTGGAAGTCCAAATACACCACATCCACTGGTTCCCCTTTATCCACCTTGTTTGTTACGTCCACAAAGAATTCGAGCAAATTTGTCAAACATGACTTCCCCTTCGTAAAACCATGCTGACTCTGTCCGATTAAGTTATGCTTATCCAAATGTCCTGTTACTGCTTCCTTAATAATGGACTCCAACATTTTACCAACCACAGATGTTAGGCTAACTGGTCTATAGTTTCCAGCCTTTTGTCTACCTCCCTTTTTAAATAAGGGCATTACATTAGCAGTTTTCCAATCTGCCGGGACCTTTCCTGAATCCAGGGAGTTTTGGAAAATTACCACCAATGCATCCACAATCCCTACCGCTACTTCTCTCAAGACCCTAGGATGTAAGCCATCAGGTCCAGGGGATTTTTCCGCCTTAAGTCCCATTATCTTACCGAGTACCATCTCCTTAGTGATTTTAATCGTGTTTAGCTCCTCCCCCCCATAGCCCCCTGTTTGTCCAGTGTTGGGATATTTTTCGTGTCCTCTACTGTAACGACTGATACAAAATTTTTGTTCAGCATTTTTGCCATCTCCATGTTCCCCACTACTAATTTCCCGGTCTTGTCCGCTAAGGGACCAACATTCACTTTAGCCACCCTTTTTCTTTTTATATAACTGTAGAAACTCTTGCTATCTGTTTTTATATTTTTTGCTAGTTTACTTTCATAATCTATCTTCCCTTTCTTAATTAATCTTTTAGTTATTCTTTGCTGGCTTTTAAATGCTTCCCAATCTTCTATCCTCCCACTAGATTTGGCTACTTTATATGCCCTTGTTTTCAGTCGGATACTATCCTTTATTACTTTACTTAGCCACGGATGACTAATAACCAACCCTGGTTCAATGAGAAGTGAAGAAAAGCAAGCTGGGAGCAGCATTAAGAGCAACTGAAAATGAGGTGACAACCTGGTGAAACTACAATACAGAATTACATGGATTCTAAACAGCGGAAGCAGCAAGCTGTAGAGCTAAGCAATCCCACAATCAATGGACCATATCAAGGCTCTGCACTCCTTCCACATCTAGTCGCAAATGGTGGTGGGCAATTAAGCAACAAACAGGAAGAGGAGGCTCAATAAACATCCCCATCCTCAATGATGGTAGAGCCCAGTACGAGTACAAAGGACAAGGCTGAAGTGTTCGTAATCATCTTCAGCCAGAAGTGCTGAGTAGATGATCCTACTCCTTAAGTCCTCACCATCACAGATGCCAATCTTCAGCAAATTTGATTCACTCAACACGCTATGAAAGAATGGCTGAGCGCACTGGACATATCAAAGACTACAGGACCCGATAATAACCTGGCTGTAGTGCTGAAGACTTGTGCTCCAGAACTAGCTGTGACTCGAGCAAGCTGTCCCAGTACAGCTACAACACGGGCATCTACCCAACAATGTGGAACAATGCCCAGGTACGTCCCGTCCCCAAAAGCCTTACAAATCCAACCTGGCCAATTACCGTTCTATCAGCCTACTCTCAAACATGAGCAGTGAAAGGAGTCGTCAATAGTGCTATCAATCAGCACTTACTCATGAATTGATGCTCAGTTTGGGTTCAGTCAGGGCCACACCAGACCTCATTACAGCCTTGGTGTAAATATGGACAAAAGAGCTGAATTCCAGAGGTGAGGGGAGTGACTGCCCTTGACATCAAGACAACATTTGACTGAGTGTGGCGCCAAGGAGCCTTTGTAAAACTGAAGTCAATGGGATCAGGTGAAAAACTCCCCACTGACTCGAGTCATGCCTAGCACAAAGAAGGATGGTAGTGGTTGTTGGGAAACCAATCATCACAGCCCTCAGGGCAGTGTACTAGACCAGAACCATCTTCAGCTGCTTCATCAATGACCTTCCCTCCATCATAAAGTCAGAAATGGGGCTGTTCGCTAATGATTTCACAGTGTGCCGTCCCATTCACAATTACTCAGATAATGAAGCAGTCCTGTCCCACATGCCGCAAGACCTGGACAACATCCAGGCTCAAGCTGGTAAGTTACAAGTGACACTTGCGCCACACAGGTGGCAGGCAATGGCCATCTTCTACAAGAATGAGTCTGACCACCCCCCAGTGACCATCAATGGCATTGCCATAGCCAAATCCACCACCATAAACATCCTGGGGGTCACCATGGACCAGAAACTTAACTGGACAGCTGCATAAGTGCCCTGGCTACTAGTGCAAGTCAGAGACTGGGTATTTTGCAGCAAGTAGCTCACCTCCCAACTTCCAAAAGCCTCTCCACCATATACAAGAGCATGATGGAACACTCTCCACTTGCCTGGATGGGTGCAATTGTAACAGTCAAGAAGCTCAACACCATCCAGGACAAAGCAGTCCGCTTGATTGGCACCTCATCCACCACCTTAAACATCCCTTCCCTTCACCACCGGCATCTACCCAACAATGTGGAAAAATGCCCAGGTACGTCCTATCCCCAAAAGCCTTACAAATCCAACCTGGCCAATTACCGTTCTATCAGCCTACTCGCAAACATGAGCAATGAAGGGAGTCGTCAATAGTGCTATCTGTTCTGCCTTATAATTGCAGGAGTTTCGTTTTGTTGCCGCCAGTAGGTGGCAGTAAATGGAAATAGCCAGTAGGGTCACTCAACAGGAAGTAGTATAGTGATAGCAAACAAAGAGGTCACATCAGCATGGAGCGTGCTGCAAGTTAATCCGCTGTAATCTTGCATTGTTACGCCTTCGAAAGCATTGCCTGTGAGTTGAATGGTTTCATTACATATTCATGTTTAGATGTTAGTTATATCTCATGTATGTAACAAGGTGCATTTCTTTCTTTTTTCTTTCTCAGTTTTACTCCAACCCAATGCAACTGATTTGTATTGTTTCATTGACCTCATGCAAGTGTGGCATTATTAAACACCGGAGCTTGGACGCTACATCCTGACTCCCATGTCGTTATTGAAAGGAGTTTGGCTGGCTGTCTAACTGCGTACAGACACATACACGTAGGGAGGACAGTAAACTATCAATCAGCACTTACTCATGAATTGATGCTCAGTTTGGGTTCCATCGGGGCCATTCCCTTCACCACCGTGGCTGCAGTGCAGATTATCTACAGGATGCCCTGCAGCAACCTACCAAGGTTTTTTCGACAGCTCCTCCCAAACCCACAACATCTACCGCCTAGAAGGACAAGGGCAGATGCATGGTAAACCATGACCTCAGAGTTCCCTCCAAGTCACACACCATCCCGACTTGGACACGTTCCCTCATCACCACTGGGTCAAATTCCTGGAACTCCTGACATAAGAGCACTTTGGGTGTACATTCATCACACTGACTGCAAGAGAGCGGCTCACCACCACTTTCTCACGGGTAATTACAGATGGGAGTAAATTTTGGCATTACTGGCGATCCTAACATCCCAGAATGAATAACTATATATTTTTTTTTAATGGCCTCATTCTGTGCTGTAAGATTCTATGATTCTCGGATAGTGTCAATTGTAATATCAGCATACACTTTCATTAAAACAAGTGAATTTCATGAAAATGGATTAATCATTCATATGCGAATATCGCACAGCAATTTCATCACATGAATGTAGAAATCTTTAAGGCCAACTAGCACCTGTTTAGGGCAACTGGAGATGGGCAATAAATGTGGGCTTACCATTGTTGTTTTTAAAAAGTGCACTTTTTCCAACTCCTCCTACATTGGACTTGCAAGATGAAAATAGACCTAGTTCACCTTCTACCATCCCGATAGTCGCATAGTACAATAATGGAGTTATTTACTATTCATGGCAATCAATCTCCATCATTTAGTCTACAACAGACCTAAATATGAGGTGAGGAAATGCCAGTGGGCACAAGACAAGATACCTTGTGGAATCAATAATAATGGAAAAATCCCTGGCAGCTTTCCATTACTACTCTCTCAAGTAATAAATGTTCAGCACCATTAGTGATAACTGTAATCACAGATTGAAGCACAGTGAATGAAGAAACATTGTCAAATTAAATTTTCAAGTATGTGTGTACTGCTCAAACAATACATCAGCAGCAGTTAACAACCTAAAATGAATCGTAAATACAGAATGCGCAATATTTTTTCATCTGGTCAGTGCACGATCAAGAATGAGCAAGACTTGTCACTCTCCACCCTCTCGTTTACTGTAGCAGATTCTGCTCAAATGATTTATCTGCAAAATATGGAATTGAAAGAACATGTTTTCCTTTGCATCAATCAAACAAAAAATATCATCTTTTGTTTCCTTGCAAGAAATTGAATTATCAAGAGCCACATAATATTTTTCTCGTCTCCTTACAGAAACCTGAAGCCCACCAATGAGCAGCTGGCATGAACCGTTAAACTATACATAGAAGCATTCTGCCTCTAGTACATTCATCCTCCTGGCATAACTCAGTTACAGCCCCGGTGTTTCTGGAGACCTAAATAATTCTCAATGTTACACAAGAGCAAAGTACTTTGCATGTGTTGCACAACGACAACAGGCGAGCAATCAGAAACATTAAAGGTATGTGTATTTATATATTACTCAATTTAAGCAGGTAGCGCAGAATTTCCCCAAGTTAAAAAATCAGACGTATGGATTTCAACAATCTGGTTTATAAATCTGAACTTCAATCAGATAGGCAGATTTTACACACCAACTGTCAGATTAAGCACATGGAAATACATTCCTGAAATGTTTTATTTAATTAATGGAAAGAATGGAGCAGGGGAACTTCATTGCACGCCTCTACCATCAACCCTTACATTTTCTCACAGGTACAATTCTATGTATCCATTTTCTGTACAATTCAATACCAACCTTCGAGTTTAATCCAGAGCCATTACAATGCACTGTACTGTCCTGTAACAAGACTGTATAATACATACCCTTTAACAATAGTCATCACAATCTTCATTGATTTATCCAATTTCTAACCCAAACCATCAAAATGATTCTTATTTTATATAACTGACATTGTTTCTGTAATGCATAGTGTCGACTAAAACTGAACTATAAATTTTAAACCTGCACCAGAATCAATTACTGCCACTGATTGATTGTAGAGGGCCTGGAAAAGCTTATTTGTGCCTTGGGTAATAGTCAAAATCAATATTTAATTATTGCATCTGACAAACGACTGATAGAAGTACCTGCAATGGACAACTGGCATACTGTAAACAGATTCTGTATTCAGAGGGAATCATACATTATCCAACAGTAAGCGTGCAGAACTCCTAGTGATGGCAGTTTTAGACAATTGTAGACATAACTTTGTAGTCTTTTCCTGTAACTATGCCTCTGCTTTCCCACTCTTCAATTCTTTTTCTCATTGTGATCTCTGCATCTATTTGTGTCCCAGGCTTTTTCTCACTCTTTCTGCAAGTCTACATTCCCCACTGTCTACTTTCTCTTTTGTATGTTTGCCAATCTCTCTGGATGGCTTTCACACTGATGTAATCCATCTCTTACACTTTTTTTTAATAAAGCAAAGGGTAGACAGCAAGTTGGCCCCCACTATTGATGTGGTTATCAGGAGTGATGTCTAGGAGCTGCTGCAACACTCTGAGAGAAGCTAGGGGTTGGGATTCAGTGGAATGGAGGCTCAGACCAGGAAGGAGTGGGTGGGGTCAGGACTGACACCTGGGGTTGTCTATTCATATAATTAAAAAAACATTGTTTTGCTGTCTACCATATTTATTTCACTCCTAGTGATTATGATCCAGGTCAAGGTTTGTCACCTGTACCAGCAATCTTTACACTTCGTAAAAACAGGGAATTATACCCTAGTATGAATAGGCAATTCCGAAAAATCAAGAATAAAATGTTGCAATCCTCCTGATAGCTCAGGAAGTTTGTCCAGTGAGTAACTAAGCTATGCAGAGTAGAAAAGCCCTAGCTTCAGGCTGTAGTCTGTAGATCTGATCTGTGCCAGCAATAGGGCAGTCACAATGGTCTCTGCATCCTTGCATTAAAGTGAGACAAAGTGGTAATGAGTTCTGCTCCCGAGTACTATGCAGTGACCCCCTGCTGCAAGGGTGGAGAGAATCAGACACCACGGTGATAGCCTTGCAGTCAAACATTCAGATTTGAAGCTCACACATGAACAGCAGCTATTTTGTACAAGGAGCAGCCAATATTCATGAAGCAATACACTAGTAAGGAGTCAGCAAACTTAAGAAGTAGGAGGATAAGGGACAGCAAAGACTCAAGGAGAGGGAAAAGAAAAATTAAAAGCATTGGTTTTTAAACTTTGCACTGGATTGTTTTTGGGTGAGTTTCCAACTTCTGCTGTGCTTTGTACACAGCTCAGTCAGAAATCCCATTTGTTTACCTGATCTATCACTCCTCCTTGGTATCATTATTTAGTTTCAGTCTCTGCTTGCAAGTCTTTGCTCAGAAGTTTTTGAGTGCACTGATGCACCTACAGGAGCTGAGCACAAGCTGCTTCATTGAGGTGGAACAGCAACAGATGGAAGACTAGGTTCAATTTCAGTTGATTCACATGTTTGAAGAAAGGTCTTCATTTTGTTGATTTGCTGGAATAATGCATTCCTCGACAGATTATGAACTGTTTTATTTGTGAGGTATTTGTCACAGCAGAGGAAGCAGCAAGCAAAAAAATGATTCTGGCACTGCTAGCTGTTCAAGCATTGCTTTTCATTTGATTTACTGCAGTTGCTGTCTGGTTATAGTAAGGTGCCATATTATACTGATAGTGTGCAGTATACTTTACCCAAGAGCGAGTGTGTGGAGACTGTGGTAAACCACTGTTATAGTTATCACTGTATATTGTTCTCACTGTTCTCACTGTCACATCACTACACGAGGTCGCCTCTTGTCGCACTGTTATACCTGGGCTGACCACCTCCGACTCCGCCCATTACCTGCCCAGGTATAAAGGTAGCTGACTGGCTAGTATTCCTCCCTGTTGGATCGGATCACCCACGAGGGTGGGCTCTGTTATTTAGCCAATAAAAACCTTCAGTTACGTTCTTAACTCGTCGCCTTTTATTGGACTAATTGATAGGCATATCAATTTTATTGACTAAATTTTAAAGATGTCTGATAATGAACAGCAACAGCAAGGAGCTCACCCAGCAGCACAGCAACAGCAGCCTCCAGACAACGGGCCACACCAGCCGGCTTGGCTGCAAGCCTTGAAACCACCATACCTGGATCTAAACCCACAGGCACCAAACTCAGCCAACGACTTCAAACACTGGCTGGACTGCTTCGAATCGTACCTGGAGGAAGCCGTCGTCCCTCAGAGATCCAAACTAAGAGTCCTGAAAGCCCAAGCGAGCCCGAGAGTATATACACTCATCCAGGACATGACTACGTACGACGACGCCATCAACCTACTGAAACAGCAGTACCGGAGCCCGGTAAACTAAATGTACACTAGGCATCTCTTAAGATCTCGCCAGCAACAGCCAGGAGAATCGATAGCTGAATTTTCACGAGCGCTGAGACAACTCGGCAGGAACTGTGACTTTAAAGCGGTGACGGCTACTGCGAACATGGAAGACAATGTCCGCGACGCCTTGGTGAGAGGCCTACGTTCCGACTACACACGGCAAAGACTGCTTGAAGCTAAGGACATAGACCTGGACAAGGCCGAAGCCCTCGCCCTCACCCTAGAGGCCACCCAGCAAGACCAGGAAGCGTTTGCCAGGTACTATTCGCGACCCTGGGACTCGGGCCCGACCCCCACCCCACCACCCTTCACAGCGCTGCCCCCGGGACCTACCTCAGCGTCTGCATCACGGATCCGACCGGGCCCGCTAGCCCCGGTACCGGCCCCGACATCAGGCAACCCCGATCGGGCCGCTGGCTGCTTCTTTTGCGGCCAGGAGAAGCATCCGAGGTCGCGCTGCCCAGCCAAAAACTCGACCTGCAAAACCTGCCTCAAGAAAGGCCACTTCTCCAAGGCCTGCAGAAGCAAATCCTCAGAAGCCAGCAGTGCCTCATGCGAACCCTGGGGGCGGCCATCTTTGTGCGGGGCAGCCGAAGCCTGCAGAGCCTCATGGGAAAACCAGGGGCGGCCATCTTTGTGCGGGGCAGCCGAAGCCTGCAGAGCCTCATGGGAAAACCAGGGGCGGCCATCTTTGTGCGGGGCAGCCGAAGCCTGCAGAGCCTCATGGGAACAGCAGGGGCGGCCATCTTTGTGCGGGGCAAACGATTTAAACAGAGCCTCATGTGAACTACGGGGGCCGCCATCTTGTCATGACAACGACGCGCTCATCTACACCCTAGCTTCCGTGACCCTGGATCAAGCCCGCCCGCACCACCTGGCCAGCTCAATGATGGACATCAAAGTCAACGGCCACGCCACGACCTGCCTGTTCGACAGCGGAAGCACGGAGAGCTTCATCCACCCAGACACGGTGAGCCACTACTCCCTCCCCGTCCTGCCAACGCGCAGCCGCATCTCGATGGCATCGAGGTCGCACGCCAGCATACGGTGGACCCCTCCCCCCACTCACAGTCGACAACCAGCGAAAGTTAAACCGCCCACCGCGTAACACCTGCAGCCTATCCACCCTCAAGGTACCGCCACCTTCCCTGTTCGCTAACCTCACCCCCGACTGCAAACCTGTCGCTACTAAGAGCAGGCGGTACAGCGCTGGGGACAGAGCCTTCATTAGCTCTGAGGTGCAGCGACTCCTGAAAGAGGGCATTATTGAGGGGAGCAGCAGCCCCTGGCGTGCCCAGGTGGTGGTAGTCAAGACCGGCGACAAAAATCGCCTGGTTATCGACTACAGCCAGACCATAAACAGATACACCCAGCTGGACGCATACCCCCTCCCCCGCATATCGGACATGGTCAATGAGATTGCACAATACCGCGTATTCTCGACCATCGACCTCAAGTCGGCCTACCACCAACTCCCCATCAGCCCGGAGGACAGCCAGTACACCGCCTTCGAGGCGAATGGCCGCCTCTACCAATTCCTTAGGGTCCCCTTTGGTGTCACCAACGGGGTCTCGGTTTTCCAACGGGAGATGGACCGGATGGTTGACCAGAACGGACTACAGGCCACTTTCCCCTATCTCGATAACGTCACCATCTGCGGCCGCAACCGGCAGGACCATGACGTGAATCTGGAGAAATTCCTCCGTACGGCCCAACGGCTGAACCTCACCTACAATAAGGAGAAATGCGTGTTTAACACAGCGCGCCTTGCCATCCTTGGCTGTGTAGTAGAGAACGGAGTCATCGGCCCCGACCCCGAAAGAATGCGCCCCCTCATGGAGCTACCCCTCCCCCACTGTCCAAAAGCACTTAGGAGAACCCTGGGGCTTTTCGCCTACTATGCCCAATGGGTACCCAATTATGCGGACAAAGCCAGACCCCTCCTGAAAACCACATCCTTCCCCCTCACGGAAGAGGCGTGCGCGGCCTTCTCCCTCATTAAGGGAGACATAGCCAAGGCCACAATGCACGCAGTGGATGAGTCAATCCCCTTCCAAGTGGAGAGCGATGCATCCGACTTCGCCCTAGCCGCTACCCTTAACCAGGAGGGTAGGCCGGTAGCCTTCTTCTCAAGGACCCTACAGGGCCCCGAGACCCGACACTCGTCGGTCGAGAAGGAAGCCCAGGCAATTGTGGAGGCAGTACGGCGCTGGAGGCACTACTTGGCAGGCAAACGATTTACCCTCCTCACCGACCAACGCTCGGTTGCCTTCATGTTTAATAACAAGCTGAGGGGCAAGATCAAGAACGACAAAATCTTGAGGTGGAGAATCGAGCTTTCCACCTATGATTATGAGATCTTGTACCGGCCCGGTAAACTGAACGACCCCCCTGATGCTCTTTCACGCATTACATGCGCCAGCGCGCAAAGTGATAGACTTCAGACCCTCCACAATGACCTCTGCCACCCCAGAGTCACCAGACTCTACCATTTCATTAAGGCCCGCAACCTGCCATACTCCATCGAGGAGGTCAGGACCATGACCAGGAACTGCCAGATCTGTGCTGAGTGCAAACCGCACTTCTATAAGCCGGACAGAGCAAGCCTGATCAAGGCCACCCGCCCCTTCGAGCGTCTGAGCATCGACTTCAAGGGGCCCCTACCGTCATCCGACCGTAATGTGTACTTCCTCAACATCGTTGATGAGTACTCCCGTTTCCCCTTTGCCTTCCCCTGCCCAGACATGACCAGTAACACGGTCATTAAATGCCTGAACAAACTCTTCGCCTTGTTCGGGTTCCCGAACTATATACATAGTGACCGGGGCGCCTCCTTCATGAGCGAGGAACTCCGTCAGTTCCTATTGGAGAGGGGTATTGCAGCAAGCAGGACCACCAGCTACAACCCCCGAGGGAACGGCCAGGTGGAAAGAGAGAACGCGACGGTATGGAAGGCCACCCTCTTAGCCTTAAAGTCTAAGGGCCTCCCAACCTCCCGCTGGCAAGAGGTCCTCCCGATTGCGCTGCACTCCATCCGGTCACTACTTTGCACTGCCATTAACACCACCCCCCATGCTCGAATGTTTGTCTTCCCCAGGAAGTCGACTACGGGAACCACCCTACCAACCTGGCTGACCTCTCCGGGACCCGTCTTGCTGCGAAAGCACGTGAGGGCCCATAAAACGGACCCCCTGGTCGAGAAGGTGAACCTCCTGCACGCCAACCCCCAGTACGCCTATGTGGCTTACCCAGACGGACGGGAGGACACTGTCTCCTTACGAGACCTCGCACCCTCACCCCCCCCTCCCAACCCCCCGAGTCCAGCCGAGGTAGACGGCATGCCGGAACCCCACGAGCCTTTGCCGACTACGCAGACACCAGCTTTAACACCGGATAATGTAACACCGCCGCTGCGACGATCGGAGAGGCTAACGAAGCCTCCGGACAGACTGACATACCAGAGCTGGTAATACACTTCACCCCGCCGGACTCTAATCTAAACAAGGGGTGAATGTGGTAAACCACTGTTATAGTTATCACTGTATATTGTTCTCACTGTTCTCACGGTCACATCACTACACGAGGTCGCCTCTTGTCGCACTGTTATACCTGGGCTGACCACCTCCGACTCCGCCCATTACCTGCCCAGGTATAAAGGTAGCTGACTGGCTAGTATTCCTCCCTGTTGGATCGGATCACCCACGAGGGTGGGCTCTGTTATTTAGCCAATAAAAACCTTCAGTTACGTTCTTAACTCGTCGCCTTTTATTGGACTAATTGATAGGCATATCAGAGACTGACTCTGGGAACCAGGGCAGTTTGACGGCATACTTCTGCACTTGGCCAAGAGTCACTGTCCAGTGAGTTTTTGCTGTACTACCCCAGCTTTATAAGTTGCTAAATTCAGATAGTGTGAGGTGTACATCCCTTGCGTGGTACCTAAATTGCAGATGCTGCTGATGTGCCGGACAGTCATTAGAAGATAGCAAAATCAGGGAGTCTATCAATAAAAATGTTCCCGACTCAGCCTCAGTGAGCAAGTGATCTTCTCAGACTAGACTATTTTCCAGTTTCTACACATTGGGTGGGTAGCAAGATTCTCCTAGCCCACTTAACTGGCTACGGATCGGAGGCTACTCAAGTTCAGCTCCAGGTGGAACTAATGGGCAGTACAAGAGATGGTGTGCTGGGTCAAGTTCAATTGTGTGCTTGATGACATTTTTGATGTCACGCAGCACCTTTTACCAGTAGGGCTGGGTCTTTGGGCATGCAAGATTATGATTTCTCAAACAGTCTCCCCAACTTTCTGCTATGACCATGAGGCTCCACATGTGCAGATGGACCAAGATGTGATAAGTGTGTACATGAAACTTAATTTGCCTCTACTTTATTACAGGGGGATTCTTTTTTAAAGCTGGCATATGTCAAAACCTAACACCATGCTTAAAAGTCTCCAAACAAAACTGCTGAGAAATCCTCACAGTAAGAGTTTGTCCAAAAGGGAGTGCACACTATATCCCCGTGGAGGGAGGGCAGTGAATACTCGCTGTTGGAGACCAAAGCCATTCGGTGCCAATGCTGCATTTCCTATCCTTCTAGATGAATCTATAGATCTGTTTATTAAGTCAATAAAGACAGTCTGAGGAATCCTGATCTGGAACATTTCAACAATCTGGGTTGGAAGTTCATACTGAGAGCACAGATTCTCCAAAGCAGGGTTATTTGAAGGGGTCCATTTAGAAGCAGGCAAGTGACACTGTGGAATTGGGCTAGTTCAATTCCAATGGGATAACGTGAAAGGGTCAGTGGAAATTATGGACTAGGCAAGCTTGATCCCACTGGGATTCATACAAATGCCTTCTCTTAAAGAGCGGACACTAATAAAATGAAAGGTCGACTTATACTGACAGGACTTCACATCATTGAATGAAGTTTGTGATTTTTCGGATTAAGATAAATCAGAGGTGTGGAGGAGAGCAGTGTCTGCATCTAATAAAATCCTGTGCGAGAGCCTGCTGCTGTGACCCCACAAATATTTGGCCTGTTACAAATTTCCAGCTCATGTGGCTCTCTGAGGAGAACAAAAAAGAGGGGGAACAGGGCATATCCCCGATGGGTGCCTCTGGTGAGACTGAAATTTGGGAACGTTAAGCCATCTGTTATTAAATTGGAAGTATGACTCGAAAGGAGGGTGATCTATTTTATCAAGTTTCCCTGAGGTACCCTCTCCGGATAAGGACATTTCATTCTGTCAAATACCAAGATCGATATGAGCAGAAGTGGTGCAAAACCAAAGATAGCAATGGACATCCCCCGTCCACACAAGGCAGTTGACAATGTCTTTTTCATCTCTTTGCACACCAGGTTGGTAATCAAGCTCACGTAGTCCCAATATTTTGTCAATGGTTAGCATTCTTGCTGTCCACCCTGCAGCCTTATCCTCACAGGTAGCAAGTACATTGTATCTGCTGGACAGGACTAGTGTCTGCAGAACCTCTTCCTCCATCGCCCTTTGGTTCCCCTTACCCTGCCAACTAACAGTCACTCCTGTGCTTTATTGAGGTGTGACTGCACTTTGGGGGGAAAAAAACTATACAAAAATTTCCTCCCCCGCCCGTATGTGTCACAGTGTCTCGAACTCACACTCCAGCTCAGAATCTCTGAACCAGAGTGTCTCAAGCCAGAGACATTTACTGCAGATGTGGCAATCCAGGACAGTCTCACTGTTCACAAATGCCCACATATCAGTCTCCACACATAGCCTGCACTGACATTTCTAGTTTTTATTTATTTATTGATTATTCATTCAGTTCTAGATATAATACAATTACTTGAGATCTAGACTATATTTAGATATAGCTTGATTTCAGATTATTTTGTAGCTAATTAGCCTCGTTTTATGTTCATTAACTTCTTTATTTTATTATTTCCTTAACTCCTGTTAGATAGCTATCAGATTTTAATTTAATGAAATTCAGAACCCTTTAATGTTAGTACCCTCTATTTAGTTAATTTTATCCCCTCATTTAAAAACTCAGGAGAGTGGTAGTTTGGTTGTATGCGCATACATCCTCAGATTTGTATATATTTTTTTGCAGTTTCATAAATTCCTAGTTTAATGTCTTGGGCTCAGAGGTTATGGCACAGCTGTTCTGCTGCTTGGTTTAGAGACATGAGCAAAGCATCAGTCTCCTTCCTGGCTTGTGCTCCGGCTTTACTTGTTTGTTGGCAAGCAGTCAGATTTTATTTTTTCCCCCATTTATTCATAGGATGAGGGAAATACTAGCAAGGTGATATTTTTTGTTCATTCCTAGTTGCCCGGAGGCAATGGTGGGCCGCCTTCTTGAGCCACTGCTATTCTTGTACTAATGGCACCAATAAGATGTCAGGCAAGGAATTCCAGGATTTTGGCCTAGCAGCAACGAAGGAACAGTGATATACATTCAAGTCCAAGACCCGATCGGGGTCAATTGAACTTTTCATCACGGAGATCAATAGATTTTTGTTGGGTAACAGTATCAAGAAATATAGAACAATGATGAGAAAATTGAGTTAAGGCACACATCAGCCATGGTCTAACTCAATGGCAGAAGAGACTCGACGAGCTGAATGGCCTACTCCTGTTCCTATGTTCCCAAGTATGGATGGCGTGTGATTTGATGGGGAACTTGTAGGGGATGGTATTCCCATGATATGGTTACTCTTGTGCTTATTAATGATAGAAGTTACAGAGCAGAGAGGGGTTGTCGAAGTAAGCTTGGCGAGTTGCTGCAGTGCATCCTTTAGATGGTACATACTGCAGCCACAGTGCAGCAGTGATAAGGGAGGTAGGTATTAAGTGAAGCAGCAGGAGCACTGATCAAGCAGACTGCTTTGCCCTGGATGGTGTCAAGCTTCTTGTATGTAGTTGCAGGTGAACCCCTCCAGGAGACTGCAGAGTATTCTAACAGTCCTGACTTGAACCTTGTAGATGAATGAAAGATTTTGATGGGCCAGGAAGTGAGCCACTCATCATACAATGCCCAGTCTCTGCCCTGCCTTGCTATAAGTTACTCAGGGTGGTAGCCCTTTCATTCACAGTAAACGTTATGATGACACCCAGAGTGCCTTGTCACTCTTCCAAAGCAGAGTTGGAGTAATTGCTGGCACCTAATGCTGTTTGAAAAAATCTGTTTATTTGTTGCAGCCGATCTCTCTCGCAATTCCATGTTTGAATCTCTCCAATCAGGCTTCCGTCCCTATCACAGCACTGAAAAAGCCCTAACCAAAGTCACAAATGAAATTTCCTTATATTATTCATCATCAATCCTCATGTGCTGTGCAGCTTTTAACAAGGTTGATCACTCCATGCTCCAACTGTTACCCAGCTCAGTGAGATTGCCCATGCTTGGTTCCACGCTTACCTATCCAATCATAGCCAAAGTAGATCCAGTAATGGCTTCTCTTACGACCACACTGGTGCTCCAAGGATGTATCCTTGGCCCTCTCTCCTTCCTCATCTACATGCTGCCCCTTAACATCATCTGAAGACATGTGGTCAGCTTCTACATGTATGCTAATGATACCCCACCATATCTCCCAATCTCCCTGTTCTTATGACCCTGGCCACTTGTGCACGCTCTCTCCCTTCAGCCGCCTGGGCCCCACACTCTGAAATTCCCTCAATAAACTCTTCTGCCTCACCACATCCTTCTTTCGTTTCCTTCCTGCTTTCCTGAAGGTAGCAGGCCAGGTAGATAAGGTGGTTAAGGCGGCATACGGAATGCTTGCCTTTATTAGCCGAGGCATAGAATACAAGAGCAGGGGGTTATGCTTCAACTGTATAAAACACTAGTTAGGCCTCAGCTAGAGTACTGCGTGCAGTTCTGGTCACCACATTACAGGAAAGATGTGATTGCACTAGAGAGGGTACAGAGGAGATTTACAAGGATGTTGCCGGGAGTAGAGAATCTTAGCTATGTGGAAAGACTGGGTCTGTTTTCCTTGGAACAGAGGAGATCTTATTGAGGTGTATAAAATTATGAGGGGCATAGATAAAGTGGATAGAAAGGACCTATTTCCTTTAGCAGAGGGGTCAAAAACCAGGGGGCACAGATTTAAAATAATTGGTGGAAGGTTTAGAGGGGATTTGAGGGGAAATTTCTTCACCCAGAGAGTTGTGGGGGTCTGGAACTCACTGCCTGAAAGGGTGGTAGAGGCAGGAACCCTAACCACATTTAAAAAGTACTTGGATGTGCACTTGGGATGCTCTAACCTGCAGGGCTATGGACCAAGAGCTGGGAAGTATGAGTAGGCTGGATGGCTCTTTGTTGGCCAGTGTGGACACGATGGGCCGAAATGGCCTCCTTCCATGCTGTAACTTTCTATGATTCTATGACCCCTCCTTACTACCCACCTCTTTTACCAAATGTTTGGTCACCCTTCCAAATATCTCATTCTTTGGCTGGCGGTCCATTTTTGGATTACACTTCTCTGAAGTGTTTTGGAGCATTTTGTACACATTAAAAAGGAGCTATATAAATGCAAGTTGTTCTTGTTGGAGTGGTCCTATCATTCACAAACAGTAACTCCTCTCCATTTCCTCATCCTGATCTTGACACTATTGTTGGAATGTTCAAGCCACGCAAAACAGACAAGAGCGGATTAGCCGCCCGTTATACACCCCACTTGATTTTCCTTTCCAGTCCTATATTTATCACTCAACAAAAATCACAAACATTATCTGATTATTTATCTCATTCCTATTTGTGGAACATTGTCGTTTTCAAATTGCCTGCCATGTTTCCCTACAAAATATCAGTGACTACACTTCAAAAGTAACAACAACAACTAGTATTTATAAAGCACCTTTAACGTAGTAAAACGTCCCAAGGTGCTGCACAGGAGTATTTTAAGTCCAAAAAAAATTTGACACCGAGCCACATGATAAATTAGGGCAGGTGACCAAAAGCTTGGTCAAAGAGGTAGGTTTTAAGGAGGGTCTAAAGGAGGAAAGAGAGGTAAGCGAGGCAGAGAGGTTTAGGCAGGGAATTCCAGAGCTTAGGGCCTAGACGGGGCAATGTTACGGAGATGGAAGTAGGCTGTCTTTGTTATGCTGCGGATATGTAGTCGGAAGCTCATTTCAGAGTCAAATGTGACACCAACAAATTGGCTGTAAAGCAATTTGGACATCCTGAGTTTGTAAAAGGCGCTACATAAATGCAACTTCTTTTAAGTTTTTTTAAATCAACTGGTGGGGGGGGGGGGGGGGGAGGGGGGCAGGGAGTACTTTTACCTGAATATGGAAGGAAAATCATTGTAGGGCTTCATTCTGGAGTATTCTTTTAATTGGTATTTTGTAGAAATAGATAGTTAACTAGCAAAGAAAAGTTATCATCTATCTTTGGCTATCACAGATATGTTATGTCAACTTTGTCACTGAAATAAACTGAATATTGTAGTGTTATATCCACTGGCAATCAATTATCACAAAGTTTAGTTATAACAGCTCCTTTCACTGAACGCTCACCTGTTTGATGAAGAATCTTCAGATGAAGAGCTTTCTTCATCTTCACGGACTTCCTCCTCAGCTGCACCAGCTTGTAATGCAACATCAACCTGTGGAAAGTCGCTACTCTGGCCTAACTGTTGGCCTTGTGCGATGTCTGGGTCCTGGCACATCAATTGTGACTTTTCAAATGATAAAGTCTCCAGTTGAGCAGAGACGGACACCTCCATCTTCTGATTATCAGTGACTGAGGGTGCACTGACTAATGCAAGATCACATTTCTCAGAGGTGTTGGCTTCGCCTGGTTTAGCAGCATCCAAATTACCTTTTGCGACAGGTGTTTCCGGAGTTACACAAGACATTACATTACCATTAATTTCACTTGCAGTGCACTGTGGAGAATGAATACCGAGTTCATGCTGAACTTGAGAATCTGTCTGCTTTATCACACCAACTTCAGAGGCTGCCATCAGGGATTCACTTTTACATGCTTGACAGGAAATTTCTGCTGTTGGCAGCTCGTGTTGTTTGGCAGCCAAGTTATTATTGCCTTGTATCGTCAGTAAACTGCTCTCAGAGACCATTCCATTCTCAGCTGTGTCTGTCTGCAGACAGAGTTGAATATCTCTATCTCCTCTTTGATCCGTCATAATTCCTCAAATGTCAAACCTTAAAAAACAAAAAGGATTAAAAGTGCAAACAGGTGTGACACAGCATTATTTACAAGAAGTTTTAAATTAAGCTACACGAAGTCATTATCTTTGGAATCGCAGACATAATTTCAAATAGCCATTATGTTACAAGTTTTACTACCTCATTTTCTTCACAGAAAAATTAAATGCAGTCTTTCAGACTGCGCTATAAATATTCCAAAGCTTAATTATACAAGGATAGAAAGGGGGATTTAGACACCAACCAGAAGCTCTTGATTATTTGGATGTGTATGGTTAAAAGCATTATGGGAAAAAGAATTGATGCAATACTAAATTATATCTCAAAATATTCTGAGTATGTGGTTCAATAAATGAATAATTATTCAACTTCACCAATAGAAACTCACTACACATCAAAAGAACTGATTGCCGTGACCTTTGACATTGAAGGCAATATATTTCATTCAAGACACATCAAAATTGCACATTATTTAAAATAAATATTTCTCATGAAAATCTAGAACTTAAGACATGTTTTAGTTTGTCATGCAACACTGAATTTCATTATGTTTAACTATAAGCAGACTTAATTTTCCACTTAAAATCTTCAATCAGAACAGTTCCTTTCTTGACTTAGTGTCAGCCGTGACTCAGTTGGTAACACTCTCGCCTCTGAGTCAGGGGGTTGTGGGTTCAAGTCCCACTCTACAGACTTGAGCACAAAAATCTAGGCCGACACTCCAGTGCAGTGCTGTTGGATGTGCCGTCTTTCGGATGAGACGTTAAACCGAGGCCCCGTCTGCCCTCTCATGTGGACGTAAAAGATTCTATGGCACTATTTTGAAGGAGAGCAGGGGAGTTATCCCTGGTGTTCTAGCAAATATTTATCCCTGAAGCAACTTCTAAAACAGATTACAGGAAACTTTGTGCTATCCGGCACCGACCTGTTGCCGTTCCCTCAAAACTGCCGGACACTCCAGCTCTATTGTTGAAGCATACGGAGGTTTTCATCTCCGTATCTGACAACAAACACTGTTGCTTAGCAACAGCTTCTAAACAGTCGGCTGCAGCTGCAAGCGTCTTAGCTGAAGCTGTTGCTATAGCTACAGACCTTGCAGTGCCTGACTGCGGAAAAAAAAAGCAATGAAAAGAAACGAAAAGAAAAAAAACGGCTCCTGATTTTTGCCGGTGGCTCGAGCTTGCCGGACATTTAGCCTCCGGATTACACACAGTTTCCTGTATCTGGTCATTATCACATTGCTGTTTGTGGGAGCTTGCTGTGTGCAAATTGGCTGCCGCGTTTCCTACATTACAACAGTGACTACACCTCAAAAAAAAAAATACTTCATTGGCTGTAAAGCACTTTGGGACGTCCGGTGATCGTGAAAGGCACTATATAAATGCAAGTCTTTCTTTTCTACAAGGCGAGCAGTTAAAGCTTTTGAAAGTGACATTAGTGAAACTATTCTATTTAGATTGATAACAACAATCAAAATGAAATATATTTTTCTCAGAAGCTCAAGAAGACACACCATATCAGCAAGCACATTGTCTACATAAATAACTTACACTTCTATCGTATTATCATGTTCTAAGGACCAGCCAAGTTACCATTTTTATGTAAACAATCAGTACAGCCAATTTGAACACAGCAAATGAATGAAACAGCAAATAGTCTGCTCCTGGTATGGTGGTTGAGATTTGGTCAGGGCACCTGAAAAAGTCCCTCCTCCTCTTCTGCAAATAGTGCCGTGGGATCTTTTATACCGCCTGAATGGACAGACAGGGCCTCAATTTAACATTCTGTAGGAGAAATGTTCTAAAAATTGCCTTATATGTGTCCTCAAAATAGATTCATTAGGTCAGACTGAATGTTGGGAAAGGATAGGCCTAATGCTAATTAAACCATGAATGCTTATACAAACAAAGCATTCATTGCCAGGGATAGAAGACAAGCCATCAAGACTGCAGGCCTGGAGATAACTTGTTAAGGGGAACATAAAGTTGTCCTGGCTTATCTGGATCTGTGAGACACCCTTTGTGAGCAGAGACCCAAGAAGCTAGGGCGTAAACGAGGAACCTAGCATATCTAGGTACTGCTGCTACAATGATCTGGAAGTCATCGGGGTACCTACCGACAGCAAAAGGTTAAATTCTCCTAACACATATCACTCAGATTGCTCAACAGATTTGAGGAGGCTCTTTGAAAATTAAGCATATATAAGATGGTGTTTTTGACACAAGTCCTCAGTTCTAGCCCTTTTAGTAATTCTTGTAGTAGAAGTAGGAGTTCTTTGTCTAGTACATGTAGACGGGCGTCTGCATCGGCAACAGACAGAAAGGTTACAGAAGTTACAATTGTATGTCTATACCACCAGATACAAGTGTGTCACTTAGATATAAAATTTTCCTAGAAATCAAGGGAAGTATGATTTAAGCCAGCTAGTCCAGATACCAGGCTGAAAGGTGAATTTAACCAGGAGCAGAGGATCCAGGAGGAACAGATAGGATCGCTACAAACAGAAGTTCATCATTGACATCTTAGAAGGTTAACACCATCCTCGCAGAGGAAGACGAGGCATCTAGTTCATCCACACCAGCTCATAAGGATGAGGTTGGATAAGTTCTGCAAGCATATATACTTGAATCTGTTCAATAGACTCGATTAGGTATTGAAGAAATCTAGTCCTAAATTAATTTCACCAGTTTATAATCAATCTCAGGCACTGATTTCAACTATAAACTTAGCATCAGCAAGCAGTTAATGCTGAACTACTGTAACATAACCAAACTGCCTTTGTAAACTGTTACTTAATTTGTCAATTAACCCCATCTAATTTGCATACTCAGGCCTGGCAATTCCGCTAGGGGCGCAATCAGCAACTTGCGCCTGACACAGCGCTCGTTTTACCAAGGTGAAGATCCGTCCAGGTTTCCATGCAAACTCATTGGCATAAGCCCAAATGTAAAATTTCCAATGAATCAGCGCAATTAAGCAACGTTAGGAGTGGGACAGCCAGGAAATTAGTCATTTGATGATTTCTGCAGCAGAGCAGGGCAGACTTGGTTAGTGGCTTCAACTGACTGCTGATCACTGATCTAATTAATTAATTGATATTTATGTAGCAGAAGGGCAGATCAATTGACCGATTTAATGCTCTTGGTCTTACTTTTTAAACTAATCGCTGCAGCAGCAGTGCAGAAGTCGCTTCAGTTGACTGCTGGTCAGATGATTAACACTGAATTCCATGTGACCATGGCTGCCTGTGGCTTGAGAATCTGGGCGCAATGGAACGACCCTCCCCGAATGAGCGCAATTGGCGGAAACTCGCCTTTCCAACTTGGGGGTGTGGCCAGTTTTGTGGCAGGATACTGCTTCGGGCAAAGGGACTGTTGAACTAGCCTAAATCACCATTGGTCGCCGTGCCTTCATCTGCCTAGGCCCTAAAATTTGGAATTCTCTCGGTAAACCCCCTCCGCCTCTCTCTCCTCCTTTAAGATGCTCCTTAAAACCTACCTCTTTGACCAAGCTTTTGATCCTCTGTCCTAATATCTCATGTGGCTCAGTGTCAAATTTTGTTTGATAACGCTCCTGTGAAGCACCTTGAGGCGTTTTACTACATTTAAAAGGTGCTATAAAAACACAAGTTGTTGTTGTTGTAGTAAAAGATTGCGGATACTCGCAAATCACGGACACTTAAAATTCTGAGATCTTTTGCGCTATTTGATTTGATACTGCCCAGATTAAGCTGTTACCTGGACGGAAACTCCAGGCCTCAAAGTTTAAGTGCTGCTAACTATAATTCCATGGTTAATAAATAATTGTTGGTTCATTGTTTGATAATTGGCAAGAAAGGGCTAATTCATTCACTTTTGCAGATCTTGGTAGGAGGTCGATAGTGTAAACGCTAGTATAATCTGAACTGGTGGATTGGAAACAAAGGTTAGCAGATAAAACAGTAAATGAGCATTGGGAGGCCTTCAAAGAGGAGATATTTTGGGTACAGACTAGACACATTCCCATGGGGGGAAAGGAAGGGCATCCAAAGCTAGAACTCCCTGGATAACTAAAGATATAGAGATGAAAATGAAACAGAAAAAGGAGGCTTACAGTAAATGTCAGTCATAATACAGTAGAAAATCAAGCAGAATACAGAAAGTGCAGAGAACAGGTAAAAGAAAATGAGGGGCAAAGAGAGTTAGGAGAAATGATTAGCAGGCAACATAAAAGGGAACACTAAAGTCTTCTTTAAACATATAAATACTAAAAGGAAAATAAAAAGGGTGGGGCCGATTAGGAACCAAAATGGTGATCATCTTGTGGCAGCAGAGTGCATGGCTGAGGTACTTGAACGAGTACTTTGCATCTGTCTTCACAAAGCAAGAGGATTCTGCCAATGTTACAGTAAAGGAAGTGGTAGTTGAGAAATTGGATAGGATTTTTAAAAAGTGGTGGTACTTAAAAGGTTGGCGGTCAGGTTTGGATGTATCCTAGATTGCTGAGGTAATAAAGGCTCTAGCCACAATCTTTCAATCCTCCTTGGACATGGGAGCAGTGCCAGAGGACTGGAGGATTGCAAATGCTGCACCCCTGTTCAAAAAAAAGAGGGATAAACCCAGCAACTACAGGCCAGTGGGTGATGGGGAAACTATTAGAGACAATATTCTAGGACAAAATTATTTGTCACTTAGAAAAACATGGGTTAATAAATCACAGCCAGCACAGATTTGTTAAAGGCAAATCGTGGCTGATAAATTTGATTGAGTTTTTTGATGAAGTAACGGGGAGGGTTAACGAGCATCATGCAGTTGATATTGTTTATCTGGACTTTCAAAAGGTATTTGATAAAGTACCACATAATTGATTTGTTGGAAAAATTGAAGCTGATAGGGTTAAAGTGGCAATGGTTGCGTAGATATGAAATTGACTAAGAGACAGAAAGCAGAGAGTAGTGATGAACGATTGTTTTTCAGACTGGAGGAAAGTATACAGTGGTGTCCCCCAGAGGTTGGTGTTGGGACCACTGCTCTTTTTAATATATATTAATGACCTGGACTTGGGTATAGAGGGCATAATTTCAAAGTCTGCAGATGACATGAAACTCTGAAAAGTAGTACACAGTGAGAATAGCAACAAACTTCAGCAGGACATAGACTGGTGAAACAGGCAAGACACATAACAGATAAAATTTAACGCAGAGAAGTGTGAAGTTGTGCAATTTGGAATGAAGAATGAGAAGAGGCGATATAAACTAAACGGTACAATTTTAAAGAGGAGGCAGGAACAAAGACATCTGGGGGTTTATATACACATTGTTGGTGGCAGGGTAAGTTGATAAGGCTGTTAAAAAAAAAAACACCAGATGGGTTCCTTGGCTTGAAAAAGAATGGCAGAGAGTACAAAAGTAGGGAAGTACGCTAAACTTTTATAAATCACAGGTTAGATCTTAGCTGGACTATTGTGTCCAATTCTGGGCACCACACTTTAGAAAGGATGTCAAGGCCTTGAAGAAGGTGCAGAGGAGATTTACTAGAATGGTACCAGGGAGGAGACACTTCAGTTATGTGGCGAGACTGGAGAAGCTGTGATTGTTCTCCTTATTAGAAAGTTCAGAGGGGAAATGAAAAAGGAAATAAGAGAGCAAAGAGGGAGTATGAGAACAGACTGGCAGCTAACATAAAAAGGAATCCAAAAGTTTTCTATAGGCACATAAATAGTAAATGGTTAGTAAGAGGAGGGGTGGAGCCGATTAGAGACCAAAATGGAGATCTACACATGGAGGCAGAGGGCATGGTTGAGGTACTAAATGAATACTTTGCATCTGTCTTCACCAAGGAAGAAGATGCTGCCAAAGTCATAGTGAAAGAGGAAGTAATTGAGATGTTGGATGGGATAAAATTTGATGAAGAGGAGCTACTAGAAAGGCTGGCTGTACTTAAAGTAGATAAGTCACCAGGATCGGAGGGGATGCATCCTAGGATGCTGAGGGAAGTAAAGGTGGAAATTGCGGAGGTATTGGCCATAATCTTCCAATCCTCCTTGGATGTGGGTGGTGCCAGAGGACTGGAGAATTGCAAATGTTACTTGTTCAAAAAAGAGTGTAAGGATAAACCCAGCAACTACAGACCAGTCACTTAACCTCGGTGGTGGGAAATCTTTTAGAAACGATAATCCGGGACAAAATTAACAGTCATTTGGACAAGTGTGGATTAATTAAGGGAAGCCAGCACAGATTTGTTAAAGGCAAATCGTGTTTAACTAACTTGATTGAATTTTTTGATAAGATAGAGAGGGTTAATGCGGTTGACGTGGTGTAAATGGATTTCCAAAAGGCGTTTGGTAAGGTGCCACATAATAGGCTAGCCAGCAAAGTTTAAGCCCATGGAATAAAAGGGACAGTGGCAGCATGGATACGAAATTGGCTAAGTGACAGGAAACAGAGAGTAGTGGTGAACGGTTGTTTTTCGGACTAGAGGAAGGTAGACAGTGGTATTCCCCAGGGGTCAGTACTGGGACCACTGCTTTTCTTGATATATATTAATGACTTGGGTGTTCAGGGCACTATTTCAAAATGTGTGGATGACACAAAACTTGGAAGTATAATGAACAGTGAGGAAGATAGGGATAGACTTCAAGGAGGACAGAGACAAGCTGGTGGAATGGGCGGACACGTGGCAGATTAAGTTTAACGCAGAAAAGTGCAAAGTGATACATTTTGGCAGGAAGAACGAGGAGAGGCAATACAAACTAAAGGGGGTGCAGGAACAGAAAGACCTGGGGGTATATGTGCACAAATCATTGAAGGTGGCAGGACAGGTTGAGAAAGCAGTTAAAAAAGCATACGGGATCCTGGGCTTCATAAATAGAGGCATAGAGTACAAAAGCAAGTTATGATGAACCTTTATAAAACACTGGTTCGGCCACAACTGGAATATTGAGTCCAATTCTGGGCACCGCACTTTAGAAAGGATGTGAAGGCTTTAGAGATGGTGCAGAAAAGATTTACAAGAATGGTTCCAGGGATGAGGGACTTCAGTTACATGGATAGACTGGAGAGGCTGGGGTTGAGAAGATTAAGAGATTTGATAGAGGTGTTCATAATCATGAGGGGTCTAGACAGAGTAGACAGAGAGAAACTGTTCCCACTGGAAGAAGGGTCGAGAACCAGAGCACACAGATTCAAGGTGATCAGCAAAAGATCCAAAGGCAACACGAGGAAAATCTTTTTACACAGCGAATGCTTATGATCTAGAACGCACTGCCTGAAAAGGTGGCGGAGGCAGATTCAATTGAAGCATTCAAAAGGAAATTGGATAAGTACCTGAAGGAAAAAAATTTGCAGGGCTGCGGAGAAAGGGCGGGGGAGTGGGACTAGCTGAAGTGCTTTTGCAGAGAGCCGGCACAGGGTCGACGGGCCGAATAGCCTCCTACTGTGCTGTAACAATTCTATGATTCTATGATTACAACAGTGGTTAAACTTCAAAAAGTACTTCATTGGCTGTAAAGCGCTCTCAGATGTCCTGAGGCTGTAAAAGGCACATAAAAATACAAGTTCTTTCTTTAGCAGAGAAGGTTAAGAGGAGTTTAATAGAACTGTTCAAAATTATGACGGGTTTTGGCAAGAGAAGATAGGAAGAAACTGTTTACACTAGCTGGGAGGTCGATAAACAGAGGGCACATATTTAAGATAATTGAAGAACCAGGGGAGATATGGAGAGAATTTATTTTTATGCATCAAGTTATGATCTGGAATGCACTACTGGAAAAGGTGGTGGAAGCAGAGTCAATAGTAACTTTCATAAGGGAATTGAATTATACAATTGCAAAGCAAAAAATTGCAGAGCTATGGGGAAAGAGCAGGGGAGTGGGACTAATTGGACAGCTGTTTCAAAGAACCTGCACAGGCACAATGGGCCGATCACCATCCTGGGTACGTCCTGTTCCACTGGCAGGATAGACCTATCAGAGGTGGGGGACACAGTTGTGTTGTCGGGTGGGAGCGGCCCTGGAATTCCTCAACATTGACTCCGAACCCCATGAAGTCTCATGGCTTTAGCTCAAGCATGGGCAACAAAACCTTTTGCTGATTACTACTCCCGCCCTCCCTCAGCGACTGAATCTGTACTCCTCCACGTTGTAAACCACTTGGAGGAAGCACAGAAGGTAGCAACGGCACAGATATACTCTGGGTGGGAGACTTCAATGTCTATCACCAAGTGATTTGGTAGTACCACCACTGACTGCACTGCCAAATCCTGAAGGATATAGCTGCCTGACTGGGCTTGCAGCATGTGGTAAGATTACCAACACGAGGGAATAACCCACTTGACCTCATCCTTTTTTGTGTCTTCTACTATAAAGACAAATACAAAATATTTGTTAAACATCTCTGCCATTTCTTTATTCACCATTATAATTTCTCCTATCTCAGCCTCTAAGGGACCCACGTTTACTTTCGCTACTCTTCCTTTTTACATACTTGGCGAACATTCAAAAGAAATATTTTATAATTCTCAACGAATATATATTCCATTGAGAAATAAAAGCTCCACGGAAAAAGTGATCCATCCATGGCTAACTAAAGAGGTTAAGGATAGTGTTAGATTAAAGAAGCTTATAATGTTGCCAAGAAGAGTAGTAAGCCTGAGGATTGGGAAGAGTTTTAGAAACCAGCAAAGGATGACCAAAAATTGATAAAAAGGGAGAAAAAAGAATGACAGTAAGACAGTAAGCTAGCAAGATATATGAAAACAGATTGTAAGAGCTGCTACAAGTATGTAAAAAGGAAGAGTAGCGAAAGTAAACATGGAATTTAAATTCAGTCATTAATATCCTGGGGGTCACCACTGACCAGAAACTTAACTGGACCAGCCACATAAATACTGTGGCAACAAGAGCAGGTCAGAGGCTGGGTATTCTGTGACAAGTGTCTCACCTCCTGACTCCCCAAAGCCTTTTCACCATCTACAGGAACCTCTTTGGTATCCAGCACCGACGGTTGATCAAAAATTCCGGATGACGGAGAGGGTTATCTACCGAGGCTATTTTTAACAAAGAAAAATTAAAAAATCAAGAAATGTGCAGTATATCGTAATTGGGTACTCACCTACAGAATGTTGTGTTGAATGGATGGTGGAAGATGCTTGATTAAGTACAGTACTGCCAGTTGAGGGCAATGCAATGACTACCAGCAGCGTGGGAGACACACAGTACCCCTGTAAAATGGTGGATCAGAAGAGACTACCGGCAGCGCGGGAGAGTCAAACTCTTGTTACAGGGGTATTGAGGTGTTCAGACTTCCGACAGCGCCAAGAAGACGAGTAGTGGCAGTTTGGAGAACTACCTCCACTGACTAACTTGGCCATCGTGGGAGACTCGGACTCAGACACATTGCCGGTTATTGAGGTGTTGTTTTCGGAGTGAGAACTTTGCCGGTTAATAGAGAATTCTGGATATTTAGGTGCCATTTAAATGAGAGTTTCCTGTACAAGGCACAAATAAGGAGTGTGATGGAATACTCTCCACTTGCCTTGATGAGTGTGTATTGATTTGTATGTGGGTTCAATGACGACACATTCATGAAAGAGATGTCTTTTTATCTAAAGTATGTTCAACTCAGTTAACAGCATTACAGGAGACACCATCTTAGAGATCCATCTAAAACGAAACCAAAACTAAACTGCTTGTCTCTCACATGCCCTCTGCTGGTCAGGCATAAATAATCAATCAATCAGGCAAATATGCTGGTAAGGCATAAATAATCAAACAGGCAAATACCATCACTATTTGCTGATATCATTACATCTCCCTTTCTTAAAACAAAAGTATTTTACTTTTATGTTTTCTTTGTATTACTCTGCATTTTAACTGTAACATTAATGAACTTACATGATCATTATCAAGGTTTTTTAACCTTGTTTTGTGTGTTCACATGAAATATGTAAATACACTAGAACTTGAAGAAAGAATAAGATAACATTACTTCCTTCTATAACAAGAGTCCTTAAATTTGCTCAATGAGTCTCTCAGGAGGCTTCACGTGTCTTGAGGATTTTCTGATTGATTGTCCTTGAATCTGAGTTGTTGCCTCAGATGATGGTTTCTCAGCTGTGTGATCAGGTTGTTCAACAGTATCAGTCTTTTGACTTGCTGTGGCTGGTCCCATGAGAAGATCCCGACGATTTCTTCGCAGAACAGCACCCTCATCTGTCTGAATGGTGTATGATCTTGGTTGAACTTCACTCAGGACAGTTCCCTTCGGAGTCCATATGTTTGTTTTGTCTTTGAACCTTACTTGGTCACCAGTGTGGAGTTCAGGTAGGTTTTGTGTTCCACTGTCATAGTAGTACTTTTGCTTTTCTTTCTGTTGTTCTTTGAACTTCCTCACTTTCTCCCCCTCTTGTTTTCAGGAGGTTCTCCGGGATGGGTAGGTTTGACCTTAGCAGACGTCCCATAAGGAGTTGGGCTGGTGACATACCACACTCGAGCGGCGTTGTGCGGTATACAAGCATGCTCTGGTAGAAGTCAGTTCCACTGTCTTTTGCCTTGTACATCAGTCTTTTCACTGTCTGGACCGATTTTTCCACTAGTCCATTGGACTGTGGAAAGTGAGGACTTGACGTTGTGTGGACAAAGTCCCACTCTTTGGCAAAGTGTCGGAAACTTGCATTGTAAAACTGGGGTCCGTTGTCTGTGAAGACCTCGCTTGCCACACCATGTTTGGAGAATATGGCTCTCGTACATGTTATCACAGCATCTGCAGTGGTGGTGTACAGTCTACAAACCTCTGGATACAGGGAGTAATAGTCTGTGACTACAAGATAGTCCTTCCCTTGACATACAAATAGGTCAGCGCCTACCTTCTGGTAAGGTCTGTCTGGCGCTGGGTGTGGCTTTAGTGGTTCTACCGGATTGCTTGCTCGATATTTCAGGCATATTGTGCAGTTTGACACCTCATTTGTCACATCTTGGTTGATTTGTGGCCAGTACATCACCTCTCGTGCTCTTTTCTTACACTTTTCGATTCCCAGATGTCCTCCATGGATCCTTTTTAGCATCTCTTTTCTCAGACTCTTTGGGATAACTATTTTACTTCCTTTGTAGATGATGTCTTCGACCACCGATAGTTCCGCCCTGCAGTTCCAGTACTCTGCCATGTCAGGTGAGCAGTCTTGCTTCATGTTGGGCCATCCATCCAAGATGCTTTTCCTCAGTCGTCTCATTGTTTCATCTTTGTTTGTCTCAGTCTTTATGAGCTCCATTTTTGCATCTGCTATGGGCTGTGCACTTGTGATCATGTCCACGTAGGCGTTCACTTTTTCATCCATTTTGGTGTTTGCGGGCTCACTTGGGTCTACAGCTCTGGACAACGTGTCTGCTGTATACATCAGCTTACCCGGTGTGTACGCAACATTCAGTGTATAGCGTTGCAGCCTGATCATCATTCTTTGTATTCTAAGCGGACAGCTATTTAGTGGCTTTTGGAACAATGCAATCAAGGGCTTATGGTCAGTCTCTACACTGATTGCTTGTCCTGCCACAAACTGGTGAAATCTTTCACAGGCGTATGTGATGCTGAGCAGCTCCTTTTCTATTTGAGCATATCGCGTCTCCGCGTCTGTCATCGAGCACGATGCATATGCAATAGGTTGCCAGTAGTCATATTTTTGCAGAAGAACGGCACCGAGTCCACTCTGTGATGCATCTGATATCTTGATGGGTCTCGCTGGGTCATAAAACCTCAGAACTGGTTCCTCTGTGAGCAGTTTCTTTAGATCGCTCCATGACTTCTCATGCTCATGATTCTATTCCAATTCTATGTTCTTTTCAGTTAGTCTTCTCAGTGGCGCCATCTTTTCTGAGAGGTTGGATATGAATTTACCCATGTAGTTGATCATTCCATTAAACCTCTGCACGTCCTTTTTGCATTGTGGCTTTGGCATATTCTCAATGGCGGACACCTTTCTGGGATCTGGTCTGATGCCCTCACTGCTAAGGATATCTCCCACGAATGTCAGTTCTGTCACCCCGAGCTGGCATTTCTCTCTATTCAGCTTCAGGTTTGTTTTCCTTGTTGCTTCCAGCACTTTTTTCAGTCTCTCGTCATGCTCAGTTCTCGTGGTTCCCCATACTATGATGTCATCCATTGATGTATCAACTCCCTCCAGGTGCTCATAGATCATATGGATAGTTTTGTGATACACTTCAGGAGCTGAAGCAATGCCAAATGGACTGTTGAACGTGCACAGTCTTGAACTTGCCTCGTCCAGTTTCATCTGCCAAAATCCTGATGATGCATCTAACTTGCTGAAATACTTTGCATTTGCAAACTGTGACATGATTTCCTCACGTGTAGGAAGCTTGAAGTGCTCTCTCTTTATTGCTCTGTTTAGATCTCTTGGATCCAGGCAAATTCTGAGCTTTCCATTCTTTTTGTCCACAACGACGAGGGAACTCACCCACTCAGTTGGCTCATCTATCTTCTGTATCACGTTCAGGCTTTCCATCCTGTCCAACTCTGCCTTCAGTTGCTTTTGAAGAGCAAATGGAACTTTTCTGCATGGATGTATAACCGTTGGCATACTTTTATCTACTCTGATCGTGTGTTCTCCTGGAAGGCAGCCTAGACCCTAAAATAGGTCGTTGTACTCTTTCATGAGTTCATCATAGACTGTCTCTCCTTCGCTTTCCACAACGAGGACTCTCTATCAGGTTCAGTCTCTCACAGGCTATTAAACCTAGTATGGCTTGCACATCCTTTGGCACCACGATTAATGCTAGCGTGTGCTCTCTGTCCTAGTGTGTCACTTTGACAATGCATTTTCCTTTCACTGGTATATCAGTACCCGAGTATCCTGTCACTTTCACTTTTATTCCATGTATCTTTGGTCTGGGTCTAATTTTCTTAAAATCAGTCTCTGATATCACATTAACTTGTGCTCCAGTATCCAATTTAAATGGAATGTGTGTGTCATTCACTTTTAGTGTCAACATCCAGTCTCTTTTTTCTTTTTTGTTTTCAGACACAACATCTACATAGAACTCCTCTATCTCGCTTTCATCTACTGCATAGACCTTGCTTTGTTGCGCTTGGTTCTTACAGCAACGGGCATAATGGTTGTTTTTGTTGCAACTATTGCATGTTTTACCATATGCTGGACACTTTTTTGGTGTATGCTGTGTACCGCATCGACTACATGACTTTCGATTGCCCCTTTCATTTTTGTTCGCTGGCCACGCCTCTTTTTTCACATTGGCGCTCTTTTTGTTAAACGGTTTGTGTCCGTTCATTCTCACTGCATCCACGTTGCAGCTACTGTCACTGAACAGCTCCTTTGCCTGCGACTTCACAGTCTCTGTAGCCCTACACAGTGCTATGGCTTTTCCCAGGTTTAGATTTTGCTCTCTTAGCAGTCTTAGACCATTACCTGGAATACCACACACCAGTCTGTCTTTTATCAGCGAGTCTGTCAGTCCCCCAAATTCACATTTTGCTTCGGTTTCTCAGTTCAGTCACATACTGATCAATAGTCTCTCCCGTTTTCTGTACACGTGAAAAATCTATGCCTCTCAAACGTCACGTTACGTTTAGGTATGCAGTAGGCCTCAAACTGTTCCATTATTTTATCTAGCTTCATTTTGTCTCCATCAGCAGCGAATGTGAAGTTATTATACACCTCCAGCGCTTCATCACCCACGACATGCAAGAACACTGACGCTTTCATTTTATCACTTTTCTCGTCAGCTCCGATTGCCGCTAAATACAACTCCAAACGTTGTTTGAACCTCCTCCAATTTTCAGCCACATTACCTGTCAACTGAAGCTTCGCCGGTGGGTGTAATCCTACCATTTTTCACTTCGTTAGCTATTCTCCAATGGTAAGTAACGATGTTCTCTTTTGGCTTGTTAATATGTGGAGAGCTGATTTAACTTCAGATTTTTCCTCTTCATCTCTTTCAATCACTTCTGACACCATGTATTGATTTGTATGTGGGTTCAATGACGACACATTCATGAAAGAGATGTCTTTTTATCTAAAGTATGTTCAACTCAGTTAACAGCATTACAGGAGACACCATCTTAGAGATCCATCTAAAACGAAACCAAAACTAAATTGCTTGTCTCTCACATGCCCTCTGCTGGTCAGGCATAAATAATCAATCAGGCAAATATGCTGGTATGGCATAAATAATCAAACAGGCAAATACCATCACTATTTGCTGATATCATTACAGAGTGCAGCTCCAACAACACTCAAGAAGCTCAACACCGTCCAAGACAAAGCAAGCAGCCCGCTTGATTGGCACCCCATCCACCACCTTAAACATTCACTCCCTCCACCAACGGCGTACCGTGGGTGCAGTGTGTGCCATCTACAAGATGCACTGCAGCAACTCGCCAAAGCTTCTTCAGCAGCACCTCCCAAACTCACGACCTCTTCCATCTAGGACAAGGGCAGCAGGCGCATAGGAACACCATCACCTCCAAGTCACACACCATCCCAACTTACAAGTATATCGCTGATCCTTCATCGTTGCTGGGTTAAAATCCTGGAACTCCCTCCCTAACAGCACTGTGGGAATACCATCACCACACAGACTGCAGTGTTTCAAGGCGGCTCACCACCACCTTCTCAAGGGCAATTAAGGATGGACAATAAGTGCTGGCCTTGCCAGTGACGCCCAGATCTCAGGAACTAATTTTAAAAAAAGGGGAATCAGGCAGGAAAGTGGAGTTAAGGTCGAAGATCAGCCATGATCTTATTGAATGGCGGATCAGGCTCGAGGAGCCATTGGGCCTCCTCCTGCTCCTATTTCTTATGTTATGTTCTCACCAGTCTACCTTTCACAGATGAATGTGTCCATGACAGTATTGGTAGGAGTAAATACAGCACAGTCCTTGTGGAGACGAAGTCTCGTCTTCACACTGAGGACAGCCTCTATTGTGTTGTGTGGCGTTACCACCACACTAAATGCGATAGATTAAGAACAGATTAAAAAGATCAAAACTTGTATCCATGAGGCGCTGTAGGCCATCAGCAGCAGCAAAATTGTATTCTACAGGAAACTTTCTGATATCCGGCACTGACGGGACCGAGCTGGTGCCGTACCATCAAAAGTGCTGGACATACCAGCATAATGTTGAAACATACGGAACTGAAAAGCTCCGTGTGAATCAACAAACCCTGTTGCTTAGCAACAGCTTCAAAACAGTCGGCTGCAGCTGCAAGCGTCTCTAGCTGAAGCTGTTGCTATAGCTACAGACCTTGCAGTGCCTGACTGGGAAAAAAAAAGCAACAAGAACTAAAAAAAAAACTTATAGAAAACGGCTCCTGATTTTTGCCGTTAGATCGAGTATTCCGGACATATAGCCACCGGATAAACCAAAGTTTCCTGTACCACAATCTGTAATCACATGGCCCAGCATATCCCTCACTCCTCCATCACCATCAAGCCAGGTGACCAACCCTGATTCACAGATTTAAGATAATTGGCAAAAGAACCAGAGGGGGAGGACAATTTTTTTCCTGCAGTGAACTGTTATGATATGGAATGCGCTATGTGAAAGGGTGGTGGAAGCAGATTCAATAATAACTTTCTAAAGGGAATTGGATAAATACTTGGAAAGGAAAAATCTGCAGGGCTGTGGGGAAAGAAGAGTGGGACTAATTGGATAGCTATTTCAAAGAGCTGGCACAGGTGTAATGGGCTGAATGGCCTACTTCTGTGCTGTAAGATTCTGTGAACTAGTTGATGTGAGACAACATGGCAATCCGTATTTAGGCATCATTTACTCCTAGGGAAGAGATTGGATGGTAAACCCCAGGTGGTTTCTTGATAAGGAATTAAGGTGAAGGGGTTAAGGATTCGTCTGGTGCCCTTGAGGAATATTCTTGTCAGGGTATCTATCCCAGAGTTTTTATAGATTCATTGAAAAGACAATGCAGCGCTCCTCGGTACTGCACTGAAGTGATCATGTCCACAGTCGGGCTTGATTCGACATGCTTCTAATTTAGAGGCAAGAATGCTACCACTGAGCCAAACTGATAGTAAATACAAAATAACAACAGAAAATGCTGGAAAAACTCAGCAAGTCAGGCAACATCCGTGGAGAGAAATTTGAGTTGACGTTTCGGGTTAGACCCTTCTTCAAAACTGGAGAGAAAAGGAACTAGATTGAAGGCAGGGCTGCGATAGTAAATACAAACTGATATACCTGAAGTTAAAATACATATCATTTAAATATAAGGGTCATGTGCTCAGATTTTTATACTAGATATTTTGATGGGTTCAGTGTCACTAGCCACTCCAGTAAGTAGATCCTATGTGTACCTTCTTCTGCGCAATATCTAGCTAAATGATAACAAGACCCAGGGATCAAGCAGACAACCCATACCCTACAGATTGACTACTGGAATGTACCATGTGATTTTCTTCTGAGAAATGGACTGACTGTACACTCTTACCAGACTGAAATTTAGCTTCTGAAGCGACAAGTGGTTTTATTTGCTATCCATGGCCTCGCCCCTCCCTATTGCTGTAACCTTCTCCAGCCCTACAATGAACCACGTCCCCCACCCCGCCAAGGTCTCCGATCTCCTCCAATTCTGACCTCTTGAGCATCCCCGATTTTAATCACTCCACCTTTGGTAACCATGCCTTCAGCTGTCTAGGCCCTAAACGCAAATTCCTTCCTTAAACCTCTCTCCTCCTTCAAGACGCTCCTTAAAACCTACCTCTTGGTTACCTGCCTTAATATCTCATGTTCTTATGTGACTCAGCATCAAATTTTGTTTGATAACACTCCTGTGAAGCGCCTTGGGATGATTTACTACAATAAGGATGCTATATTCATTCATTTGTCTTATGTAAATGGTATAAACAGCGAATCATGTATTTCTTGAAATGATACATAAAATTAAAATGAGCAAATTTGCTTCCTTATAATCATAAGCTTTAAACAGAAGTTTACTTGCGGTAGCTTCAATCTGCCCTAGCCAGCACAAAACTCACGAGCATTCTAGCTAGTGACTCCAAAACTCAAACATTGACAAGACTGCTCATGTGAAGCCCAAAATAATCCCACAATCGGAGACCCCTGGTCATTGAAGCAATGTCTGTGTGCATGTCTCAATGATTTACATAAGAACATAAGTATTAGGAGTAGTAGTAGGCCATACGGTCCCACGAGCCTGCTCCACCATTCAATAAGATCATGGCTGATATTCGACCTCAACTCCACTTTCCTCCCCCCCCCCCCCCCCCCCCCGATCCCCATATCCCTAATTCCCCTAGAGTACAAACATTTATCTATCTCAGCCTTGAAATATACTCAACGACTTGAGAATCCATGGCCCTTTGGGGCAGAGAATTCCAAAGATTCACAACCCTCTGAAGAAATTCCTTCTCATCTCAGTCTTAAATGGCCGACCCCTTATCCTGAGACTATGCCCCCTAGTTCCAGACTTTCCAGCCAGGGAAAACAATCACTCAGCACCAATCCTGTCAATTCCCCTCAGAATCTTACGTTTCAATGAGATCACCTCTCATTCTTCTAAACTCGAGAGTATAGGCTCAATCTACTCCATAAACCAATCAAGCGAATCTTCGTTGCACCACCTCCAAGGCAAGTATATATTTCCTCAGATAAGGAGACCAAAACTGTGCACTGTACTCCAGGTATGGTCTCACCAAAGCCCTGCACAATTGTAGCAAGAATTCCTTACTCTTGTACTCAAACCCCCTTGTAATACAGGCCAACATGCTATTTGCCTTTCTAATTGCTTGCTGTACCTGCATGCTAATTTGGTGCTTCTTGTACAAGGACGCCTAAATCTCTCTGAACACCAACATTTAATAGTTTCTCACCATTTAATAGGTATTCTGTTTTCCTATTCTTCCTACCAAAGTGAATAACCTCACATTACCCCACATTATACGCCATCTGCCACCTTATCCCACATTATACTCCATCTGCCACCTTATCCCACATTATACTCCATTTGCCACCTTATTGCCCACTCACTTAACCTGTCTACATCCCTTTGCAGACGCCTTCTGTCCTCCTCACAGCTTACTTTCCCACCCAGCTTTGTATCGTCAGCAAACTTGGATACATTACACTCGGTCCCTTCATCTAAGTCATTGGCCCGTATTGTCCAATGCCTACAGGTGCGTACGAGCTGTGTACACACCTGTAGGGACATCGGAAATGCCGGTTTCAGGCATGTGAAGCGCATGCGCTGAAAACTGGCACTTCCGATCTGTTAAGAATGCTCTTGACAGATCGCACGCCTGCCCTGGAGATGGGCCTCTGCGGGGGGAAGAGTTCTGCTTTCTGCAGAACCTCCGCCCGCAGAAAACCCTTTGAAATTTTACGCCTGGTAAAAGCAGGCGTAAGGCACTACTCACCAGCATAAAAATTTAAAAAATTAAAGTAATAATTTTTTTTTAAATCACATTATTTAAAAAATACTTTTAAAAAAGGCAAGTTATTTTTAGCCCCGTAAAAAACCTTAGTTTTTTCAAAAAATTAAATTTTTGTTTAAAATATTTAATTTAATGTAATTTTAACTCATTTTTAAAACATGATTTTTTTAAATGTATTTAATGTTTTAGTGTCTTTTTTCAGTGATCCCCATTCATACTTTTGACAGGTCTGTCAAAAGTATGAAGGGGGATTTCCTTCTTTCATTGGCTCACCTGGCCCACGTGATCCCAGGGACACTTGCGAACTACATGTGCCCCTGGGATACGTGGGCCCTGCGCATTTCGACTGTGGAGAGGCCCAGCATCGGAAGTGTCCGGACCTCGGGAGCCCTCAGGTAAGTGCGTAGATTTTTTTCTGATGGGGGCATCCGCACGCAGGAAGCCTATCGGAAATTACGGGCCATTAATATATGGATTGTAAATATCTGAGGCCCATGCACTGATCCTTGTGGTATCCCACTAGTTATAGACAGCCAACCGGAAAATGACCCATTTATCGCTATTCTCTGTTTTCTGTCCGTTAACCAATCCTCTATCCATGGTAATATATTACCCCCAACCCCATGAGTCCTTATCTTGCGTAACAACCTTTTATGTGGTACTTGATCAAATGCTTTTTAGAAATCCAAACATACGACATCCACTGGTTCCCCTTTATCTACCCTGCTAGTTACAACTTCAAAAAACAAATACATTTGTCAAACACGATTTCCCTTTCATAAAACCATGTTGACTCTGCCTAATCATATTGTAGGAATCGATCTGTCCCTAACTGAAGCACTGAAGTCGAGTCAGTTCAATAATTCAACTGAATTTAATCAAACAAGTGAACAAAACAAAAACATGCAGGAGCAACAGCAAACAGGTCTTTTCAGCAGCTTGTTACACGAGGTCTGGGCTTAGAACCTCCCACTCTCTGACGTCATCACGTTTCCCGCCGTTCGGGGCATCACGTGACGTCATCACGTTGTTTCAGGGCTTTTGCAGAAAGCTTATTTACACTCAGCCAACAAACACAGATGCTGTAGCATTGGGTTAAAGACAGTTATGCATTTGTACAGAAGATCATTGGTGGTTTTGCCACATGCGCCCCCCCAGAAGTGTCTTTAATCGCAAAGGTCAATCGCAGAGGAGGTCGGACAATCCTGTCGGAGCGACTCCGATATTCCCGGAGAGGAATGGATGGTGCAGGAGATGAGCTGGGTTGCGGGGCCAACGGGCCAGGCGCGGCGCTCGCGGGCGGTCGGCCACGACGTGGCGGCTGCGCTGCCTCGACCAGCTGCTCGAGATCCACGTGTGCAGCCTTGAGGCAGTCCACGGAAATGTGGTCGGGTTTACCTCCGACATCCACTAGAAAACTCTTGGCGCCCGCCTGCAGTACTCGGAAAGGGCCTGCGTATGGAGGCATGAGAGGACTACGGTGGGCATCCTGTCGGACGAAAACAAATTTAGCCCTCATAAGCTCCAGCGGAACATGTGACGTGGGCAGTCCGTGCTGTGAAGTCGGAATGGGCTGGAAAGAGTGCGCTGCGGCCCAGTGAGCCTCCAGTTGTTCAGCTGCTGACCACAGACGCGTCAGTGCCGGAAGAAAGTCGCCGGGCACCCTGAGCGGCTGGCCATAAACTAGTTCAGCGGCCGATGCCTGCAGGTCCTCTTTAGGCGCTGTGCGCAACCCGAGCATCACCCATGGCAGCTTATCCACCCATGCGGTCCCTTGGAGGGTGGCCCGCAGCGACGCCTTCAAAGAGCGGTGAAAGCGTTCGCATAGCCCGTTGGCCTGCGGATGGTAAGCCGTGGTCCGATGGAGCTTGGTGCCCAGACCTGAAGCCACGGCGTTCCACAAAGCAGACGAAAACTGCGGTCCGACGAAATGTCCGATGGAACGCCGAAACGAGCAACCCAGGATGAAAGAAAAGCTCGGGCGACATCCGTGGAGGTGGTGGACGTTAAAGGAATGGCCTCCGGCCACCTGGTGGTACGGTCGACGATTGCCAGCAGATGCGTAAACCCTTGTGACGGCGGTAGTGGGCCCACGAGGTCGACATGAACGTGATCGAATCGCCGCTCCGGTACCTCGAAAACGACGACAGGAGCTTGGACGTGGCGCTGTACCTTCGCCCTCTGGCACACAACGCAGGTCTTGGCCCAATCACGCACATCTTTTCTCATTCCCCTCCAGACGAATTTGGACGTTAATAATTTCTGTGAAGCCCGCATGCCCGGGTGTGCAAGTCCGTGAACGACATCGAATACTTTCCTGCGCCAGGACAACGGAACGATCGGGCGTGGGTCTCCCAGGGAGACGTCGCAGAGCAAGGAGGTGCCGGCCGAATGGAAAGGCACATCTGCTGGCTGCAGGCAGGACGAATCAGAGTGGAAAGCTTGCGTTTCCGGGTCAGTCGCTTGGTCAGCTGCCATGAGCAAATAATCGAGCCCCAGTTAGACGGCTGCACATGAGAGGCAGTCGGCAACCACGTTGTCCTTCCCAGCCACGTGCCGGATGTCGGTGGTAAACTCAGAAATGAAGGCGAGTTGTCGTTGCTGCCAGGCTGACCATGGCTCAGTCGTCTTGGCCATGGCAAACGTCAGGGGCTTGTGATCGACAAACGCGGTGAATTGGTGTCCTTCCAATAAAAAGCGAAAGTGGCGGATGGCCAGGAACAATGCCAACAGCTCCCGGTCGAACGTGCTATAGCTACAGTCGTTACTACGCAGCTGGCGACTAAAAAACGCCAGCGGTTGCCATGTCCCATCGACCCATTGCTCTTGCACGGCGGCGTAGTCCGACACATCCGTCGTGAGCGCGATGGTGGTGCCAGGCAGCGGGTGCGCCAACATGGTCGCGTTCGCGAGGGCCTCCTTCGTGTCCCCAAAAGCGCAGTCCATCTCCGGCGTCCAAGACACAGGTTCTTTCCCCGGCTTCCCTCGGAGTGCCTCATAGAGTGGCCGCATGAGCTGTGCGGCCCAGGGGACAAATCGATGGTAAAAATTTACCATGCCGAGGAATTCTTGGAGCGCTTTGACGGATTGTGGCCGTGGAAACGCAACGATGGCTGCCACTTTCGCCCAGAGTGGCAGTGCCCCTTCTGCCGTGATGCGGTGGCCCAGAAAATCGATCTGCCTCAGTCCAAATTGACACTTGTGTGGATTAATTATAAGGCCATGCTCCTGGAGGCGGCGGAAAAGAATGCGCAGGTGTCGTAGATGCTCCTCCTTTGAAGCGCTGGCGACGAGGATGTCATCAAGGTACACGAAAAGGAATTTGAGGTCCCGTAGCACCGAATCCATGAGGCGTTGGAACGCCTGCGCCGCATTTTTGAGACCGAAAGGCATTCGTAAGAATTCGAAAAGTCCAAACGGGGTAATGACCGCCGTCTTCTGGACGTCCTGGGGGTGGACAGGCACCTGGTGGTACCCCCGGACGAGGTCGATCTTGGAAAAAAACGAATTGCCTGCTAAATGAGCGGAAAAATCCTGGATGTACGGTATCGGGTACCGGTCCGGAGTCGTGACCTCATTGAGGCGCCGATAATCACCGCAGGGCCGCCACCCACCGCCTGGCTTTGGCACGATATGCAGTGGAGACGACCAGGGACTATTGGACCGGCGAACGATGCCCAACCGATCCATGGTAGCGAATTCCACCTTCACGGCCTCGAGTTTACTGGCATCCAAACGTCGAGCACGGGCATAAGCCGGGGGGGCCAGTCGTCGCGATGTGGTGCTCAACACCATGTTTGGCGGTCGTCACCGAGAAGGTGGGTCGAGTGAGCTCCGGAAATTCCTTGAGCAGGCGGGTGAAGTCGTCGGGTGTCAACTCGGCGCAGGCGAGCGCGGGGGCCGCGCCGGAGCCCCGAAAACAGGGGATGGGGGCCCATGAGGCGGCGTGAATCAGGCAGCGATTACATACGTCGACCAGTAGGTTATTAGCACAGAAAAAGTCAGCGCCGAGGATTGCTAGTGGTTTTTTGGCGGTTATAAACTCCCAGTGGAAGAGTTGCCCGCCGAGACACAACCGGATTCGCCGCATCCCAAACGTACGGATAGCGCTGCCATTGGCGGCCTGGAGTGGAGTACCACGCCTCCCGGACCCGACGTCGAGGGGCAAAGAGGGGAGGATGCTGCAGTGGGCGCCCGTGTCACACAAGAACCGCTGGCCCAAAATGGAGTCGGTGATATACAACAATTTCCCGGAATCACCAACCGTCATTGTGGACGCGAACCCGACCTCGGTGTCGTTCTTCCGTTCTCGCGCACGGTTTTGCTGCTTTCTCGGTGCCGGTGGCACAAAACTACATGGGGGTCGGCAGTATCTGGCTTTCGGTCCGAACCGGGCGTGGTAGTAACAGAGGCCGGTCTGTGGAGGCGCCGAGGCGGGGTTCCTCGAGGCGGGACGCTTCGAAGTGGCACAGTACTGTTGCATCACCGCGTGAATGGTGTCGGCTTTGGCCGCGAGCGCTACACCGTCCGTAGCCTCCGACCTGGCGAGGGCTGCTTGTACCTGCTCAGGAAGAGTTCCCAAAACAGAAAACACTGTGGCTCAGACCCGAGGAGTGTGAGCATTTGGCTCATCAACTCGGAAGGCTTAGCGTCGCCTAACCCGGGGAGTGCGAGCAAACGTCGTGCGCGCTCCGCTTTCGTGAGACCGAATATTTGCATAAGGCGCGCCTTAAGCGTTTCATACTTGTCATCCACGGGCGGGTTCTCCAGCAGGCTGATGATTCGGGAAGCCGTCGAGCTGTCCAGTGCGGAGACCACGTAACAGTAACGGGTCTGATCCAGCACGATGTTCCGAAGTTGGAACTGAGCCTCCGCTTGCACGAACCAGGAGGCTGCCTGTCGTTCCCAAAATTGAGGGAGCTTCAAACTCACTGCGTTCACATCCATCTTGTTCTCGAACTTTCCTCCACGAAAATCGTCCGCGAAGCTTCGGGGTCACCAATGTAGGAATTGATCTATCCCTAACTGAAGCACTGAAGTCGAGTCAGTTCAATAATTCAACTGAATTTAATCAAACAAGTGAACAAAACAAAAACATGCAGGAGCAACAGCAAACAGGTCTTTTCAGCAGCTTGTTACACGAGGTCTGGGCTTAGAACCTCCCACTCTCTGATGTCATCACGTTTCCCGCCGTTCGGGGCATCACGTGACCAACGTGATGACATCATCACGTTGTTTCAGGGCTTTTGCAGAAAGCTTATTTACACTCAGCCAACAAACACAGATGCTGTAGCATTGGGTTAAAGACAGTTATGCATTTGTACAGAAGATCATTGGTGGTTTTGCCACAATATGATGATTTACTAAATGCCCTGTTACCAATTCCTTAATAATGGAATAAGTTTCTCACTCTCATTGGCCCCTTGGTTCCCCACTATTTTTAGTATGCTTTTTGTGTCTTCTACTGTGAAGACATATACAAAATATTTATTTAAATTCTCTGCTGTTCCCCAATGTAATTTCTCCTGTCTCAGTCTCTCAGGAACCCATGTTTCACTACTCTCTTCCTTTTTACACTTATAAAAACAGACTGTAAGAGCTGCTATATTTCTTACTAGATTACTCATTCTACTTTCTCCCTTTTTATCCATTTTTGGTCATCCTTTGCTGGTTTCTAAAGTTCTCCCAATCCTCAGGCTTATTACTATTCTTCGCAACATTATAAGCCTCTTCTTTTAATCTAACACTATCCTTAACTTCTTTAGTTAGCCACGGATGGATCACTTTTCCCTGGAGTTTTTATTTCTCAATGGAATGTATATTCATTGAAAATTTTGGAATATTTCTTTAAATGTTTGCCACTGCTTATCTACTGTCATACTTTTAATCTAATGGCCCAATCTACATTGGCCAACTCGCCCCTTATACCTATGTAATTGGCTCTATTTAAGTTTAAGACTCTATTTTCAGCCTTGAACATGTCACTCTCAAACTCAATGTGAAATTCTATCATATTATGATCACTCATCCAAATCAAATCTGCCGTCATCACCCCTCTCCTCAAAAAGACAACCCTTGAGCCCTCCATCCTTGCAAACTACGGCCCCATCTCCAACCTCCCTTTCCTCTCCAAAGTCCTTGAACGTGTCGTCGCTGCCCAAATCCGTGCCCATCTTTCCCGCAACTCCATGTTTGAATCCCTCCAATCAGGTTTTCGACCTCGCCATAGTACCGAAACGGTTCATTATAGTCACAAAAGACATCCTTTGTGACTGTGACAAAGGTAAACTATCCCTCCTTGTCCTTCTTGACTTGTCTGCAGCCTTTAGCACAGTTGACCACTCCATCCTTCTCCAACGCCTCTCCCCTGTCGTCCAGCAAGGTGGGACTGCACTCACCTGATTGCATTCTTATCTATCTAATCGTAGCCAGAGAATCACCTGCAACAGCTTCTCTTCCCGCTCCCGCATTGTTACCTCTGGTGTCCCCCTAAGGATCTATCCTTGGCCCCCTCCTATTCCTCATCTACGTGATGCCCCTTGGCTGCACCATCCGAAAACACAGCTTCAGTTTCCTCATGTACGCTGATGACACCCAGCTCTACCTCAGCACCACTTCTCTCGACCCCGCCACGGTGTCTAAACTGTCAGACTACTTATCCGACATCCAGTTCTGGATGAGCAGAAATTATATCCAATTAAATATTGGGAAGACCTAAGCCATTGTTTTCGGTCCCCGCCACAAACTCCGTCCTTCTCCCTAATATCTGTCTGAGGCTGAACCACGCTGTTCGCAATCTTGGTGTCATATTTGACCCTGAAATGAGCTTTCAACCACATATCTGCGGCATAACTAAGACCGCCTATTTCCACCTCCGTAACATCGCCCATCTCTGCCCTTGCCTCAGCTCATCCGCTGCTGAAACCCTCATCCATGCCTTTGTTACCTCTAGACTTGACTATTCCAACGCACTCCTGGCTGGCCTCCCACATTCCACCCTACGTAAACTTGAGGACATCCAAAACTCGGCTGCCCGTGTCCTAACTCGCACCCGTCCCGTTCACCCATCACCCCTATGCTCGCTGACCTACATTGGCTCCTGGTTAAGCAAAGTCTCAATTTCAAAATTCTCATCCTGGTTTTCAAATCCCTCCATGGCCTTACCCCTCCCTATCTCTGTAATCTCCGCCAGCCCCACAACCACCACCCACCCCACCTATCCGAGATATCTGCGCTCCTCTAATTCTGCCATCTTGAACATCCCTGATTATATTGCTCAACCATTGGTGGCCATGCCTTCTGTTGCCTAGGCCCTAAGCTCTGGAATTTCCTGCCGAGCTACTTCTCTTTCCTCCTTTAAGACGCTCCTTAAAACCTACCTCTTTGACCAAGCTGTTGGTCACCTGCCCTAATTTCTTCTTATGTGACTCAGCGTCAAATTTTTTGTCTTAGAATACTCCTGTGCAGCGTACCTTTTACTACGTTAAAGGTATATAATCACACACAAGTTGATCCTTTATTATGAGATTAGTAATTAACCCAGTCTCATTACACAATACAAGATCTAAAATAGCCTATTCTCTTGTTGGTTCCACGACATATTGTTCTCAGAAACGGTCTCAAATGCACACTGTCCTTATTTCATCCTTTATTATCAGGGCTGCCCTCACACCCCCTACTTTTCAAAACATCAAGTACCCTGGAATCTTTAGTTCCTAATTTTGCTCACCTTGCAACCACATCTCTGTAATGGCTATTAGATCACACCCGCTTATATCAATTTGTGCCACTAATTCGTCTATCTTGTTACAAATGCTTCGTGCATTCAGAGAAGAGCATTTAGTTTTAATTTTTTTTACCATTATTCCCTGCTTTCACCTTATTCGCTGATGTACTATTACCTTTAAACTCTGTCCCTTGCTATGATATAATGGTTATGTTTACCCAATTGATTACACTGCTCTATTGTCTTGACTTTTCTCTTTGGATTATTAAATTTCCTCTCACTTGACCCCTTACCCCCACCACCCTTTTTAGTTTAAAGCCCTATCTACAGCACTAATTATTCAATTCGCCAGGACACTGGTCCCAACCCAGTTTAAGTGGAGCCCGTCCCAACAGAACAGCTTCCTCTTTCCCCAGTACTGGTGCCAGTGCCCCATAAATCAAAACCCCTTCCTCCCACACCACCCTCTGAGCCACGCATATAACTCTGATCTGCTTGTCCCTGTGCCAATTTACGTGTGGCTCAGGTAGTAATCCAGAGATTATTACCTTTCAGGTTCTGCTTATTAATTTAGACCCTAGCTCCTCAAAGTTAGTCACTGCTAGTTCTACCTATGTCGTTGGTTCCTACGTGGACCACAACAACGGGATCCTCCTCCTCCTACTCCCACCAGAAGTTCTTCTCCAGCCACGTGGAGATGTCCTTAACCCTGGCAGGCAACGCGGTGTTCAGGACTCCCAGTTGCAGCTGCAGAGAACAGTATCTATCCCCCTGACTATACTGTCCCTACCACGACAACATTCCTTTTTGCTTCCCCCCCCCCTCCCTTTGAATGGCCTCCTGTACCACAGTGCCGTGTTCAGTCTGTCCATCCTCCCAGTAGTCCTTGTTCTCAACCATACGGGTAGCAAGCACCTTGTACTTGTTGGCCAAGCTCAAGGGCTGAGGCTGCTCCATCACTACATCCTGGGTCCCCCATATCTTCCTGACTCACAGTCACACCTTCCTGTCCCTGATTAACTCTAAAGAACTACTTAACCTAAGGGCTGTGACTGCCTCCTGGAACTAAGTGTCCAGGTAACTCTCCCCCTCCCTGATGCATTGCAGTGTCTGCAACTCAGAGTCCAGCTCAACAAGTCTGAGCCAAAGTTCCTCGAGTTGCAGATGTGGTTCCTCGGGATCACACAGCACTTTACAATCTCCCACATGCTGCAGTTACGACACACCATTCAATCGATTATTTTTAGTTTTAGTTTTAAATTAGTATTTTTAGTTTTAGTTTTAATTAGTTAATCTAGTTTAAGTTAATAACAAACATCTCAGGGTTCAGATGACAATATAAACAAAAGTAAAGATTTTATGACTCTCATCTTAATCTTAAGCTATTGCCATATAATCATGCGGTATCGATTACTTTTACTGCAAGGGGTGGGGGAGCACATGACAATCATCAAGTTGAAGAAATCAATGTTGGAGATTACAAATAGTTGTATGCACTGTATCCATGCCCAGCAGAAACAAAGTTGAAACCAATAAAGAACTTGCATTTATATAGTGCCTTTCGTGACTCAGGACGTCCCAAAGCACTTTACAGCCAATAAAGCATTTGAAGTGTAGTCACTTTTATAACTGTAGGAAAATGTGGCAGCCAATTTGTGCACAACAAAATCCCATAAACAGCCGTGAGTTAAAATTAGCATATAGTCTGTTTTAGTGATGTTGGTCGAAGGATAAATATTGGCAATAGTGTCAGGAGAACTTCCCAGCTCTTCAAGCAGAGCAACAGGATTTTTTTTTAACATCTGCCCGAGAGGGCAGACAGAGCCCTCAGTTTAACACCTCAACCAAAAGACAACACCTCCGATAGTGCTGTACTAAGAGAGTACTGCACTAAAGTGTCAGCCTAGATTATAGACTCAAGTCTCTAGAGTGGTCCTTGAACCCACAACCTTCTGGCTCAGTGGCAAGATAGCTACCACTGAACCAACTACTAAAAACCATTCATGTAGGGTGGCTAAGAGTAATGGGGCCCCTTAAAGACAGACACAGATGATACTGCAATTGAAAATGAGGAAATGGATAAATACTTACAGGAAACTTTAGTTTATCCGGAGGTTAACTGTCCGGAATGCTCGAGCCACCGGCAAAAATCAGGAGCCGTTTCGTTAGGTTTTTTTTCTTTTTGTTGCTTTTTTTTTCCACCAGTCAGGCTCTGCAAGGTCTCGCTGAAGCTGTTGCTAAGCTACAGAGACGCTTGCAAGGTACGGCCGACTGTTTAGAAGCTGTTGCTAAGCAACAGGGTTTGTTGCCAGATACGGAGCTCAAAATCTCCGTACGTTTCAACATTAGCACTGGCTTGTCCGGCAGTTTTGATGGGACGGCAACAGCTCGGTCCCGCCGGTGCCGGATAGCACAAAGTTTCCTGTACTTTGTATCAGTCTTCACAGTAGAAGGGGCTGGAACACAAAGGGGTGGGAGTTATGTTACAGTTGTATAAAGCTCTGGTTAGGCCTCATTTAGAGTATTGCATTCAGTTCTGGGGACTACACACCTCAGGAATTTCTGCTTCATCCCTATCTTAGTTAGTAAATTACCCTTCGCCCTCTCAAAACTAATATTGAATTCAATGTTATGGTAATTGTTAGCTAGGTACTCCTCATCATTAGATTGTTAATAATATTGGCCTTGGGGGTGCAGTGCAGATTCACCAGAATGATACCAGAGCTAAAAGGATTAAATTATGACGACAGGTTGCATAAACAAGGCTTGTATTCCCTCAAGTATAGAGGATTTGATAGGGTAGAGAGAGAGAAACTATTTCCTCTGCTGGAAGAGTCCAGAACAAGGGGGCATAGTCTTCCAATTAGAGCAAGGTCGTTCAGGGTTAACGTCAGAAAGTACTTCTTCACACAAAGGGTGGTGGAAATCTGGAATTGTCTCCCCAAAGAAGCTGTTGAGGTTAGACCAATTGAATATTTCTAAACTGAAACCGATAGATTTTTGTTGGGCAAAGGTATTAAGGGTTACAGAACCAAGGCGGGTAGATGGGAGTTAAGACACAGATCAGCCATGATCTAACTGAATGGCAGAACGGATTTGAGGGGCTGCATGGCCTACTCCTGTACCTATGTTCCCAGATCGCAGGATCTTTACTGTTCTTTGCATTCATACAAGCCTTTTCTTTTAGTTCTATACTATCTCACTTCTCTTTTTGACCAAGGTTTTTTAATTACACAAGTAGGGCTCTTGCCCTTTAGTGATATCTACAGGTCTTATATCCTGCCAAATACTTCTTTGAACACCTCCCACTGTTTAACTGTAGTTTTGTCAGTTAATAGTTCTGCCCAGTCTACTGTGGTCAATTCCTGCCTCATCCCTCCAAAGTTCACCTTACCTACCTTAGTTAGCAAATTACTCTTCTCCCTCTCAAACCTAATATCAAATTCAATGTTATGGTAATTGCTAGCTCAGTATTCCCTTATTAGATTGTTGATTAATTCAGGCTCTAATCATCACTAAATCTATTATAGCCTGTTGTTTTGTTGGTTCAAGAACATATTGTTCCAGAAAACTGTCTTGAATACACAAGAAATTAGCTGCCTTTGAGACTGCAGCAGTTTTGCTTCTCCCAGTCTATGTAAAAACTGAAGTCTCCCATTATAACCATTCTGTTTATGCATCTAGTATGAAGAAACAATAGCAATCATTTGCCACATGAGCCAGAATGTGTGTACTCAGTGATTTTACAAATCACAAGTAAAAGAAAACCAGGGTTCTGTACTGCCTCTTGATGAACAACAACAGCTTATATTTATAAGCGCCTTTAACGTAGTAAAACATCCCACGGCGCTTCACATGAGTATTGTAAGACAAAAAAGTTGACACCGAGCCACATAAGGAGAAATTAGAGCAGGTGATCAAAAGCTTGGTCAAAGAGGTAGGTTTTAAGGAGCGTCTTAAAGGAGGAAAGAGAGGTAGTGAGGCGGAGAGGTTTAGGGAGGGAATTCCAGAGCTTAGGGCCTAGGCAACAGAAGGCACGGCCACCAATGGTTGAGCGATTATAAACAGGGATGCTCAAGAGGGCAGAATTAGAGAAGCGTAGATATCTCAGGGGGTTGTGGGCCTGAAGGAGATTACAGGAATAGGGAGGGGCGAGGCCATGGAGGGATTTGAAAATAAGAATGAGAATTTTGAAATCAAAGCGCTGCACAACCGGGAGCCAATGCAGGTCAGCAAGCACAGGGGAGATGGGCGAATGGGACTTGGTTCGAGTTAGGACATGGGCAACCGAGTTTTGGCCGACTTCAAGTTTACGTAGGGTGGAATGTGGGAGGCCAGCCAGGAGCGCGTTGGAATAGTCAAGTCTAGAGGTAACAAAGGCATGGATGAGGGTTTCAGCAGTGGATGAGCTGAGGCAAGGGCAGAGACGGGCGATGTTACGGAGGTGGAAGCAGGCAGTCTTTGTTATGCTGCGGATATGTAGTCGGAAGCTCATTTCAGGGTCAAATATGACGCCAAGGTTGTGAACAGTGTGGTTCAGCCTCAGACAGATGTTAGGAAAAGGGATGGAGTCAGTGGCTAGGGAACCAAAAACAATGGCTTCGGTCTTCACAATATTTAATTGGAGAAAATTTTTGCTCATCCAGAACTGTATGTCAGACAAGCAGTCTGACAATTTAGACACCGTGGAGGGGTCGAGAGGAGAGGTAGTGCTGGGTGTCGTCAGCGTACATGTGGAAACTGACGCTGTGTTTTCGGATGAAGTTGCCAAGGGGCAACATGTAGATGAGAAATAGGAGGGGGCCAAAGATAGATCCTTGGGGGACACCAGAGGTAACGATGCGGGAGCAGGAAGAGAAACCATTGCAGGTGATTCTCTGTCTACGATTAGACAGATGAGAATGGAACCAGGCGAGTGCAGTCCCACCCAGCTGGATGACGGTGGTGAGGCGCTGGAGAAGGATGGAGTGGTCAAAGCCTGCAGACAAGTCAAGAAGGACAAGGAAGGATAGTTTACCCTGGTCACAGTCACAAAGGATGTAATTTGTGACTTTGACGAGAGCCGTTTCGATACTGTGGGAAGGGCAGAAACCTGATTGGAGGGATTCAAACATGGAATTGCGGGAAAGACGGATTTGGGAGGCGACAACACATTCAAGGACTTTGGCGAAGAAAGGGAGGTTGGAGATGGGGCGGTAGTTTGCAAGGACAGAGGGATCAAGGGCTTGTTTTTTGAGAGGGGTGATGACGGCAGATTTGAGGGAGAGGGGGACAGTACCTGAGGAGAGAGAACCGTTAACAATGTCAGCTAACATGGGAACCAGAAAAGGAAGTTGGGTGGTCAGCAGTTTGGTGAGAATATGGTCGAGGGAGCAGGAGGTGGGTCTCATGGACAAGATGAGCGCAGAGAGGTGATGAGGGGAGATCAGAGAGAAACTGGAGAAAGATGTGAGTTCAGGGCTAGGGCAGGGGAGAACCTTAGTGGAAGTTTGGCCCAGTGGGTTAGGGGAAGGAAAGGAAGTGGCAGAAGCAGCTGAACGGATGGTCTCAATCTTAGAGAGAGAAGTCCATGAGCTCCTCACACTTGTTATCGGAGGAGACAGGAGGGGTTGAAGAAGACGGTTAGCAATAGAGAATAGGAGCTGGGATTTATCTTTGCATTCCAGGGGTGGAATAAGGTGAGATGCTCAAAGGAGGAGAAACTGCCGGAGGAATAGGGGGACAGACCAAAGTGTGATTTGGTGAGGAGAGCCACACCGCCATCATGGCAGTCTGAGCAGGGCAGGTATAGCCAGGTGGGGAGGCTTCATTTAAGGGTAAGGTGTCATCACCCCTCAACCAAGTTTCCATCAGGGCCATGATGTCAATGCAATCATCCACGATAAACTCATGGATGGCAAGGGCCTTGTTCGCAAGTGACAATTAAAGTCTGATCACTGAATTGAGCTTTACAGCTGTAATGGGACACAGCTTCAACTGAGCAACAAAATACATTCTGCATTACATGGTATGACATGGCACTTATAAACTAGCATATCATCCAACTTATTGTGAGCAACACTATATATAGTAAATATATGTTGCACCGTACTTCCCATTCTATTTCTCTACATCAAACGATATAGTCATAGAATGGCCTACTTCTGTGTTGTAACCATTCAGCTCGTCGAGCCTGTGCTGGCTCTCTGCAAGAGCACTTCAGCTAGTCCCACTCCCCCATGTTTTCCCCTGCAGCCCTGCAAAAAAATTTCCTTCAGATACTTATCCAATTCCCTTTTGAAAGCCACGATTGAATCTGCCTCCACCACCCTTTCAGGCAGTGCATTCCAGGTCCTAACCACTCGCTGCATAAAAAAGCTTTTCCTCCTGTCACCTTTGGTTCTTCCGCCAATCACCTTAAATCGGTGTCCTCTGGTTCTCAAATGAACCTAGCCAAATGAAAAAGGCCTATATTGGTACTGGTACTGCTGCTTTAAACAGTAACTTTGCCGTTAGGAACTGAAGTGCCTCACTAGTGAGGTTGAAGAAAAGAGAAGCCTCAGTAGCACTGGGGTAAAGATGAAGGGTACTCCGGTCATTCAAAGGGAATAACTGGAAATTACAGTTTGTGCCACGCTACCGATGGTTGCGTATTTATTGCGTAACAACAGCACGAGCACCATGTGCTGCAAGCCATTACCTCGGTCTGTGTACAAGCAAATCGACGGTGACAGCAATGTCTTTACAGTTTAGGACCAACAGGGAAGTCTTATTCTTGCTGATCAGTATATATAAATAAAACGTGCGACACGGCCGAAAAGCTAGTCAGGTTGGTGTGGCGAGGTGCCACATGTAACTTTGTGCTGTGGCTACAATGTGTCTTACCCGGGCGACGCTCCCTCAGAGTCCACCTCGCGCTCCAGCTCTGGCCGGTCGCGTATTATGACGTCGGGTGCTCGGCGCGTCACGAGCGATGAAGCGAGCCGGCGCTCGAAGTCCCGCTGCAGGGAGCGCGCTGCCGTCACAGCCACTTCAATCGCTGTGTGCTGTGGCTTACAGACACTCGTCGAAACGAATGCAGCTGAGGTCACGTTTTCTTTCGGACTGTGAGATCTGCAGATTGTTTTCGCCCCCAAAAAAACTTTGTGTATGTAATTGGGGAAAAAAAGAAGGGGTAATGCAAATTAAAATATGAAGACATCACTATTTAAAGTTACAAGTAATCATTGGAATACTGTGAAGTTAAATCTGCACACACTTAGCAACTATTGCCATCTGTCCAGTTTTGAGCAGGACAGTCTGACAAATCCGCAGTATTTTGATATTGTATACCCATTTTTTGGGTGGGTTGTATGGAAATGTTTTCAATCTAAACTGGACAAGTGTTTTTTAAAATAGCATGCCAGTTTTCTTCCACTTCTACATCTTGTGATGTTTACACGTTTAGTTATTAATATATGGCCGCTGAAATGACAAAAGGGAAGGTCTATGATAGGGTGGAAGGCAGGGGGGGTTAAAAGTTTGCTGATGATACAAAGCTGGCTGGGAATGTAAGTTCTGAGGAGGATGCAAGGCTGCTTCAAGGGGATATAGACAGGCTAAGTGAGTGGGCAAGAACATGGCAAATGGAATATAATGTGGAGAAATGTGAAGGTATCCTCTTTGGTAGGAAAAACAGGAAAGCAGAGTTTTTTTTTAATGGTAAGCGATTGAAAAATGTTGGTGTTCAGAGGGACCCGGGTGTCCTTGTCCACGAATCACTGAAAGTTAACATGCAGATACAGCAAGCAATTAGGAAAGCAAATGGTATGTTGGCTTTGTAACAAGAGAATTTGAGTAAAAGAGTAAAGACGTCTTACTGCAATTATATAGGGCCTGGAGAGACCACAACTGGAGTATTGTGTACAGTTTTGGTCTTACCTAAGGAAGGATATACTTGCCATAGAGAGAGTGCAACAAAGGTTCACCAGACTGGTTCCTGGGATGGGGGGATTGTCCTGTGAGGTGAGATTGAGTAGACTAGGCCTATATTCTCTAGAGTTTAGAAGAATGAGAGGTGATCTCATTGAAACATACAAAATTCTTACAGGGCTTGACAGGGTAGATGCAGGGAGAATGTTTCCCCTGGCTGGGGAGTCCAGAACCAGGGATCACAGTTCCAGAATAAGGGGTCGGTCATTTAGGACTGAGATGAGGAGAAATGTCTTCACTCAGAGGGTGATGAATCTTTGGAATTCTCTACCTCAGAGGGCTGTGGAGGCTGAATCGTTGAGTATATTTAAGATAGAGATCGATAGATTTTTGAAAATGAAGGGATATGGGGATAGTTCAGGAAAGTGGAGATGAGGTAGAAGATCAGCCATGACCTTATTGAATGGCGGAGCAGGCTCGAAGGGCCAAATGGCCTACTCTTGCTCCTATTTTTTATGTTCTTAAATGGGAATGGCAGAATCATCAACAGCTGCCGCCTGAAAAAATAGGGGCAGAGGTTATGGTCTGAAATTGTTGAATCAATGTTGAGTCCAGAAGGCTGTAAAGTGCCAAATCGAAAGATGAGGTGCTGTTCCTCGAGCTTACGCTGAGCTTCATGGGAACAGTGTAAGAGGCCGAGGACGGAGAGATCAGAGTGGGAGTGGAGCGGAGAATTAAAGTGACAGGCGACCGGAAGCTCGTGGTCACGCTTACGGACTGAACAGAGGTGTGCCGCAAAGCAGTCACCCAATCTGCATTTGGTCTCCCCAATGTAGAGGAGACCGCATCGTGAGCAGTGAATACAGTATACGAAATTGCAAGAAGTCCAAGTAAATCGCTGTTTCACCTAGAAGGAGTGTTTGGGACCTGGACAGTGGGAAGGGTGGAGGTGTTGCATCTCCTGCGCTTGCACTGGAAGGTACTGTGGGGAGGGGAGGGGCTGTTGAGGGTGATTGAGAAGTAGACCAGGGTGTTGCAGAAGGAGCATTTTCCTCTCTCCACGGATGCTGCCAGACCTGCTGAGTGTTTCCAGCATTTTCTGTTGTTATTTCAGATATCCAGCATCTGCAGTATTTTGCTATTGTATTTATGTCGAGCAAGACAGTTGTAACAAACCGCTACGAAAAACAATAAAAAGAATGAAACCGGAAGGACCACCCGGCATCGAACTTCGCACCGGCTACAGACATGGCAATGGCACACCCAGCCAATTCGACCCTGCAAAGTCCTCCTCACCAACACCTGGGCACTTGTGCCATAATTGGGAGAGCTGTGCCTCAGACTAGTCAAGCAACAACCTGACATAGTCTTACTCACAGAATCATACCTTTCAGCCAATGTCCCAAACTCCTCCATCACCATTCCTGGGTATGTCACCAGGGGTGGTGGCACAGTGGTATACAGTCGGGAAGGAGTGGCCCTGGGAGCCCACAACACTGATTCCGGACCCCATGAAGGCTCATGGCTTCAGGTCAAGCATGGGCAAGGAAACCTCCTGCTGATTACCACCTAACGCCCTCCCTCAGCTGATGAATCAGTATTCCTCCATGTGGAACACCACTTGGAAGAAGCACTGAGAGTAGCAAGGGCACAGAATGTACTCTGGGTGGGGGACTTCAATGTCCATCACCAGCAGTGGCTTGGTAGCACCACTACTGACCAAGTTGGCCGAGTCCTGAAGGACATAACTGCCAGTCTGGGCCTGCAACAGGTGGTGAGAGAACCAACATGAGGGAAAAACCTACTTGACCTCGTCCTCACCAATCTACCTGTCGCAGATGCATCTGTCCATGACAGTATTGGTAGCAGTGACCACCGCACAGTCATTGTGGAGACGAATTCCCGTCTTCACACTGAGAACATCCTCCATCCTATTGTGTGGCACTACCACCGTGCTAAATGGGATAGATTCAGAACAGATCTAGCAGCTCAAAACTGGGCATCCATGAGGTGCTGTGGGCCATCAGCAGCAGCAGAATTGTATTCCACCACAATCTGTAACCTCATGGCCCGGCATATCCCTCACTCTACCATTACCATCAAGCCAGGAGACCAACCCTGGTTCAATAAGGAGTGTAGAAGAGCATGCCAGGAGCAGCACCAGGCGTACCTAAAAATGAGGTGCAACCTGGGGAAGCTGCAACACCGGACTACATGCATGCTAAAAAGCGGAAGCAGCATGCTATAAACAGGGCTAAGCGATCCCACAATCAACGGATCAGATCAAAGCTCTGCAGTCCTGCCACATCCAGTCGTGAATGGTATGGACCATTAAACAACTAACGGGAGGCTCCAGGAATATCCCCATCCTCAATGATGGTGGAGCCCAGCACGTGAGTGCAAAAGACAAGGCTGAAGCATGTAGGGTTCTCAAAATTCCCACATTCCCCAAAGTTAGTAATAAAGGGACCCTGAAGGACAAAGTTATTAATAAGGGTACCCTAAAGAAAATGGCTTCTGGCCCTCGTGGCAGAAGCCTGCAAGGTTGGAAAGCAGGGCCCTGCAAAAACGGCAGGTCAAATTCAAAAGGGCTTTGAAAAACCTGACATGCCTGGGCCTGTGAGAGGCTTGTTGTTTCTGAAGCCAGACAACTAGATAATACAGAATACGCATTCTTAATCAACTCAGGAAAGACTTATCTTGAACCCATCAAACTTTTGCATAAATAATCGGTTACAGTTCGAAGTAGCTACCAAGCCAGGAAGACACCGATTAAACATTATGAATAACAAACACCGAGACATTAAAGGCCATTTAGCAACGGGGCAACCACCCAAAAAGTAGTTAAGGTGAACGATTATAATCACCTTAGACAGCCTGCCAAAATTAGACAAAGAACTAACCCTGATTTGGTGCGCAGATAACAACCTCCAAAAGAGTATAACTGTAGGCCCACCGGTAACCAACAAGCAAGCAGCAGACTAAGGCAAGCAGGCTGGAGCAGACGACGGCGGGCCGACGAGCAAGCAGAGAAGGGCAGTGTGGCGAAGCATTGGGGGATGAGCAGGCACACGCTCCAGAGATACTCGAAACTCAAAGAAGCAGAACAACCATGAGCACCGCGGTAACAAAAGGGTCGGGTAAACCATACCTTCGGATCATTACCACTGCACAGGTAATGATCTAGGCCACCACGACCGAGCCAACACTGAAGACCGCCAACCGAACCCCAACCGCAACAAAACTTCAATGACCAGACCACCACCAGAAGAACAAAACCCAAAGTTTTCCACTCTACAAGGTAAAGTACCCAACAAAGACTTTACTCCCCATCTCTAACGGAGAAAAGAGGGTACTTTACTCAGACGACTCCACCACCGTGCCCTGGGACCACGTGACGATGGCAGGCCCCAAAGGACACAAAGAGCAAACCCCAAAACCACAACCGGCTTGATCGACAGGATTCGACCTGTCCAGAAACCCTTATTGGTGAGCATAATCCCTGGCCCCTCACAGCACAATTTAGTTAGATATTGGGGGTGGGACAAGGGTAAGGGGATTATTACTGTGATTTTTCCCTCGATGTGCCGTGTGTTCCCCATTCCTAATTAAGTGTACTCTTGTAAACCTGTAGCTATTCCAGTAATTTCCAGTGTTGTAATCTTATTGTGCCTTTCAATAAAAATACGGTTTTCTTGCACCAAACCAGTTGTCTACTCCAATTCTGTATCGCCGCCTGTACCTAAGTCTGGTGTCTAGAACCCAGGGGTGTGGGAGCGATTCGAACCACTCAAAACCCAGTCAGAGGCAAAGCTGACTGCACACACACCACCCCCTACAAGCGTTGGCAACCATCTTCAGCCAGAAGTGCCGAGTGGATGATCCATATCGGCCGACTCCTGAGGTCCCCACCATCGGGGGGGGAGTGGGGGGTGCTCCACTGGCTGGAGTCATACCTAGCACAAAGAAAGATGGTTGTGGTGGTTGAAGGTCAATTATCACAGCCCCAGGACATCGCTGCAGGAGTTCCTCAGGGCAGTGTCTTAGGCCCAACCATCTTCAGCTGCTTCATCAATGACCTTGGCTCCAACATAAGTCAGAAATGGGGATGTTCGCTGATGACTGCACAGTGTTCAGTGCCATTCACAACTCCTCAGATAATGAAGCAGTCCATGCCTGCATGCAACAAGACCTGGACAACGTTCAGGCTTGGGCTGATAAGTGGCAGGTAACATTCGCGCCACACAAGTGCCAGGCAATGACTATCTCCAACAAGCAAGAGTTTAATCACCTCCCCTTGACAATCAACAGCATTAACATCGCTGAATCCCCCACCATCAACATCCTGGGGGTCACCATTGACCAGAAACTTAACTGGATCAGCCACATAAATATTGTGGCAACAAGAGCAGGTCAGAGGCTGGGTATTCTGCAGCGAGCGTCTCACCTCCTGACTCCCCAAAGCCTTTCCACCATCTACAAGGCACAAGTAAGGAGTATGATGGAATACTTTCCACTTGCCTGGATGAGTGCAGCTCTAACAACACTCAAGAAGCTCAACACCATCCAGGACAAAGCAGCCCGCTTGATTGGCACCTTAAACATTCACTCCCTCCACCACTGGCACACTGTGGCTGCATTGTGTACCATCTACAAGATGCACTGCAGCAACTTGCCAAGGCTTCTTCGGCAGCACCTCCCAAACCCGCAACCTCTTCCACCTAGGACAAGGGCAGCAGGCGCATGGGAACACCATCACCTCCAAGTTCCCCTCCAAGTCACACACCATCCTGACTTAGATGTATATCGTCGATCCTTCATCATCGCTGGGTCAAAATCCTGGAACTTCCTCCCTAACAGCACTGTGGGAGTACCTTCACCACATGGACTGCAGCGGTTCAAGAAGGCAGCTCACTACCACCTTCTCAAGGGCAATTAGGGATGGGCAATAAATGCTGGCCTTGCCAGCAATGCCCACATCCCATAAACAATTTTTTTTAAAGACTAGCGATAAATGGCAGATAGCGCTGCCATCTCTGTAGCTGATAAGTATGTAAAATGGCTTGAAATGTCTCTCAAGTAATTTTGGGTTATCTCCAGAAAAAGAGCTGGGATCAGAATCTCAACATTGTGGAGGATTCTGAAATCCACATTGTAGTGCTATACACTGGTGTTATAATGTACAACACCATCATTACCACCTACATAAAACTGCTTAATTTTTTTTTAAAGAAAATGGTCTTGCTTCAACTTTGCAGAACTGAATTCATTTTACAAAGGTTATTTTTCTAAGTTATGTAGGACTTAAGTCCCCTAATTATTCACACAGTGATTTCTAAAACATTGGAAGGAAAATCAATACAGAATGCTCTTACACTGTATAATGACCAGCTGCAGGTCAGCATTGGGATAGGAATGGGAACAGGTACCCAATGTGCATGGCATAGACAGATGTGATCCAATAAAAGAACTGATTGTTATTCCAATTAATTCTGTCCTTCCCTCTGATCCCCCCCCCCCCACCCCACCCCCGCAAGCTCTTCTCAAACAGGCACAAGTAGTTAAGGCCTAGAAATTGCACATCGCTAAAAATTTGCCGAAGCCACCGCGAGCTGGTGTGAACGGCCGCCAAAATTGATGGCGCTGGCAGGACTGGTAAATTGGTGCTGGTGGCTGATTAACATTAACCCAGCACTAAATTTACCATGCAAGGCCGTTATGGTGGCGTTACTCCCGGCGGGAGGTCCCAATGTAGCTTGGCTGTAGCGTCAATGCAGCAAGAACAGCCTTCTCTTAAAGCAAGGCTGTCATTTCAGAAAACAGTTCGAACTGCTTTTTGAAATGGAAAAAATAAAACTCATGTAAAAGTAAGCAGTTTTTAGTCCTTACAGCTCAACTGCCTTATGGAAAAAAAATTAACAATAAAAAAAACTCCTAAATGGGAGTCTTCAGCTCCTAAAGCTGAATTGCCTTCCGCACCTAAAAAAATGATAAAAGTGCTTCAGCACTTACACAGATGGCTCAGCAAGCCAGGGAAGGGACACCCAGGGTCTCGCACGCAGCATTCCACCTTTGTGCAGGGGTCAACCCTGTTACGTCCGTGTATAAGAAGACACAGACTGCGGAGAACGGTACAATAGGTGTTTACTCAACGTGGCTCAGACTGCAACTAATCTGTACAGATTACTACTCAGCGTTATATAGAGGTGTGGTCACTGCCAGTACTACAGTATACATGAGCTGTAAAAAGTAGTTCCCCCCTTAAAGGTACATACATTACAATTCCTCCCCTTTTAGATTAACAGTACCATAACACTCATTTAACAATTAAATATCAAACTAATTACAGTTAACACTTTTAACATGCAACATGGCGGCATGGTGGCATAGTGGTTAGCACTGTTGCCTCACAGCGCCAGGGACCCGGGTTCGAATCCGGCCTCGGGTGACTGTCTATGTGGAGTTTGCACATTCTCCCCGTGTTTGCGTGGGTGTTCTCCGGGTGCTCCGGTTTCCTCCCACAGTCCAAAGATGTGCAGGTTAGGTTGATTGGCTATGATAAATTGACCCTTAGTGTTAGGGGGATTAAATACAGGGGGTTACAGGGATCGGGTGGGATATGTGTCGGTGCAGGCTCGATGGGCCGAAATGGCCTCTATCTGCACTGTGGGGTTTCTGTGATTCTGTGTGTGAAAATAGTCTATTTATAAATTCAGTCTTTGGGGAGGCTTCCTGATCCTTTCTGGATAGCGCCTTTCCCGAGTGTCTTGCTCTTGGTGCGGAGGCGATTCTGGCCCCCTGTCGTCGGTTGGTTCATCAGCTTCCGATGCTACTGTTTCTGGGGTAGATGCTACCTGTACGTCGGGTTCATCACCAGGTACGTATGGGCGAGGCATGGGGCTGACTTGTTCCTGTGACTCTAGGATCTGGTCAGCATGGCGTCTCACAATGCTCTCCCCAACGTCCACTGTGTACATTAGTGGGCCCTGCCGTGTGTATATCGTTCCTGGCTGCCATTTTTCTGTTCAGTAGTCGCGGGCCAAGACTGGTTGCCCTACATTGAAGCTCCTTGTTGGCTTCTCATGGATGTGCTGGAATTGCTTACTCTCAACATCTCTTCGTACGTTTGGTCTGAGCAAATCCAGGCGAGATCTTAACCTTCGGTTAAAGAACATCATGGCTGGGGCCTGGTTGGTGACTGCATGTGCCGCATTCCGGTAGGCGAACAGGAAATTGTCCACCTTGTGCTGCAGCGGAAGGTTGTCATTGTACATAGCCTTTATTGCCTTCTTAAAGGTTTGTACGAACCTCTCAGCCAATCCATTTGTGGCTGGATGATACGGGGCGGATGTGTAATGCCTTACCCCATTCTTTTTCAAGAACCTCCGGAACTCTTCGGACACAAACTGTGGTCCGTTGTCGGAGCAAATCTGTTCTGGCAAGCCATTCCTGGCAAAAATGGTCCGTAGGACTGCAATAGTTTTCTCCGTGGTGGTGGAGGACATTTTGATGACCTCAGGCCATTTCGAGTGCGCATCCACGGTTATTAAAAACATTGAGTCCATGAATGGACCAGCAAAATCAATATGCACCCATTGCCATGGAGATGAGGGCCACTCCCAAGGGTGTAGAGGGGCCTGTGGTGGTGCATTTTGGACTTTCTGGCATCCTGAGCAGCTCTTGGTCAGGTCCTCGATTTGTTTATCGATTCCCGGCCACCACACATAAGCCCTGGCTAAGCTTTTCATTTTTACCCCTCCCAGATGACCCTCATGAAGCTCATTGAGCACTCTACCCCTTAACTTGGGTGGAATTACCACTCGGGATCCACACATCAAGGTCCCCCGGCACACTGACAGCTGTTCTCTCCTTGTCGAGAATGCTGGCAACAGTGAGTCGCCATGTGCTGGCCATCCCTTCACTGTCAAATCATATACCCGAGACAGTGTCGGGTCATTTTGGGTTTCCTTTTCGATACAAGCATTAGTTACCGGTAGGTATTCAACTATAGTCGAATGGAATATTTCGACAGGATCCACTGCTGGTGCTTCCTCCGCAGTAGGCAGTGGCAGGCGTGATAGCCCATCAGCATTTCCATGCTGTTTCGTGCCCTTATATTTAATCTCATAGTGGTGCGCCCCTAGAAAAAGTGACCATCTTTGTAGTCGTTGCGCAGTCATCACCGGAACACCCTTCTTCAGATTAAAAATGGAGACAAGAGGCTGGTGATCAGTCAGCAAGGTGAATTTCTGCCCATGCAGATAGTGATTGAACTTTTTCACTCCCCACACTAGGCTGAGGGCCTCCCTCTCAATCTGGTCGTAGTTACGCTCGGCTGAGGTTAGTGATCGTGACGCAAAGGCTATTGGCCTCTCTGAGCCGTCCGAGAATTTGTGCGACAGCACCGCTCCAATGCTGTAGTGTGACGCATCACATGCCAACTGAATTGGTAATGCTGGGTTGTAATGGGCCAATACCTCTTTCGATGTGATTAGTGTTTTGCTCTTCTGGAAAGCTCGTCTACATTCGTCACTCCACTTCCATGGCACCCCAGTTTGCAGTAGGGTGTTCAGTGGGTGTAGTATTGTAGACAAATTTGGCAAGAACTTATGGTAGTAGTTTACCAGCCCGAGGAACGACCTCAGTTGTGACACATTTTCCGGTGCTGGAGCCTTGACTACTGCCTCAATCTTCTCTGGGGACTTATGTAGCCCCTCTTTATCGATAACGTGGCCACAATACGAGATCTGTTTTCTAAAAAACTCGCATTTGGGGCGGTTAGCTCGGAGCCCATATTCCTGCAATCTAGTGAGCACCTGCTCCAGGTTGGCAAGGTGATCACTGTCATTTTCGCCCGTGACCAGGATGTCGTCCAAGTAACACTGGGTCCCTGGGATCCCTTGCAGGACTTGTTCCATTGCCCTCTGCCAAATAGCCGGAGCTGATGCTACCCCGAATACCAGCCGGTTGTATTGGTAGAGACCTTTATGGATGTTGATTGTGACGTATTTTTTTGATGCTTCTTCTACCTCCATTTGCAGATACGCCTGGGCCAGATCAATCTTAGTGAAGCGTTTCCCTCCAGATAGCGAGGCGAAAATATCTTCAATCCGCGGAAGTGGATATTGTACGGTGTGAAGGACCGGCTTCACTGTTACCTTAAAGCCCCCACAGATGCAAACCTTCTTTGGTTCCCCAGGCGTGCTGCTCAATGACTTTTTCATCACAGGGACGATGGGTGTAGCCCACTCGCTCCAGTCTACCTTGGACAGTACACCTGAACGTTCCAGACTCTCCAGCTCTGCTTCGACGGCTAGGCGGATCGCATATGGTACTGGTCTGACCTTAAAAAATTTTGGGCTTGCGTTTTCTTCAATTTTAATCGTCGCTGTCATGCCTTTTAGTGTTCCGAGTCCTTGCTGGAACACTTCTTTCGCGTCAGTTAGGATCTTTGACAGTCACCCAGGTGTGACGTCGTCATCCTTTTTGTCAGCCACCGTCAGTGCCTGTATGGAATGCCAATCCAGTTGTATTTTCCGGATCCATTCATGTCCCAGTAATGGTGGTCCTCCATCTTGCAATACATACAGGTCTAGTTTTGTTGTTTCCTTACCGTTATATATAACGGTCACCCTTATTTTTCCTTTGGGGTAGACTTTTTGCCCCGTGTACGTCTTCAAAATAATTTTTGTGTCTCTCAAGGGTATGTGTGAAAATAGCCGCTCGTAGTCCCGTCGGTTTATGACTGTTAGGGCTGATCCTGTGTCCAATTCCTGTGTCTTTACCTGGACTCCTGCTATCTTGAGAGTGACCCAAATGGTTCGGTGATCCTCCGTTGTGATCACATTATGTAGTTTCAGACAACTCAGTTCCCTGCTTTCGGAGTCGTTATCACTCTTTTGTTCGTCTGAACTATTCGCCGTCATCTTATGTATCTTCTGGTACTTTCCTTTGGTAGGTTTCTTATTGCTGGTTTTCTTTCCCGACCTGCAGACTCGTGCTATGTGTCCTACTTTTCCACACTGTCTGCACACTTTGCCTTTGAACCAGCAATCATTCTGGTCATGTGTTGTTCTGCCGCAGCGATAGCACTTCTCTGTTCCATATGACATTTCGTTTGTGCCATATTCTTGCGGTCTCTGTTGTATCTCTGCAGCGCCCCGTGCTGCTGCTTCATATGATACCGCAATGCTGAAAGCCTTTTCTAGCGTACGGTCCTTTTCAGATAAAAGCCGTTTCTGGGTTCCTTCACTTTGAAGCCCACACACAAACTTGTCCCTTAAGGCATCTGTCAGTCCCGCTCCAAACTGGCAGTGTTTCGATAGTTTGCGCAGTTCTGTTAAATAATCAGCATTGCTTTCATCCTTATGCTGGTTCCGTTTGTGAAACTTGAATCTTTCTGCTATCAGCAGCGGTGTGGGGTTTAAATGTTCCTCTAGTATCGTTACTATGTCTTCAAAACTCTTTTCCATTGGCTTCGTTGGGGTTACTAGATTTTGTAATAAACCATACGTCTTTGCACCCATTAAATTTAACAATACCGACGCTTTCTTGTCATCTGACACCCCATTTGCCTTGCAGTACACCTCTATTCGTTCGACATATGTAGTCCAATCTTCGACTTCATTGTCAAATGCGGTGATACTGCCACTCCGGCATTTTGGGTGTGGTTTAAAATGGCGTCTCCCAATGGCTTAAAATGGCGTCTCCCGCACTTTCCTTCCTCCCCCGCTGCTGCCGACGCCGCTCCCGGCGGTTCTCGTGGCAATGGCGGCGCCCTGTAGGTTTCGCGCGTTTCTCCTGCGCTGCTGCCAACGCCGCTCTCGGCGGTCCTCGTGGCAATGGCGGCGCCTCGTGGGTTTCTGCGCGTCTCTCTCTCCCTCTCTCCGACGCTGCTCGACCCCTGAACACCGGCTGTGCCCTGTGCGCTCTGCCCTCTCTCTCTCCCCCGTCGACGCTGCTCGGCCCTTTGCTGTGCCGCTCGGTCGGGCTCTAGCCCGCCGCTGTCCGGGAAGGGTCTGCGCACTACCTGTTGCCAGCCCGTTTCGCTGGACCACCTCGACTGGAAAGCCAAGCCTGGCTCTCGACAGCCTCCCCCGCAATTCTCGAGTCTCTGCTGGATGACTGGGTGGTTGCCCGTGGTCGACGCCCGAGTCTCTGGCCTTGCTCTCCAGGGACGAATCCCCAGGAGGTGATGCAGAGTTGCAGGTAGGTTCGAACCTGCCTCGTCGCCAATGTTACGTCCGTGTATAAGAAGACACAGACTGCGGAGAACGGTACAATAGGTGTTTACTCAACGTGGCTCAGACTGCAACTGATCTGTACAGATTACTACTCAGCGTTATATACAGGTGCGGTCACTGCTGGTACTACAGTATACATGAGCTGTAAATAGTAGTTCCCCCCTTAAAGGTACATACATTACAAATCCTGCAAGAGATGTCCTCAACCCACAGGGGCCAGGAGGCCCTCCAGAAAGAAGAATGTGTGAGCACATCACTAAGGCCATCACTGCCAGCAGTGCCACCCCCACAACCTGGCTCCAGTGCCCAAAGAAGCTTCTTGACCTCAGACCAGTGGTCAAGGTCAATGAATGCATCTTCAAAAGCCATCTTCTACCAACTGCACCACTAGCCTCACACACTGCTCAATGCATGACCCCACCATCATGTAGGATTCTCAAAATTAACAGATCCCCCATTACAAAAGAAAAACCATATTAAAGTGATTTTGGACCCTTGCTAAAAACTTCAGGAGTGATAAAACGGCATGTTGGGCCTAACTAGGAGATTCAAGGTCAGAAACAGACTTGGCATTTTAAAAGGACATGTTCAGGCATGTTTGGAAAAAGGTTGTTACAGAATTTGGGATCTACCTATGCAGTAGACAGTTTGAGTATTTGAGATAGCCAAACTGCCTGGGGAAACTGTAAACATCACTCAGCCCCTATCAAGAAATTTACATGCTAACAATAGACCCACGGAAGAACAGCCTCACAGAACCCATCCAAAATCTTGCATAAACCAAACCATTTCACCAACCTACAAAGAATCTCAGGCCCCACAGGAAACTCAAAGCTTGAGGACAATTCACACAATTAGATAAGAGCTCAACAGCTCAGGAAAACCATCCCGAAACTACTTCCCACATTTTTAAACTACTTCAACAACTCAGGAAGCCATCTCGAAACTGATTAAGATTAGGAGGCCCCAATTAGTATAATTGAAAGCCTGTTTTCTAAAGACAGAGAAGTCAAGAAGTTCGAAAGACTCGTTCAGCAGTTCAGTTCAGCAGTTACACAGTTGCAACAAGTTCTCTACAAGCTCTACAGTTCTGGGCAGTTCTCAGGAGTTCATCGAGTTCGAAGAAGTCCACAGTTCTGGAAGCAGGTCAACACACAAGAAGAAACCAGAGCAACAGTTTCAGTGACCGTCAGACACCTCGCGGCAACAAGGGCCTTACGAAACAACCAGCCGGGGTACGGCAGGCACCAACCAACACATCTAGCAAACCCCGAAATCACGAACCAGCTCAACTGTCAAGGAGTCGTTTGGTGAGCATTATCCCTGGTCCTTTCAGAGCCTAACTTAGCTAGTAAGGTGGGATTGGTAGGGGGTGAGATATTTGTCTACTGTAATTTTTCCCTCGTGTATGTCAAAGTGTTTTCATTTTATTAGAGTGTTAAGATTATTGTGTTGTATTTTCTTTCTTAAATAAAGAGCAAAGTTCTTGCACCAAAATCAGTTGTTTGCTGCACTTTTATCACAACCCCCAAATAAGTCCAAGGTCTAGAACCAAGGGAGTGGGAGCGATTCGAACCGCTCATAAGTCAGAGGTGAAGCTGACCCCACACACCACCCCTTACACCCAGCAATCACTCTCCTACCAACACTCTGTACCAAACACGAAGCACACCTCCCATTCCTACCTTCACCTTACCCCCTTGGAGGAGACAGTGCTGGCCATTCTTGGTAGGGGCATGGCTGAGCCCTTGGTCAGCGGCAGGGCTGAAAGGAGACAAGATGTTGGTTTTGTCATACATTATCCTCCTCACATGCACCTCTTACTTTCCTACCCTCCCCTCACCACAACTCCATCCTCATTTCACACACCCAATAAATGCAGCCTGCCCAGCCAGTCAGTGACCAAGACGAGGGAGAGGAGAGTGAAGAAGAAGAAGAAAGACCGTCACTCAATTTCACACTCCCAGCCACCAGCTCCTCAAGGTCAACTTGCAAGGCCTTTGCAGTCTCCCCCACTGAAAGTCAGCAGCCTTCCACCAGCCATGCTGCGGCCACTGGGATAGCACTGCGTGACATCAGTAGGATAAGCAAAGGCACACATAAGACAGTCACTAAGAGAATACATAACTGTGATTAGTTGATTTCTTGATGTCATGTTGGATGGATAGATGTATAAAGTTGGATTGGAAAATTTGCTTTATGGTGGCTTTTATTTCAGCATTGTGGCCAAGAGGACACTGTGATGGTCCGTAACAGATGGAAGATAAGGTGTGGGACTAATGTTGAAAGGGGAACTGGGGTTGTGTTCACTGGTACTGCAGGCAGATGATTCCATCCCGGATATCCCGGGCAGAAAGGGGCTGTCTGGGTTGCATACTTCCTTCTGCTTCCTCCTCTTCTGCTTCTTCCCTCTGTGAGCAGATGCTGTAAATCTGAAATAAAAGCATAAAATGCAGGAAATACTCAGCAGGTCAGGCAGCATCTCAACCTGAGACCTGAACTCTGTTACTCTCTCCACGGATGTTGCCTGACCTTCTGAGTATTTCCAGCATTTTCTGTCTTCTCACAGGCCTTCTTTTACCATCCGAGGCTTTGCAAGCATCCAGCAACACTCCCTGTACTTCCTGCACACTTAAAAAACTTTGAAGCCACTACTTCAATAAAATTTTAAAAATTCAGTCCAAAAGCTTAAATGCAAACTTACCTGAAAGATGTGTGCATCCCTTTAAAAAATACTGACATCGTCTCTGTCAGTCTGCTGCACACTTGCTTTTCAGAGTGAGCTTAGGACCCAGCGCTAAACTCAGCGCTCAGGTCCAAGTTCACAGAGGTTTGCTTTGTTGAGTCTATGATAGAAATATTTGTGCCGAGGGTATTCATTGGGATTTAAGCTTATTCCTAGAGGTGTATTGGAATGCTTAGTTAGGCTCTGAGGCATCTCACACAATGTGAATCAATAAAAAGGACAGAGCCACAGCTCTGCAGCCAGCATGGAGAAAGTAGAGCATCAGTAGGAATACCACTTCATTCATACATCATCTCAGAAGTCGAGTACTGAGCAGGTCTCAGTTCTACATACAACGAACAATTAATTTATTTCACTACTTCCACATATGCAAGGAGAATACACTTGTCGACAAAATCATCCCAAATGTAAAAATAAACTTTGTTTCAACAAACAGCAACACTGCCTAATCTGCTTTCAATTTAACATAGCATTACAGTCAAATTTAATTTGCTAATTACAGTATTTACGAGACAAACTTGGCCTTTGCACTTTATAAAAGCAAGGTAACTGGTAGCAACCATATGTTTCCGGTATTAATTCTGCAACTTGTATGACATTAGTATAAAGACCTCAAGCATCTTTACTCACATAGCCAATGGGCGATTTTAACCCTATTTGCTCAGCAGAAACCTGGCCAGTGGGCAGTTAAAATCACCCTGGCTCTTACCTGTCCGAAAGCCATCAAGATCGCAACATCTGCAATTTTAACCTGTTCTCCTGAGCAGGCAGCAAGGACACGCATCCGGAGTCAACAGGGTCCTTCTTTACATATGCATGTTGCACCCAATTACATCATTGAGACCCGATTGTAATTTTAAGCGGGGAAATTCCATATAATGGAAATTTGGGCCTCCAACAGATTATTTGTCATCAAAGGCAAAAACATGATGAACAGGTCAGAACACACTGAGGTTTCTTTCCAGTATCCCACTGTTCCCCAGTATTCCCCAGAATTAATTACAATAGAGAAGTATCACAATTTAGCATCATAGCAAGCAGGAAATAAATTCATGATCCTTCTACAAAACAAAACTTTTGGCAGTGCAGAAATGCTGGGCGGAAACTTTGGAGCTAGCATGGAGAGATTGACTAGAAAGTCCCATTTCATTGACATGGTGGTGAATTTGACTGTGTCAGAGGCCCAGAGCACAATAACAGTAAGAAAACAAAACTGGGATAAGTTCACCAGCAGGGTCAATATGATATCCACCATCCATGCCAAGAGTCAGGAAAAGATTCCATAACATGAAAAATAAAACAAGCAAAAATCTAGCTTTCAGCTGACAGGCACACAGGAGTGCAGGTGTTGAGGCACAAGAGTTCAAGATATTGGCACTACCTGGAAAAGCTGTTTGGCTTGAAAAGTCTGGAGGAGGTGACAAGCCATATGTCCCTGTGACAATGGTAAGTGTTTTTATTTTCTATTTTATGCATTCCTATGGACCATACTGTATACAAAATGTATTCTGCAATAAAAATTGGCCTTATTTTTGATGTAATCTGGTGTGCAGTAAATACAAATGAATAATATTTTGGATTGTCATGCTCAATATATACACTAACCAACAACAAAAACTTGTATTTATATAAAGCCTTGAATGTATAAAATCTTCCAATGCACTTCACAAATAGAAATGATTAGGAGATGGACTATAGAGGGATTTTAAAAGATTTTGAATTTATTGTTGGGGCACAGGGAGCCAATGTCGAACAGGGCAATGTAGACGGGGTGTTGAACAGGACACAGGCAGCTGAGTTTTGGACAAGTTTAAGTTTATGGAGAGTGGAGGGTGGAATACTGGCAAGGACGGCAATGGAGAAATCAAGGAGCAACAAATGCATGAATAAGGGTTTCACCGATGGAGGGGCTGAGGTTGGGGCAGAAGCAAGCAATATTGCAAAAGTGGTCTTGCTGATGGATATGATATGGAGTTTGAAGGTCATCTCTTAGTCAAGCTGGATGTCAAGGTTTCACACAGTGTGGTTCAGCCCAAATGAATGGCCAGAGAGGGGGATGGAGACAATGGTAGGTGAGTGGAAATTATGGCGGAAGCTGAAAACTATGATTTTAGTCTTCCCAAAGTTCAGTTGAAGGAAGTTGTGATTTATCCAGAACTTTATATCTGACTGACCGTTTGGAAGTGTTTTTGGGGTCAGGATACAAATGGAAGCTGACCCCATGCCACAGATGATGTCACCAAGGGGCAGCATGTAGATGAGGAAGAGGAGCAGGCCAAGTATTTATTCTTGGAATACTCCACAAGTGATAGTGTAGGGGTGGAAAAAGAAGCCATTTCTGGATATATGCTGGCTGCATTTGGAAAGTTAGGAATGGAGCCATGAAACAGCAGTTCCCTGTTGCTGGACAATGGAGCAGAGGTGATGAAGGAGGATGGCGTGGTCAACTATCAAGCAGAGAGGTTAATGAAAACAGGAAGGGATAATGCATTACAGTCACAGAGGATATCACTCATAACTTTGGCCAGGGCCATCACAGTGTTGTGAGAAGGACAGAAGCCAGATTGGAGGGATTCAAGCAGAGAGTTTGGGAAGAGTTGGGAACAGAGGTGGGAGGAAACAACCTTAGAAAGGGTGTGTTTTTGAGGGATGGGGTGATGAGATTGGTGCCTGAAGAAAGGAAGTCATTAACAATGTCAGCTAGCAAGAGGGACAGCAGGGGAATTTGAGTGGTCAGGAGTTGAGTGGAGAAGGGATCAAGGGTACCGGAAGTGAGATTCATGGTAAAAATAAAATTAGGGAAGGTGTGGGAAGAGAATGATCCTGGAGTTGTCGGAAGGTTTAGGGAGAGGAGAGGAGAACTAAATATTATCTAACTCTGGCTCGCTCCACAGAATAATCCGGACCATCCAGATACTAGAATGCAAGTGGATCAGACACAACACCAGAAAACACTCACACAGCCAACACTACTGCAACAGAGACACCTGCACTTCCACAACCTAGTGAGTCACCATTATAGGAGAACTCACAGAACATAGAAAAGGTAAAACTTCCAGAAACTGGAGGTGATTTGGAGAGACCAGTGGAGGTAGATCACCTAACTGCAGGCCCTCTGAGATTTTTTTTAAATTATTTTTTTATGGGATGTGGGCATTGCTGGCAAGGCCAGCATTTCTTGCCCATCCCTAATTGCCCTTCAGAAGGTGGTGGTGAGCCACCTTCTTGAATCGCTGCAGTCCATGTGGTGAAGGTACTCCCACAGTGCTGTTAGGTAGGGAGTTCCAGGATTTTCACCCAGCGGCGATGAAGGATCGGTCATATACTTCTAAGTCAGGATGGTGTGTGACTTGGAGTGGAACTTGGAGGTGATGATGTTCCCATGCGCTTGCTGCCCTTATCCTTCTAAGTGGTAGAGGTCGCGGGTTTGGGAGGTGCTGCTGAAACATAGAAACATAGAAGATAGGAGCAGGAGGAGGCCATTCGGCCTCTCAAGCCCACTCTGCCATTTAATGAGATCATGGCCGATCATCCAAATTAAGTACCCTGTCCCTGCTTTCTCCCAATATCCCTTGATTCCTTTAGCATCAAGAAATATATCCAACTCCTTCTTGAATATATTTAATGAATTGGCCTCAACTGCCCTGTGTGGCAGAGAATTCCACAGGTTCACCACTCTCTGGGTGAAGAAATTCCTCCTCATCTCAGTCCTAAATGGCTTACCCCTTATCCTTAGACTGTGACCCCTGGTTCTGGACTTCCCCGCCATCAGGAACATCCTTCCTGCATCTAGTCTGTCTAGTCCTGTTAGAGTTTTATAAGTTTCAATGAGATCCCCTCTCATTCTTCTAAACTCCTGCGAATATAAGCCTAATCGACCCAATCTCTCCTCATACATCATTCCTGCCATCCCAGGTATCAGTCTGGTGAATCTTCGCTGCACTCTCTCCATGGCAAGAACATCCTTCCTCAGATAAGGCAACCAAAACTGCACACAATACTTAAGGTGTGGTCTCACCAAGGCCCCGTACAACTGCAGCAAGACATCCTTGTTCCTGTACTCAAATCCTCTCGCTATGAAGGCCAACATACCATTTGCCTTCTTAACCACCTGCTGCACCTGTATGCTTACCTTCAGCGACTGGTGCACAAGGACACCCAGGTCTCGTTGCACATCACGTTTTCCCAATCTATTGCGATTCAGATAATAATCTGTCTTCCTGTTTTTGCCACCAAAGTGGATAGCCTCGCATTTATCCACATTATACTGCATTTGCCATGCATCTGCCCAGTCACCCAACCTGTCCAAATCGTACTGGAGTTTCTCTGCATCCTCCTCACAGCACATACGCCCACCCAGCTGCAAACTTGGAGATATTACATCTAGTTCCCTCGTCTAGATCATTTATATATATTGTGAATAGCTGGGGTCCTAGCACCGATCCCTGTGGTACCCCACTAGTCACTGCCTGCCACTCGGAAAAAGACACATTTATTCCAACTCTTTGCTTTCTGTCTGCCAACCAGTTCTCTATCCAAGACAATACCTTACCCCCAATCCCATATGCTTTAACTTTACACGCTAATCTCTTATGCGGGACCTTATCGAAAGCCTTCTGAAAGTCCAAATACACCACATCCACTGGTTCTCCCTTATCTATTCTACCAGTTACATCCTCAAAAAATTCCAGTAGATTAGTCAAGCATGATTTACCTTTTGTAAATCCATGTTGACTTTGTCTGATCCTGTCACTGTTTTCCAAGTGCTCTGCTATTACATCTTTTATAATGGACTCTAGCATTTTCCCCACTACCGATGTCAGGCTTACTGGTCTATAATTCCCCGATTTTTCTCTACCACCCTTTTTAAATAGTGGGGTTACATTAGCTATCCTCCAATCCATGGGAACTGTTCCAGAGTCCATAGAGTTTTGGAAGAGGACCAGCAATGCATCTACTATTTCTAGGGCCACTTCCTTAAGTACCCTAGGATGTAGATTATCAGGCCCTGGGGATTTATCGGCCTTTAATCCCATCAATTTCCCTAACACCATTTCCCTACAAATACTGATTTCATTCAATTCCTCCCTCTCATTAGACCCTATGTTCCCTGACATCTCTGGGAGTTTATTTGTGTCCTCCTTTGTGAAGACAGAACCAAAGTATGTATTTAATTGGTCTGCCATTTCTTTGTTCCCTGTTATAAATTCCCCTGATTCTGACTGCAAGGGACCTACGCTTGACTTCACCAATCTTTTTCTCTTTACATATCTATAGAAGCTTTTACAATCAGTTTTTATGTTCCCTGCAAGCTTACTCTCATAATTTATTTTCCCCTGTTGAATCCGTGAATCTTTAGGTAGTGTGTCCTTCAAATAATCGACAGAGACTGCAGAGGAACAATCAACAGGTGTTTACTGGATGAGGGTTGCTCTAAAACTAAACAGTACAGATCCCTACTCAGGGTTATATACAGGTGTGGTCACTGCCGGTACTACAGTATACAGGAGCTGTAAAAAGTAGTTCTCCCCTTAAAGGCACATACACTACAATTCCTCCCCTTTTAGATTAACAGTACCATAACATTCATTTAACAATTAACACTTTTAACATGCAACATTAACTGAAAATAGTCCATTTATAAATTCAGTCTTTGGGGCGGCTTCCTGATCCTTTCTGGATAGCGCCTTTCCTGAGTGTCTTGCTCTTGGTGCGGAGGCGATTCTGCCCCCCTGTCATTGGTTGGTTCATCAGCTTCCGATACTACTGTTTCTGGGGTAGATGCTACCTGTATGTCGGGTTCATTACCAGGTACACGAGACATGGGGTTGACTCATTCCTGTGACGCTAGGATCTGGTCGACATGGCGTCTCACAATGTTCTCCCCAACATTCACTGTGTACATTAGTGGCCCCTGCCGTGTGCATATCGTTCCTGGTTGCCATTTCTCTGTTCGGTAGTCGCGGGCCAAGGCTGGTTGCCCTACATTGAAGCTCCTTGTCGGCTTCTCATTGATGTGCTGGAATTGCTTAATCTCAACATTTCTTCGTACATTTGGTCTGAGCAAATCCAGACGAGATCTCAACCTTCGGTTAAAGAACATCATGGCCGGGGTCTGGTTGGTAACTGCATGTGTCGCATTTCTGTAGGCTAACAGGAAATTGTCCACATTATGCTGCAGTGGAATGTCGTCATCGCAGATGGCCCTTAAGGCCTTTTTAAAGGTTTGTACGAACCTCTCAGCCAATCCATTTGTGGCTGGATGATACGGGGCGGATGTGTAATGCCTTACCCCATTCCTTTTCATAAATTTCCGAAACTCTTCGGACACAAACTGTGGTCTGTTATCTGGCAAACCGTTCCTGGCAAATATGGTCCGTAGGACTGCAATCGTTTTCTCCGTGGTGGTGGAGGACACTTTGATCACCTCAGGCCATTTCGAGTGCGCATCCACGGCTATTAAGAACATTGAGTCCATGAATGGACCAGCAAAATCAATATGCACCCGTTGCCATGGAGAGGAGGGCCACTCCCATGGGTGTAGAGGGGCATGTGGTGGTGCATTTTGGACCTTCTGGCATCCTGAGCAGCTCTTTGTCAGGTCCTCGATTTGCTGATCGATCCCCGGCCACCACACATAAGCCCTAGCAAGGCTTTTCATTTTCACCCCTCCCAGATGGCCTTCGTGAAGCTCATTGAGCACTCTCTCCCTTAACTTGGGTGGAATTACCACTCGGGATCCACACATCAAGGTCCCCTGGCATACTGACAGCTGTTCTCTTCTGGATGAGAATGCTGGCAACAGTGAGTCACCATGTGTTGGCCATCCCTTCACCGTCAAATCATATACCCGAGACAGTGTCGGGTCATTTCGGGTATCCGTCTCTATATCCGCGTAAGTTACTGGCAAGCGTTCAATTATAGTCGAATAAAATATTTCGACAGGGTCCACTGCTGGTGCTTCCTCCGCAGTAGGCAGTGGCAGGGGGGAGGGTGGGGGAGGCGGGGGGGGAGGGCATGGGGGGGCGGTGGGGAGGGCGGGAGGGGGGCGGGGAGGGGCGGAGGGCGGGGGGGAAGGGAGGGCGGGCGGGGGGAAGGGAGGGCGGGAAGGGGGGGAAGGGAGGGCGGGGGGGGAAGGGAGGGTGGGGGGGGAAGGGAGGTGGGAGGGCGGGCGGGGGGAGGGAGGACAGGGAGGGGGAGGAGGGGGGTGGGGAGGGGGGAGGGAGAGAAGGGGGGAGCAGGGGAGATGAGGGGGGTGAGAAGGGGAGAGAAGGGGGGAGCGTGGGAGAGAAGAGGGGGAGAGAGACAGAGGGAAGGAGAGAGAGAGAGGGCGAGTGGCCCGCGGCCGCAAATGGAGCCAAGCCCCGAGAACAGGCGTGAGCCGGCTTGAGGCTGAGAGACGGCCACGGCCACGCCCGGTTGCCAGGGTAACCCTGCCGCGCCGCCCCGCCCCGCACTCCCGAGAGCCCCGCTCTCCAAGGCCCAGCCGCCCCGCCCCGCCCCGCAAACCCGAGCCGAGAACAGGCGTGAGCCGTCTTGAGGCTGAGAGACGGCCGGCGGGCCCGGTTGCCGGGGTAACCCTTCACGCTCAGCAAGCCCCGGCCGAGATCCGCACTCCCGAGAGCCCCGCCCCGTCCCGCCCCGCAGTCCCGAGAACCCCGCCACCCCCCCACCCCGCAGTCCCGAGAGCCCCGCCCCCCTGGCCGAGCCAGCTTGAAGTCCACCGATTGCGGCTGAGAGAGACGGCCGGCGGGCCCGGTTGCCGGGGTAACCCGCGCAGTCTGTGAAACCAAGAGAAATTTTTTTTTTTTTTTTTTAAAAGCTGCCACGGAGAAGGAACGCGCAGTCTGTGAAAGCAACAGAAATTTTTTAAAATTTTTTTTAATAAACGGGTGTTAAGAAGATGGGAGGCCATCGTGAAAGTTTTTTAATGTTTTTAAAATGCTGCCACGGAGAAGGAACGCGCATTCTTGCTGAAAACACCAAAAGTTATTTTTTTTTAAACGGCTGTTACGAAGATGGGACACCATCTTCATTGTGTTTTAACGTTTTAGACATTGTGTTTTGATGTTTTACACATTAAAAAAAAATCGCTCCTAACAAATAAACACACAGAAGGTGAGAATAAAGATGGCGGCCACTCACCTCGGTTCAGAACGATAAGGCCCGCCCACACACGCACCGATTGGTCGACCGTCAGGTGATCAAAGCGTAGGATTGGTCAATCGTCCCGTCACTCGACCGTAGGAGGGCCCGGCCGCACGCGGCAGCAACCTGGCGTACGATTGGTCGACCTCGAGGTCACTCTGTCGCTAATGAGCGGATAATGAGATGCTAATGAGCGGAATGTTGAAGGTTTTTCGGATACCGCGGGCGCGATTTTTGCCCGGCCGAAACGTAAATACTCTTAAGACCGTTTTGGAAAGGTACGCTTTCTTTCGACGTAACGCACGCGTAGGTACGCTCTATAACTTTCGAGCGCATACCAGACAGACGCACACGTGATGACAGACAGACAGACAGAAGGACAGACAGAAGGACAGACAGACAGAAGGACAGACAGATCGACCGATTTATATATATAGATTTCATATTGGTTCGCCCCTAGAAAAAGGGACCATCTTTGTAGCCGTTGCGCAGTCATCACCGGAACGCCCTTCTTTGGATTAAAGATGGAGACAAGTGGTTGGTGGTCAGTCAGCAAGGTGAACTTCTGCCCGTGCAGATAGTGGTTGAACTTTTGCACTCCCCACACTAGGCTGAGGGCCTCCCTGTCAATCTGGGTGTAGTTACGCTCGGCTGAGGTTAGTGACCGAGATGCAAAGGCTACTGGCCTCTCCAAGCCGTCCGGGAATTTGTGCGACAGCACCGCTCCAATACCATAGGGTGATGCATCACACGCCAACCGAATTGGTAGTGCTGGGTTGAAATGAGCCAACACCTCTTCATTACAGGAACGATGGGTGTAGCCCACTCGCTCCAGTCCACTTTGGACAGTACTCCAGAACGTTCCAAACCTTCCAGCTCTGCTTCGACGGCTGGGCGGATCGCATAAGGCACCGGTCTGGCCTTAAAAATCTTTGGGCTTGCATTTTCCTCTATTTTGATCGTCGCTGTTATGCCTTTTAGTGTTCTGAGTCCCTCCTGGAACAATTCTTGTGCGTCAGTTAGCATTTTTGACAGTCGTCCAGGTGTGACGTCGTCATCCTTTTTGGCATCTACCGTCAGTGCTTGTATGGCATGCCAATCTAACTGTATCTTCCGGATCCATTCACGTCCTAGTAGTGGTGGTCCTCCATCTGGCAATACATATAAGTCCATTTTTGGTGTTTCCTTGCCGTTGTATATCACGTTCACCCTTATTTTTCCTTTGGGGTAGACTTTTTGCCCTGTGTACGTCTTCAAGATAATCTCTGTATCTCTCAAGGGTATATGTGAGAATAGCCGCTTGTAGTCCCTTTGTTTTATGACTGTTAGGGCTGATCCTGTGTCCAATTCCATTTTCACTTGGGCTCCGTCTATCTTGAGCGTGACCCAGATAGTTTGGTGATCCTCCATTTTGGTTACATTATGTAGTTTCAGACAACCCAGCTCCTTGCTTCCAGAGTCTGTATCACTTTTCTGTTCGTCTGAACTACTCTCCGTCACCTTATGTACCTTTTTGTACTTCTCCTGTGGAGGTTTCTTGCTGCTGGTTTTCTTTCCCGACCTGCAGACTCTTATTATGTGTCCTACTTTTCCACACTGTCTGCACACTTGGTCCTTGAACCAACAATCCTTATGGTCATGTGTTGTTCTGCCGCAGCGATAACACTTCACTGCTCCATATGACATTTCATTTGTGCCATATTCTTGCGGTCTCCGTTGTATCTCTGCAGCGCCCCGTGCGGCTTCTTCGTGTGATACTGCCATGTTGAAAGCCTTGTCCAGCGTAAGATCCTTTTCTGATAGAAGCCGTTTCTGGGTTCCTTCACTTTGAAGCCCACACACAAACTTGTCCCTTAAAGTATCTGCTAGTCCCGTTCCAAACTGGCAGTGTTTCGATAGCTTGCGCAGTTCCATTAAATACTCAGCATTACTTTCGTCTTTATGCTGGTTCCTTTTGTGAAACTTAAATCTTTCTGCTATCAGCAGCGGTGTGGGGTTTAAGTGGTCCTGTAGGATTGCCACTATGCTTTCAAAATCCTTTTCCACTGGCTTCTCTGGGGTGACTAGGTTTCGCAGTAAGCTGTACGTTTTTGCACCCATGGAATTCAACAATACCAGTGCTTTCCTGGCATCTGGCACTTCATTCGCTTTGCAGTACACCTCTATGCGTTCTACATATGTCGCCCAATCTTCGACTTCATTGTCGAATGCTGTGACCCTGCCACTCTTCTGCATCCCTGGGTGTGGTTAGACTGGCTAAAAATGGCGTCTCCCGCACTCTCCCTTCTTCTCCGCTGGCTCAAAATGGCATCTCCCTTCTTCTCCGCTGGCTCAAAACGGCGTCTCCCGCGCTTCCCTTTCTTCTCCGCTGCGGCCCAAATGGCATCTCCCGCGCTTTCTTTTCTTCCCCCGTGGACGTTGCTCAGCCCTTGAACACCGGCCGCGCTCTGCGCGTTTTCCTGCGTGCTTCTGTCATTGACGCCACTCGGTCTTCAACCCCGGCTGCGCCCTGCGCGCTTCACCCTCTCTCGTTGACGCCGCTCGGTCTTCAACCCCAGCTGCGCCCTGTGCGCTTTACCCTCTCTCTTACCCGTCGACGCTGCTCGGCCTTTTTCTGTGCCGTCGGTCAGCTCCCGCCCCCGCTGTCCGGGAAGGGTCTGCGCCGTACCTGCTGCCAGCCCGCTGCGCTGGATCGTCGCGGCTGGAGAACCAAGCCCAGCTCTCCACAGCCTCCTCTGCCTGCTCAAGTCCTCTCAGGATGGCCGACGCCCGCACTGATGGAATCAGCCTTCTTCTGCAGAGTTGCAGGTAGGTTCGAATCACCTTGTCGCCAATGTTGAATCCGTGAATCTTTAGGTAGTGTGTCCTTCAAATAATCAACAGAGACTGCAGAGGAACAATCAACAGGTGTTTACTGGATGAGGGTTGCTCTAAAACTAAACAGTACAGATCCCTACTCAGGGTTATATACAGGTGTGGTCACTGCCGGTACTACAGTATACAGGAGCTGTAAAAAGTAGTTCTTCCCTTAAAGGCACATACACTATATCCCCCACTTAATTAATCCCTTTGTCCTCCTTTGCTGAATCCTAAACTGCTCCCAATCCTCAGCTTTGCTGCTTTTTCTGGCCAAATTATATGTCCTCTCCTTGGATCTTATGCTATCCCTAATTTCCCTTGTTAGCCACAGTTGAGTCACCTTTTTTGTTTTATTTTTATGCCAAACAGGGATGAACAAATTTTGTAGTTCATCCATGCGATCTTTAAATGTTTGCCATTGCCTATCCACCGCCAACCCTTTAAGTAACGTTCCCCAATCCATCCTAGCCAACTCGTGCCTCATACCATCATAGTTTCCTTTATTTAAATTCAGGACCCTAGTCTCTGAGTCAACTACTTCACTCTCCATTTTAAAGAAGAATTCTATCATATTATAATCGCTCCTCCCCAAGGGGCCTCACACAACAAGAATGCTAATTAATCCTTTCTCATTACATAATGCCCAGTCTAAGATGGTCTGATCTCTAGTTGGTTCCTCGACATATTGGTCCATGAAACCATCCCGTATACACTCTAGGAATTCCTCCTCAACAGTAGTGTTACTAATTTGGCTAGCCGAATCTATATTTAGATTAAAGTCACCCATGATAACTGCTGTGCCCTTATTGCACGCGTCTCTAATTTCCCGTTTAATGCCATCCCCAACCTCAGCATTACTGTTTGGGGGTCTGTATACAACTCCCACTAATGTTTTCTGCCCCTTGGTATTTCTCAGCTCTGCCCATACAGATTCCACATCATCAGAGCTAATATCCTTCCTTACTATTGTGTTACTCTCCTCTTTAACCAGCAATGCTACCCCACATCCTTTTCCTTTTTTCCTGTCCTTCCTGAATATTGAATACCCCTGGATGTTGAATTCGCAGTCTTGTTCACCCTGGAGCCATGTCTCCGTAATCCCAATCATATCATATCCATTTACATCTATTTGCGCAGCTAATTCATCCATCTTATTACGAATGCTCCTCGCATTAAGACACAATGGGGTAGAAATTCGGTATCGCCCCGATGGGGCGCTAGTATTGGCGGTGCGCAAAGTTGAGCACCAGGCACAAATTATCACCACCTCGAGCGATATTGGTTAGCTCCGCCCCTGAAGGTGATTGCGGAGCTAAATCAGGCACTGCACGATAGTCTTAAGGCGCTAACCCGGCGGCGCGACGCAATATCTCCGTGGGCGGGTGCAGCGCAGGTGCTGTCAATTATCGAGTTCAGCCAGACACGCTGGCGCCGGCCAGCTCTTAAAGGGGTGGTTCGATCATCATCTCCAGCCGCACCCTGCGCATTGTAGGCCTCAAACTCGGCGGTAACCTACCTGTGGCGTCGAAAACTGCCTGAACATGGAGAGGGCCAGGGAGAGAGCGCAGCGCTTCAGCGAGGGGGCATTGGATGCTGTGGCTGGCGTGGTGGAGCACAGGCGATCTGTACTCTACCCAGAGAATGGCAGGAGTCCTCAACACAGCGACTATCGCAGAGATTGGAGGGAGGTTTCCAACAGAGTCACCTCCAGCAGCATGGTTCCCAGGACTCCTGTGCAATGCAGGAAGAAGTTTAACGACCTCACTCGGGTCATCAGGGTGAGTGCCTTTTTCAGAATTACCTTCATCCCTCCATCTGGACCTCACTTTATGGCCAGAGGGTGTGCAAAGCCCCAATGGCTGTAAAGTCTGTGGGTTGTACAGTTAATAACGACACAGACTTCAGGAGTAACAAACAAACAGGTCTTTACTATTCAGAGGTCAGGGCGAATCTGCCCCAGTTATCCTGCCACAACACTTATATACTGGTGTGGTCACTGTCGGTATTACAGTATACAGAAGCCAAACAAATAGTCCACACCTAAAGTAGTTCTCTTAAAGGTGAACGGTTACATTCAATAGTTCCCTTAAAGGTAGACGGGTACATACACTACAATCCTCCCTTTTTAGCTTATTACTTACAGAGTCCCCGTTAAACATACATATCTTCAACTTCATATAAAACAATTTACAGATATAATCTCGGTGGGAACAGTTCATAGATTTAGTCTCTGATCTTGACTCGTTCCGAACAGCATCTCTTTGGTGTAGCCGGTTCACATGGCTAGCGTGACTCCTCCATAGCCTTTTTCTTGACGTAACAGCTTGAACTTTCGTCCTGTTGAACCAGCAGTGCGGACTTTTACAACCAACTGGCTGTCTTGATAATTTCCGGTTTTTCAACTAATTTAGCTCCTTTCGTAGTGTCCCGCCTGAGATGGTAGAAGTGATAATATTTTAGACGGTTATTATCTTCTGCTTCTTCTTTTTCTTTTCTGCCTTTTTGAAACTCTCGGAGCTCCTTTCTCGGCTGCCAGCTGTAGCGCCACCAACTCTCTATGTTCCTTAGACCTTAAGTGCTTCATCCGGATTTCAGCACTTTGGGAGTTTTCATCACAAACTGAGCAGACCAGATCCTCGTAATATTCAGTGTCACTCAACAGGTCATGGTAATATTCGGGGTCGTCCTGAGTTAGGCCAGTGAGAGGCCCTTCTACTTCCTTCTTATCCATCTGGACGTTAGCCGACGGTGGTTCCTTCCTCAGGTAGTACGTACAAGTTCATTCTTGGGTGTACTTTACCCCTATCTCTCACCTTGACTCTTATTTTTCCCATGGGGTATACTTTATGCCCCGTGTATGTCTGCAATACGAACAATACGGTGGCCTAGCAATTGAGTGCCCTTAGCGCCGATTTTGCGGCGCTAGAGGGCCTAGCGCTGCATTTGGCGCCGGCGCCGAAATTGCCTGGGGCCCTTATGCCGCGGTAGACCGGTAGCGCTGCGCCGGCACCGATGACGTCATCGGTGTGCGCAGCGTCCCGGTTGCCGTGGTAACCCGGCCCCAAGCCGAAATTCAGTTGCGGCCGCCTCGCCAGTGGCAGCCGCAACTAAGACTCCGGCAAACGAGTGTTGCCGGAGTCTGCGCCGGCGCTTTAAGGAGGCGCGGCGGCCGGCCGCTTTCCCGCCGGCTGCCTGCCCGCAGCTCCCTCCCCGGACTTCTTCCCCCACCCCCCCCGGAACAGATGTAAGCCCGGCACTTGTCCGAGGTGCCGGGCTCATTTTTGCAGAGATTTGCGCGGGCCGCGGCCGGGTGCAGGCAGCTCCTCCTTAACGGGAGGAGGAGGCCTGCACTTCCCGAGCCTGCCGCACCGCATCGGGCGCCGCAGCGCCGGAATAGCGCCGCAATGCGGCGCGTAGCGCCAGTTTTCAGGCGCAAACAGCCTTCAGTAGCGCCGGCAGCCGTTTGGGCGCGGCGCTACTGAATTTTTGGCGCGCACAGCGCGACTTAGCACCGGCGCTAAATTTCCGGCGTTAAGCCCCGGCGCAGCGCAACCTCAATTTCTAGGCCGGTATCTCTTAAGGGTATGTGTGGGAATAGCCGGTGGTAATCCCTTCGATTTATGACTGATACAGCTGATCCAGTGTCCAACTCCATTTTCACTTGGACTCCAGCTATTTTTAGCATGACCCAGATAGTTTGTAGGTCAGCTTCCTTACTCACATGGTGGATACTCAGACTACCCAGCTCCTGGCCGTTTGGATCTGAGTCTGGATTCTGTTCGTCTGAACTCTTCTCAGCCCCCTTGTATACCTTGTTGTACTTTTCTTGTGATGGCTTCCTTTGGTTGTTGGTCTTCTTCCCTGACCGGCATACCTTAGCGATGTGACCCAGTTTGCCACATTTCCTACATTCTTGGTTCTTAAACCAGCATTGATTCTGGTCGTGTGTTGTCTTCCCACAACGATAGCATTTTGTTGTACTCGAGGTAATTTGGTCCACCCCGAGTGCCGCCGCCTTTAGTTGCATTTCTGCCGTTCCTTTTGCTGCGGCTTTGTGTGATGCGGCTATAAGGACAGCCCTGTCAAGTGTAAGGTCGTTCTCTTCGAGTAGGCGCTTTTGCGTCCCTTCCTTGGACAATCCGCCTACGAACTTGTCTCGCAGTGCCTCTGTCAGATTCCCTCCGAACTGGCAGTATTTCGCTAGCCTACGCAGTTCGACCAAGTATTCTGCGTTGCTTTCGTCTTTCCGTTGCGTTCTTGCATAGAATTTGAATCGTTCAGCCAACATCAACGGTGTGGGGTTCAAGTGGTCCTTCAGAACAGCCACAATCTCTTCGAAAGACTGATCCGCCGGTTTAGCTGGTGCTAGTAAATCCTTCAAGAGCCCGTATGTCTTTGCGCCCATCGAGTTTAACAATGTTATCGCCTTGTCGTCTTCCTCTATTTTGTTGGCTTCACAATAGATCTCGATGCGTTCCACGTACGTGGCCCAGTCTTCTATCTCAGAATTAAAATCGTTAATATTCCCTCGCTTAGGCATCTTCCTTTCCTTGGAGCAGCACAGTATTTCTTTAAGTATTATTTATTATCTGTTTATTTCTAAAATGGCGGTTTTCCCGCGAAAATGGCGGTTTCCCGCTCTTCCCTTCTCTCCCCGTCCACTTCAATGGCGGTTTCCCGCCTCTGTCATCTTCTCCGCCTAATGGCGGCTTTCCGCATTTCTTCCTGGTGGAAGGGGTACGCTTTCCCCACAGCGGACAGGTTCAGCCGCTGGGCTGGCTCTCGCACAGCTCCCCTTACTCGGCTCTGTCTTTTCCTCCCGCCCGCACGGCTCTACCGGCGCTGGGTACACCCCGTTAACGGAGGACAGTTCAGCCGCTGGACTGGCTCTCGCGCAGTCTCTCTCTCCGTACCCGGCTCTGTCGCTCTCTCCCCCGCACGTTCGGTTCTACCGGCTCTGGGTACCCCGTTGGTGGAGAACAGTTCAGCCGCTGGACTGGCTCTCGCGCAGTCTCTCTCCCCTTGTTCGGCTGTGTCTCTCTCCCACTCCCGCACGTTCGGTTCTACCGGCTCTGGGTACCCCGTTGGTGGAGAACAGTTCAGCCGCTGGGCTGGCTCTCGCACAGCCTCCTTTGCTCGGCTCTGCCTCTCCCACACGCTCGGTTTCAGCGCTCCGCGGCTTCGTCGCCGCCCGGATCTTTCCCGCCGATCGCGGTCCGGCTGTCACCCGACGCCGTTGGACCCGACTTCTGACCGGCTCAGCTCCTCCTCGACCAAGGTCGAGTGCTCTGCCCTTATCCTCCGGATACTTCTACACCTTCCCCTACTCATAGTCTCTTCGGCCGCCTTGTTCCCTGCTGATCGGCTCACTCCGCACCGTGGTAGAAGGGTAGTCAGTGCCTGTTGCTGATGGAAGCTTTTGTTGCTAAGTCTTCCACCTTTCTCCTGCTGCAGCCTCGTGTTTTCTCCCAGCAGAACGACGAGGGCGGTTGCCTCTCTTCGACACTCTTCTTGCTTTGGTAGTCTTGCCGCAGGGTACGATCGGACTCGTCGCCACTGTAAAGTCTGTGGGTTGTACAGTTAATAACGACACAGACTTCAGGAGTAACAAACAAACAGGTCTTTACTATTCAGAGGTCAGGGCGAATCTGCCCCAGTTATCCTGCCACAACACTTATATACTGGTGTGGTCACTGTCGGTATTACAGTATACAGAAGCCAAACAAGTAGTGCCACACCTAAAGTAGTTCTCTTAAAGGTGAACGGTTACATTCAATAGTTCCCTTAAAGGTAGACGGGTACATACACTACAATGGCCAGCTGTCATCCAGCACCCATGGCCCTTTCTGGAAACACACACGCACATTCAGCTCTGTGTATAATGTAAAGGCTCCTGGACCATGAGAAGCATGTCATCCCAGATCAGAGCAGCATAATATAAGGGCTAATTGACCATGGGAGGCATGTCATCCCAGATCAGGGCAGCATAATGTAAGGGCTAATCGACCATGGGAGGCATGTCATCCCAGATCAGGGCTGCAGGTTTCATCACACCCCGTCCTTTCTCTTGCAGGCCAAGCTGGCCCATAATAGAAGGCAACAGCATCGGACTGGAGGAGGCCAGCCTCACCTGCAGACCCTGACAGACCTGGAGGAGCGAGCCCATCGGATTGTGGCAAGCCGGATGATTGGCCCCGTCGCCTCTGGAGATGCTGACCCCATTGTGGATAGCAATTTTGACCTCTCTCCTTCCACTTGTTCCCCACACCAGCATGCTTTTTCACTCTCGAGCCAACTCAGAGCATTGCAGCACTCATGCATCCCTTGCTGCCACCCTGTCCTTTCGCTAAAGCCACTCTTGAACCTCCCTGCTTTCAGATGCTGCATCACCAGCTTGGGAGGCGGGCCCTCAAGCTGCCAGTGCGAGTGACTCTGGAGGCGACGAGGAGGAGGAAGCCGGACCATCCGTGCCACCCTCAGGCGAGCCAGCCCATGTCCAGACTGGGGAGATGCCTTCCCTGGAGGGGAGCGGGGGGAATGGTCTGAGGAGGATGCAGCTCCAGGACCCAGCGGCCTGCAGCAACGCGAGGGGGCTAGGGAAGCTCGGGGGCCGTCTCCCCGGAGGGCAAGTCAGGCCCCGAGTGCTGCTGCACAGAGCGCAGAAGAGGTGCGTGCCCTCGCAGAAATGAGTGCCCAGGCTGGGCTGAGGCACACTGAGCTCATGGCTGCAGTGGCAAGGATGCCCGATTCCATTGAGACACTGGCAAGGAGTGTCCAGGACTTCGGCGTAGCACAGGCAAGGAGTGTGCAGGACTTCAGCGCAGCACTGGCAAGGATTCTCCAGGACTTCGGCGAAGCACTGGCACCTGCCCCACAAGTGCTGAGTGCTGCCACGCAGTCAGTGGCTGGTCTCATGCAGACGCAGATTGAGGCCACGCGAGCACTGACTGCTGCCACCCTCGCTGGATTGGGCAGGATTCCCCGGGGCGCTCGCCGCGCCACAGCAGGCCAACAATCTGTGCACCAGCTGATTGCTGCGCATGCTGCAGTGCTGCCCCGTCAGAGTGCCAGTGTGTCGGCCGACCAGGGAGCTGCTGTCCGCTCTCAGGATGACAGCATTCCTGATGCCACCACTGGCACTTCTCCACTGCAGCTGCCACCACCTGTAGGACAGACTGCTTCCGCCCATGTGGAGTTGGAGCAGTCAGCAGCCGGGCCCTCCAGGCCCAGAGCTGGTCCAGGCCGTACCTCAAGGGCATCTGCGGTGTCAGTTTCAGACAGTCAGCAGGCCTCCCCCAGCCTTGCTGCAGCCACTGGGGTCCCATTACGGAGGAGCTGCAGGGCGCGAAGAGGGCAATTCCGCAAGGGAAGCAGATCACCATCGAGGGGCAAAAAGTAGGAGGTGCTGCTAAATTATGTTATTTCTTTCATTCAAGGCCGAGGATGCTGGTTTGAATGTTGGTTATGTTTTGGACATTGTCTCCAGGGTGTGAGAGCCAGTTATGTGGCAGTTTTTTTGTTTTGGTGTTTGTTTCCATTGCTTTGTCATGCGGGAAGGATACACAGTTTGTTAAATAAAGAAGTTTATTTATTCACAATGTCCATGTCTGTTCTTTGCACAAATTGTTGCCTTGACCGGCTTAGGGATAGCAGAACGGTTCCATTCATGTTCTTGGAATGGCAGAAAGCATTCCCTCAGAGGGGCCTAGAAGCAACTTGCTATAAGCCTCTGACGGACGGCCCTTGCAGTTTGTGCCTCCCTCCCGTCTTGGTGCTGCTCCTGCTCCTCCTCCTCCTCCTCCTCCTCCTCCTCCTCCTCCTCTGCTGGTGCTTCAAGGTCTGGTGGCATTGGCTGGGTCCTGAGGATTGCCAGGTTATGCAGCATGTAACACACAACCATGAAGTGGGAGACTCGCTCAGGTGAGTACTGAAGGGCTCCTTCGGAATGGTCCAGGCAGTGGAACCGTTGCTTCAGCACGCCGATTGTGTGCTTAATGGTGTTCCTGGTCGCTTGATGGCTCTCATTGTATCGTTCTTCAGCAGGGGTGCTGGGCGAACGGAGCGGGGTCAGCAGCCAGGGGCACAGAGGATAGCCCTTGTCCCCGAGAAGCCAGCCTCCTGGGTGAGCCAGGGCTTCGAAAAGGTCTGCCACAGAAGTCTGGCGTAGGATGAAGGCATCGTGGCTGCTGCCTGGAAAGTGGTCATTGACAGTGAGTATCAGCTGTCGGTGGTCACAGACCAGCTGCACATTCAAAGAATGGAACCCATTTCGGTTGTGGAAATCCTCCGCATTCTCTAGAGGCGACCGCAAAGCCACATGCATGCAGTCAATGCCGCCCTGGACCATGGGGAAGCCCGCTACCCTTGCGAAGCCCTCTGCGCGCTCTCGCTGCTTGTTCGGGGTCATTGGGAAGGAGATGTACTGCCGTCTCCTTTTAAAGAGGGCATTAGTCACTTGACAGATGCAGCAATGCACCGCTAACTGTGAGATGTTGGCAATGTCCCCAGCAGCAGCCTGAAAGGAGCCGCTGGCATAGAAGTTTAGAGCCACAGTGATCTTCACAGCCACCGACAGAGATGTCCTGCACCTTCGTTGAGGCTGCTGATCTGGCTGAAGCAGGTGGCAAAGCTCAGTGACCACCTGTTGTGTATGTACCTTTAAGGGAATAACTGGTCTTAGACTGCAGTACCGGCAGTGACCACCCCTGTATAAAAGGCCCTAGCAGGCTTCTGTAGTTTCAGTTTCAAGCTGCCTTTGTTCAGTAAAGTATCTGTTAAACTGTTCTCCCGAAGTCCGTGTATTATTGAGTTGCGGACTTTACAGTGGCGACGAGTAAGTTCGAACTCACCTGCAGTGTGGCATCATCTCACGGGGATCTCGCCTGAAAGGAAGGTCCTGGAAGGTCGTAGTCTGAGCAACGGGCGTCGACCGAGGGCAACCGCCCAAAGAATCCATCGGTGTTTGGAGAATTGCGGGAGGGACTGTGGTTCCAGCGAATCATGCTGGTAGCAGGTAGCGCACTGACCCTTCCGGACTGCGGCGGGCTCAAGCTCGATCAAGCGGCTCTACAAATCGGGCCGCGCAGCGTCGCCGGGAAAAGAAAACAAGAGAGAGAGGGTGGAGCGCACAGGGTGCGGTCGGTGCTCGAGAACAGGACAGCGGAGAGAAACTAAACGGGGGGGAAGGAAAGCGAGACACGCCAAAGCTGCGGGTCGCCGCCATTACCCCGTAGAACGCTAGGAGCAGCGTGGCAGTAAGGGGAAGAAGCAAAAGCACGGGAGGCGCCATTTTATCCCATTGGGGAAGAAGCAAAAGCACGGGAGGCGCCATTTTATTCCATTGGGGAAGAAGCAAAAGCGCGGGAGGCGCCATTTTAAATCGCCCAAGATGCCGAAACGTGGCAGTATCACTGCTTTCGACAACGAGGTAGAAGACTGGACCACGTATGTGGAAAGAATTAAAGTGTACTGCAAGGCAAATGAGGTGGCTGATGGAAAGAGGGCGTCGGTATTATTAAACCTGATGGGTGCGAGTATGTATGGCCTATTGCGGAATTTAATTACCCCAGCTAAACCAATGGAGAAAAGTTTTGAGGAGATTGTTCATATCTTACAGGAACATCTAAGCCCTACACCACTGCTGATAGCAGAAAGATTCAAGTTCCATAAAAGAAACCAGCACAAAGATGAGAGCAATGCTGACTATCTTACGGAACTACGCAAGTTATCGAAGCACTGCCAGTTCGGAGCAGGACTGGCAGACAGCTTACGGGATAAGTTTGTCTGCGGGCTCCAGAGTGAAGGAACTCAGAAACGACTACTTTCAAAAAAGGACCTGATGCTAGAATAGGCTTTCAGCATGGCAGTATCCTACGAAGCAGCAGCACGGGGAGCTGCGGAAATACAACAGAAACCACAAGAATACAGCGCTAACAAAATGGCGTATGGAGCCGAAAAGTGCTATCGCTGCGGCAGAACAACCCATGAGCAGAAGGACTGCTGGTTTAAAGACAAAATATGCAGGCAATGCGGGAAAATGGGACATATAGCAAGAGTCTGCAGGTCAGGAAAGAAGACCAACACGACAAGAACTACTAAGGAACAGTACAGGAAAGTAAAGAAACTGACAGATAGTAGTTCAGAAGATCAGGAGAGTGATAAGGACCCCGGGAGCAGGCGACTAAGTTGTTTAAAGTTACACAACGTGATCGCAAAAGAAGATCACTGAACCATTTGGGTCACCCTCATGATAGCAGGGTCCCCAGTGAAGATGCAATTGGACACAGGATCAGTGCTAACTGTCATGAATCGACGAGACTATGAGCGGCTATTTTCACACACACCCTTAAAGGACACGTCCATTGTATTGAAGACATACACGGGGCAAAAGGTCTACCCCAGAGGAAAAATAAGGGTGCCAGTTGAATATAACGGAAAGGAAACACAGAAACTATACATGTATATACTACGAGATGGAGGACCACCATTATTGGGACGTGAATGGATCCGAAGACTACAATTGGATTGGCATTCCATTCTGGCACTAACTGTGACTGACAAAAAAGATGATGACGTCGCACCTGGACGTCTGTCACAAATTCTATCTGACGCGGAAGAGGTGTTCCAACAAGGACTTGGGACTCTAAAAGGAGTAAAGGCAACCATAAAGATTGAGGATAACGCAACCCCAAAATTTTTCAAGGCCAGACCAGTGCCATACGCAATACGCCCAGCTGTGGAAGCTGAACTGGAGAGTCTGGAGCGTTCGGGGGTGCTGTCTAAGGTGGACTGGAGCGAGTGGGCCACACCCATCGTTCCTGTAATGAAGAAAGCATTGAGCAGCACGCCTGGGGAGCCAAGGAAGGTTCGCATCTGTGGGGACTTCAAGGTGACTGTGAACCCAGTCCTGCACACAGTACAGTATCCGCTTCCGCGGATAGAAGATATTTTCGCCTCGCTATCTGTAGGGAAACGTTTTACAAAGATTGACCTGGCTCAAGCGCATCTACAAATGGAGGTGGAAGAAGCATCTAGGAAATACCTCACGATAAACACTCACAAAGGCCTTTACCAGTACAACCGACTGGTATTTGGGGTAGCATTGGCCCCGGCTATGTGGCAGAGGGCAATGGAACAAGTCCTGCAAGGGATCCCGGGGACCCAGTGTTATTTGGACGACATCCTGGTTACGGGCGAAAATGACAATGAACACCTTGCCAACCTGGAACAGGTGCTCACGAGATTGCAGGAATATGGGCTACGAGCCAACCGTCCCAAATGCGAGTTCTTCAGGAGACAAATCTCGTATTGTGGCCACATGATTGATGAGGAAGGGTTGCATAAGTCGCCGGACAAGATTGAGGCTGTAGTCAAGGCTCCAGCACCAGAAAATGTGTCGCAACTGAGGTTGTTCCTCGGGTTGGTGAACTACTACCATAAGTTCTTGCTGAATTTATCTATGTGGTGTATGTAACCTGTACCACCTTAAGAGACTACCTTAAGAGATGGACTACTTTCTCTTGGCTACTGTATATTGTAGTACCGGCGGTGACCACACCGGTATATAAACTCTGTGTAGTAATTTGCTAAGCAGTTCAGCCCTGACCTTCGATTAGTAAAGACCTGTTTAAGTTATTCTTGTTGTCTGTGTCCAGTGATTTAGAATAAGCATATCTGGGACACTCAGACTCAACAGTGGCGACGAGTCCGATCTTACCCTGCGGCAGTTTTGCATCCAAGGCAGCTTCGTCCTCAGAACGGGCGTCGAGAAGAGGCATCCGCCCTCATCATCCTGCTGAGCACTGCATCGCACGGGAGGCATCGAGAACCCGGGTTGAAATTACTGACCACGAAGTCCTCCATCAGCGACAGGCAGTGATCATCCTTCTACCACGGTGGTGGGTAAGCCAATCTAGCGACACGGGCAGAAAGTCGGCCGCGTTGTCAGTGGAGAAGGGGAGGGAAACCGGAGGAAAAAGGGCGGAGAACTCGACCGCAGCCGGTGTAAAGGGCCGGGCTGCAATCGGGGCTGAGAGGCGCAGCAACGAGGGAAGCGTTAATGCCCACGAGAACCGCGGGGGAGCAAAAGCAGCGTCGGGGAAATTAAGAACCGCTGGGAGGCGAGAACGGCAACAGCGCGGTCATCGCCACTGTAGCCAGCGGGGGAAGAAGACAAGCGCGGGAAGCCGCCATTTTAGTAGGCGGGGGAAGAAGACAAGCGCGGGAAGCCGCCATTTTGGAAAAATAAAATATTTAAAGAAACTCTCAAGGATGCCTAAACACGGTAACATCACTGCTTTTGATAGTGATGTTGAAGATTGGGCCACGTATGTAGAACGCATTGAAGTTTATTGTACAGCAAATGAGGTACCAGATGATAAGAAAGCAGTAACCTTATTAAACTCAATGGGTGCGAAGACGTACGGGCTATTGAGGCACCTTGTAACACCAGATAAACCGGCGGATCAGACTTTCGCGAATATTGTTAATATCCTGCAAGAACATTTAAACCCCACGCCGCTGCTGATAGCGGAACGATTTAAATTTTACAGAAGAACGCAGCTGAAAGAGGAAAGCAACGCTGAATTCTTAATTGAACTGCGCAAGCTATCAAAGTACTGTCAGTTTGGTACAGGACTAGCAGATGCTCTGAGAGATAAATTTGTGTGTGGATTATTAAAAGAAGGAACACAAAAGCGACTGCTAGAGGAAAAGGACCTTACGCTTGATAAAGCTGTCACCATTGCAGCATCGCACGAGGCCGCGGCAAGAGGCACCGCGGAAATGCAGCTAAGGTCATCGGAACTCAGCACCAATCAAATGGCATTGGGTGCAGTAAAGTGTTATCGTTGCGGAAGGACAACGCACGATCAGAACCAGTGCTGGTTCAAAAATCAGGAATGCAGAAAATGTGGCAAGCTCGGTCACATAGCTAAAGTATGCCGGTCAGGAAAGAAGACCAGCAACAAAAAGTCACCGCAGGAAAAGTGCAAAAAGGTACACAAGGTGACAGAGAACAGTTCGGATGAACAGAAGACGGATTCAGACTCCAGCAGTAAGGAACTGGGTTGTCTAAGAATACATAATGTGGGTAACACAGCAGACCACCAAACTATCTGGGTCACACTTCAGATAGCAGGAGTCCAAGTGAAGATGGAATTGGACACTGGATCGGCATTGACGGTCATGAATAAGCAAGATTACAAAAGGTTATTTCCACACATCCCCCTAAGGGATACGGAGATTGTATTGAAAACATACACGGGGCAAAGAGTATACCCCATTGGAAAGATAAAGGTAAAGGTGGTCCACAAGGGTAAAGAAAGCCGAGGAATGGACTTATATGTGTTACCTGAGGGAGGTCCACCACTACTGGGACGGGAATGGATCAGGAGAATAAATATGGACTGGCATTCCTTAAAAGCACTAACTGTAGATTCCGGCAAAAAGGACGATGTCAAACCTAAACGACGACTGTCCAGAATATTGGACGATGCTAAAGAGGTGTTCCAGCAGGGACTGGGAACACTGAAAGGAATTACGGCAAACATCAAGGTTGAAGAACATGCAAACCCGAAATTTTTCAAAGCTAGACCGGTACCTTATGCGATACGACCTGCTGTGGAAGCTGAGCTGGAAGGACTAGAATGTTCCAGAGTACTGTCAAAGGCGGACTGGAGTGAATGGGCCACGCCCATTGTTCCCGTCATGAAGCGTTCATCAAGTAACAAGCCGGGGGAACCGGGGAAGGTTCGCATCTGTGGCGATTTCAAGATCATTGTTAATCCGGTGCTTCACACGGTGCAATATCCACTTCCACGGATTGAGGATATCTTCGCTTCGTTGTCTGGTGGGAAACACTTCACCAAGATAGACCTGGCGCAGGCGTACTTACAGATGGAAGTTGATGAAGCGTCACGCCAGTATCTCACGATCAACACGCATAAGGGCTTATATCGGTATAATAGACTAGTTTTTGGAGTGGCATCGGCTCCAGCGATTTGGCAAAGGGCCATGGAGCAGGTATTACAGGGAATTCCAGGCACACAATGCTACCTGGACGACATTCTGATTACAGGAGATGATGATGAGGAACACCTTGCAAATTTGGAACAGGTGCTCACCAGATTGAAAGAATATGGACTTCGAGTTAATCGCCAGAAATGTGAGTTCTTTCAGAAGCAAATCTCGTACTGTGGTCACGTCATTGACCAGGAGGGGCTTCACAAGTCACCTGACAAGATCGAAGCTGTTGTGAAGGCTCCCGCTCCGGAAAATGTATCCCAGTTGAGGTCGTTCCTAGGGTTGATTAACTATTACCATAAGTTTCTGCCAAATTTATCCACGGTGCTACACCCACTGAACGCTCTTTTGCAGAAGGGAGTGCCATGGAAGTGGAGCGAGGACTGTAAGCGGGCCTTTCACAAAAGCAAGCCATTGATCACCTCTAAGGAAGTGTTGGCTCACTTTAACCCAACGCTGCCTATTCGTTTATGTTGTGATGCTTCTCCATATGGTATTGGGGCAGTGCTCTCACATAAGTTGCCAAATGGCTTGGAAAGACCAGTCGCATTCGCATCCAGATCATTGACATCCGCTGAGCGCAACTATGCTCAGATAGATAGGGAGGCTCTCAGCCTTGTGTGGGGAGTAAAAAAATTTAATCATTACCTGCAAGGGCAAAAGTTTACGCTGCTGACAGACCACCAGCCGTTGGTTTCCATTTTTAACCCTAAGAAGGGTGTTTCGGTGATGACAGCGCAGAGGCTCCAGAGATGGTCCCTTTTCCTAGGGGCACATCAATATCAGATCGAATTCAAAGGTACAAAGCAACATGGTAATGCTGATGGGCTGTCGCGCCTGCCACTACCTACTGCGGAAGAGGCACCGACAGTTGACCCTGTTGAGTTATTTCACTCGACCATCATCGAATGTTTACCAGTCACCAATGCAAGTATTGAGAGAGAAACCAGGAATGACCCGACACTGTCTCGGGTCTACGAATTGACAGTGAAGGGATGGCCAGCTCATGGTGAACCACTGTTACCGGCATTCTCAGCCAGACGAGAACAGCTGTCCGTCTGTCAAGGAACATTGATGTATGGAACAAGGGTGATTATTCCTCCTAAATTAAGGGAGAGAGTTCTAAAGGAACTGCATGAAGGTCATTTGGGGGGAGTCAAGATGAAAAGCCTTGCTAGGGCTTATGTGTGGTGGCCAGGTATCGACCAACAAATAGAGGATCTGACTAAAAGCTGCTCAGGGTGCCAAAAAGTTCAAAATGCACCTCCAATTGCACCGCTGCATCCATGGGAATGGCCTTCAACCCCATGGCAACGTGTACATATTGACTTCGCAGGTCCATTCATGGACTCCATGTTTTTAATTGCGGTAGACGCACATTCTAAATGGCCAGAAGTGATTAAGATGGCGACCACTACCTCGGAAAAGACGATCGCAGTTCTAAGAACGATATTCGCAAGAAATGGATTGCCAGAACAAATATGTTCAGACAACGGACCGCAGTTCGTGTCAGAAGAATTCCAGAAATTCATGAAGAAGAATGGGGTGAAACATTATACCTCTGCCCCATATCATCCGGCTACAAATGGGTTGGCCGAGAGATTTGTACAAACGTTCAAAAAGGCGATAAAGGCCATGAGCGAAGATCAGATTCCACTACAACACAAGGTGGACAATTTCCTAATGGCATATCGAAACGCCACTCATGCAGTGACAAATCAAAGCCCTGCCATGATGTTCTATAACAGGAGGTTGCGGTCCAGGTTGGACTTGTTAAAACCAAATGTGCGGAGGGAAGTCGAAAACAAACAGTTCCAGCATATAAATAACAAGACCACTCGGAGTTTCGAAATAGGACAACCAGTGTTAGCCCGGGACTATAAGAATGAGAAATGGCAATCTGGAACAATTCGTGCCAGACAAGGACCCCTGATGTACACGGTAGATATTGGTGAAAACGTAATACGACGTCATGCTGACCAACTTGTAGAATCGAGAACAAGGGTCAAACCCATGACTACGACAGAGACACCAGTGCAAGAAGTTAGTGAACCTGAAGCATCTACCTCAGACGCCAATGTATCTGATGATGTCCAACCCATAAGAGATCAACTAGATGAGTCACCCCAGCAACGAGAATCAGAGACCCCTGAAAGGTGTTATCCAACTCGGATCAGGAGGCCTCCTCAGAGACTGAATCTTTGAACAGCTTTGCATGAAGTTGTATATATGTTATCCATGTTATGTTTAAATTGGGATGTACACTGTTAAGCTAAAAAGGGAGGAATTGTGGTGTATGTAACCCGTACCACCTTAAGAGACTACCTTAAGAGATGGACTACTTTCTCTTGGCTACTGTATATTGTAGTGCCGGTGGTGACCACACCGGTATATAAACTCTGTGTAGTAATTTGCTAAGCAGTTCAGCCCTGACCTTCGATTAGTAAAGACCTGTTTAAGTTATTCTTGTTGTCTGTGTCCAGTGATTTAGAATAAGCATATCTGGGACACTCAGACTCAACAATCTACAATTCTGCACCCACTGAACGCCCTCCTTCAAACTGGTGTAACATGGAAATGGAGTGATGAGTGTAAGCGTGCCTTTCAGGAATGTAAATGCCAAATCACTTCAAAAGAAGTATTGGCCCACTACAACCCAACACTACCGATTCGGTTGGCATGTGATGCGTCACCTTACGGCATTGGAGCGGTGCTGTCACACAAGTTCTGTGACGGTTCAGAGAGGCCAATAGCCTTTGCATCGCGCTCGCTACCCTCAGCCGAGCGTAACTACACCCAGATTGACAGGGAGGCCCTCAGCCTGGTGTGGGGGGTGAAGAAGTTCAATCACTATCTGCACGGGCAGAAATTCACCCTACTGACTGATCATCAACCCCTGGTCTCAATTTTTAACCCAAAGAAGGGCATTCCGGTGATGACAGCACAACGGCTGCAAAGATGGTCACTTTTTCTAGGGGCACATCAGTATGACATAGAGTACAAAGGTACGAAACAACATGGAAACGCTGATGGGCTGTCGCGCCTACCGTTGCCTACGGCGGAAGAAGCACCTGCAGTGGACCCTGTGGAGATATTCCATGCGACCATAGTCGAATGTTTGCCTGTTACAAACGCAAGTATTGAGAAGGAAACCCGAAATGACCCGACACTCTCTCGGGTCTATGATTTGACAGTGAAGGGATGGCCAGCATATGGCGACTCACTGTTGCCAGCATTCTCGCCAAGGAGGGAACAGCTGTCAGTGTGCCGGGGAACCTTGATGTGTGGATCCCGAGTGGTAATTCCACCCAAGTTGAGAGATAGAGCACTCAGTGAGCTTCACGAGGGTCATCTGGGAGGGGTAAAAATGAAGAGCCTAGCCAGGGCGTTTGTGTGGTGGCCGGGAATCGATAAAGAAATCGAGGATATGACCAAGAGATGCACAGGATGCCAGAAGGTCCAAAACGCTCCACCACAGGCCCCGCTATATCCATGGGAGTGGCCCTCATCTCCATGGCAACGGGTATACATTGATTTCACTGGTCCATTTATGGACTCAATGTTTCTAATTGCTGTGGACGCCCATTTGAAATGGCCAGAGGTCATTAAAATGTCCTCTACCACCATGGAGAAAACTATTGCAGTCCTAAGAACCATCTTCGCCAGGAATGGGTTGCCAGAACAGATCCGTTCCGACAATGGCCCACAGTTTGTGTCTGAGGATTTCCGGACGTTCCTGAAGAATAATGGGGTGAAACATTACACATCTGCCCCATATCATCCAGCCACAAATGGATTGGCTGAGAGGTTTGTTCAGACCTTTAAAAAGGCCACAAAGGCAATGTATAATGACGACATACCACTGCAACACAAGGTGGATAACTTCCTGTTTGCTTACTGGAATGCAACACATGCAGTAACCAACCAAACTCCAGCCGTACTGTTTTTTAACCGGAGACTAAGATGTCACTTGGATTTGCTCAAACCAAACATAAGACGAGATGTTGAGGATAAGCAGTTCCAGCACATAAATGAGAAGCCAACCAGGAGCTTCAAGATAGGGCAACCAGTCTTGGCCCGTGACTACCGAACAGAAAAATGGCAGCCAGGCACGATATGAACACAGCAGGGACCACTAATGTACACAGTGGACGTTGAAGAGAGCATCGTGAGATGCCATGCTGACCAGATTCTAGAGTCACAGGAACAAGCCAAACCTGTACCACAAGCATGTGCACCTGGTAATGAGCCCAAAGTACAGATTGCGTCTACCTCAGAAGCAGAGGTATTGGAAGCTGACGAACCAACCAATGACAATGAGCCAGAATTGACTCCACCGCCAGAACAGGATACTCGAGAAAGGCGCTATCCAGTCCGGATCAGGAAGCCTCCTCAAAGACTGAACTTATAAATGACTATTTCAGTTGATGTATATATTACTGAGAAAATTGTAATTGTAATTGTAATTAGTTATTATTTAGTTGTTAAATGAATGTTATGTACTGTTTATCTAAAAGGGGAGGAATTGTTGTGTATGTACCTTTAAGGGAATAACTGGTCTTAGACTGCAGTACCGGCAGTGACCACCCCTGTATAAAAGGCCTTGGCAGGCTTCTGTAGTTTCAGTTTCAAGCTGCCTCTTGTTCAGTAAAGTACCTGTTAAACTGTTCTCCCGAAGTCCGTGTAGTATTGAGGCACGGACTTTACACCACCTGCTTACTGAAGCACAGCCTTTGGAAACACTGCTCCTCAGACATGTTGATATACAAAAACTGTTGGCGGAAAACCCTGGCAGCGTAAGATCTCGTGTGCCGACGTCTGTTGGCCTCCTCCGTCTGGCCACTCTATCCCTGCATCTCTGTGCCCTGTCAATATGATTGAGAAGGACAACGTTCCCATCCAATGCAGCCCCCATAGTAAGTGCGCACTGAAAGTTATGCCGGTTGAGAAGCTTACCAACTGCAAAGTTATGTTCAGAAGGCTAAAGTTCCTCAGCCAGCACTGGCTCACTGCAGAAATGGCTCTCCGTTTGTCTCTGAGCAACTCTCTCTCTCACAGAAGGTGTGGTCCAAAAATTGCTACCACTAATAATCCAGGAAGAGTCCCCTTTAAATAGCGCTCCCCCCAGCCCGATAGCGACTGGGAAACGTTCAAGGTAACCTGTCCTTGGTAGCGCCAGGCGGAACGGAGGGGCGCCACTGAATTTCCGGTCCGGGGCGCCCCAAGAGCGTTGCACACTGAAATGACGTCATGATCTGCGTGTGCCGGTGAGCGGGCGCTACGGTTTAGTGCCGGCGCTAAATGTCCGCTCAATTTGGGAAGAGGCGCAGGGTTCGCTGTGCCTGGGCGCTAGTTGGTTAGCGCCCCACTTCTTGGCCTCTTTAGGCGCTAATGGGTGGCGCAACCAACCGAATTTTTCCCCCAAAGCCTTCAGTGTTGATTTTTTAACACTCTTAGTCCTTTTAGAATTCTTATTTACCGTGGCCCTGTTTGATTTACACCCTTGAATTCTCTGCCTTCCACATTTGCTTTTCTCCTTCGTGTCTTTTGTTTCTATCCTTGCTTCCCTTTCCTCTGTCTCCTTGCACAGGTTCCCAAACCCCTACCATTTTAGTTTAACCCCTCCCCAGCAACACTAGCAAACACTCCCCCTAGGACATCGGTTCCAGTCCTGCCCAGGTGCAAACCGTCCAGTTTGTACTGGTCCCACCTCCCCCAGAACTGGTTCCAATGTCCCAGAAGAAGCCTTCGCAAGTTGCTGCAGTGTATCTTGTAGATGGTACACACTGCAGCCATGGTACACTGGTGGTGGAGGGAATGAATATTTAAGCTCGTGAATCGGGTGCCAATCAAGCTGGCTGGTTTGTCCTGGATGGTGTCGAGCTTCTTGAGTGTTGCAATTTGCAGCTCAGCAAGACCCATACAAGGAGAAAAAGGAGAAAGTACATATTCATGGGTCTAAAATATTGTGCTTTCATGTATCAGAAAGGGAGTTTATTTCTTTAGTTTGATATACAGAGAACAAAATATGAAAGTTTTCCTGAATTTAAGTTGGAGTTTGTCCATTACATAGAACTAAACATTGTGGCTGGTGCTGTAATTCTGTACCATATGGTATTTGTCAGCAGTTTATCACAAATATCAGTTAACTCAAAAGAAGTCAACATGTACCTTGCCCATCTTGCAATGTGTTCATGTTGCAGTGATTGTCAGTGGCATATTTTTTAACATCATTGTTAGTGGCATATTTTTTAACTGCATAGTGTATCATTTGGCATCTAGACATACCTAGAATAAATTATTTGTCTTTGAGAGATTCAAGTAACAGATTGGGGAACAGGTCAGATTCCTCACTTACTGGCCTACCCGCCCCCACCCCCAGGCTGTGTGGAAGTAGCTCCAGTAAAGTAGTAAATTCACATAGAATACATTTCATATTACCTATACCCAAGATAACAAAACATTTATTGCATGGAGCTATTTCTCGCAAAGGCTGTGTCACAATATGTGAAGTCCTCTCAATCCAGGAGATGAGAGCTGAACTTTGGTCTGATTTATAGCAATATAAACCATTTGTCTCTGTGTACAGCCATTAATGGGATCAGTCAAACTAAAAACACTTATCAGACCAAAGTAAACAACTTAAAATATGAAATATATATACTACAGCCTAGAAATCACTATTTATGATATTAATGTATGAACGCTTAGTAAATGAAGACATCCCTTTGTCTAATACTATAAGAGGTATTGGCCTAGAAATTCAGTTGGTAGCGCCAGTCGCTAGTGCCTTTAGAGGGCAATAAGTGGGGCGCGAAGCAGCTAGCGCCCGGGCGCGGCACTATCTGCACCTCTCGCGAACTTCAGTGAACATTTAGCGGCGGCACAAAACCGCAACACCCGCTCAGCTGCGCGCGCAGATCCTGACGTAATTTCATGGTGCAACGCCCTTGGTGCGCCCCGAACCGGAACTTCAGTGGCGCCCCCCTTCTTTCCGCCTGGCGCTCCCAGCGACTGGTTGAGTGGAACGGTTCCCAGTCGCTGTGGGGCTGGGGGGGCGCTATTTAAAGGGGGCTCTTCCTGCATTCTTTGTGGTAGCCATTTTGGACCACTCCTGTGTGAGAGAGAGAGACAAAGGGAGAGAGCTTTCTGCTTTGACTCAGCGCTTGCATAGGAACTTCTGGCTTCGGGCCAGAGCTTTGCAGTTGGATTTATTTTTCAGTGCCATAGCCTTGAGTGGCCACATATAATGGGGGCTGCAATGGGTGGAAACGTTGGGCTTCTCCATTGCATTGAGAGGGCTCAGAGACGCCAGGAGAGAGTGCCAATCATGACCAGACGGAGGAGGGCCAACAGGTGTCGGCACAGGAGGCCTTACCCTCCAAGGGTATACCGCCAGCACTTCTCCTACCTCAACATGTCTGAGGAGCAGTGCATTCGGAGGTTTAGATTCAGAAGGGAGGTGGTAACTGAGATCTGCCACCTGCTTCAGAGAGATCTGCAGCCTCAGCTGAGGAGCAGGACGTCTCTGTCGGTGGCAGTGAAGGTGACAGTGGCTCTGAACTTCTATGCCACCGGCTCCTTCCAATCCGCTACTGGGGACATTGCCAATGTCTCCCAGTTCGTGGTGCATTGCTGCATCCGCCAGGTCACGAATATCCTCTTCAAAAGGAGACGTCAGTACATTTCCTTCCCCATGACCCTGGACAAGCAGCAAGAGCGTATAATGGGATTTGCAAGAATAGTGGGCTTCCCCATGGTCCAGGGCGCCATTGACTGCATGCATGTGGCTTTGCGGGCACCTCTAGAGAATGCCGAGGATTACCGCAACCGGAAGGGGTTCCATTTGTTTAACGTGCAGTTGGTGTGTGACCACAGGCAGCTGATACTAGCTGTCAATGCCCACTTTCCAGGCAGCAGCTACGAGGCCTTCATCCTGCGCCAGACTTCTGTGGCAGACATTTTCGAAGCCCCGGCTCACCCAGGAGGCTGGCTTCTCGGGGACAAGGGCTATCCTTTGTGCACCTGGCTGATGACCCCGCTCCGTGCGCCCAGCACCCCTGCTGAAGAGTGATACAAGGACAGCCATCAAGTGACCAGGAACATCATTGAGCACACAATCGGTGTGCTAAAGCAACGGTTCTGCTGTCTGGATCATTCCGGGGAGCCCTTCAGTACTCACCTGAGCGAGTCTCCCATTTCATTGTAGTGTGCTGCATGCTGCACAACCTGGCTAGCCACAGGACTCAGCCACTGCCAGCAGACATTGGCGGACCACCAGAGGAGGAGGAGGAGGAGCACCAAGACAGGAGGGAGGCACAAAGTGCAAGGGCCGTCCGTCGGCGGCTTATTGTAAGTCGGTTCTAGGCCCCCTCTCAGGGAATGGCTTGTGCCATTGAAAGAACATGAATGGACCCGCTCCACAAACCCTGAGCCAGTCAAGGCAACAAATAGTTCAAAGTGCAAACATGCACAATCTGAATAAAGACAATTATTTATTTAACAAACTCTGTGCCCCTCCCGCATGACAAACAAATACAGAGAAACCCCCCAAAAAAACAGTCAGACACATAACTGGCTCTCACAACCTGGAGACAATGAACAAAAGAGTTAAACAAAAATGACCATGATCCTCAGCCTTCACAAAAAAAAACACAACATTTTGCCACACCTCCTACTTTTTGGCCTGCGAGGGTGATCTGCCTCGCTTCCGAGATTGGCCCCTTCCCGCCCTGCAGCTCCTCCGCAATGGGACCCCAGTGGCTGCAGCAAGGCTGGGGGAAAGCTACAGAGGGTCAGATAGTGAGTCAGCAGATGCCCTTGGGGGGCGGCCTGGACCAGCTCTGGGCCTGGAGGGCTCGGCTGCTGACTGCTCCAACTCTGCTTGGGCGGCAGCAGTCTGTCCTATGGGTGGTGGCTGCTGCAGTGGAGGAGTGACAGTGTTGGCAGCAGGAATGCTGCCAACCTGACAGAGCACAGGCACTCCCTGGTCGGCCGAAACACTGGCACTCGCACGGGCAGCACTGAAGTATGCGCAGCAATCTGCTGAAGCACAGACTGCTGGGCTGCTGCGGCACAGCGAGGGCCCCGGCGAATCCTGGCTGATCCAGCGAGGGTGGCAGCAGTTAGTGCTCGTGTGGCCCTGATCTGTGTCTGCATCAGACCAGCCAGTGACTGCATGGCACGACTAAGCACTTGGCTGGAAGCCGCCTGTGCTGCACCGAAGTCCTGCAGACTCCTTGCCTGTGCTGCCGTGAATTCCTGTACACTCCTTGCCAGTGACTCTATGGAGTCAGGCATCCTTACCACTGCAGGCATGAGCTCAGTGCGCCTGCACTCAGCCTGGGCGCCCATTTCACCAAGGAGCCACACCTTCTCTGCGCTCACTGTAGCAGGGCTGGAGGCCACACTCTCCCTCCGGGGAGAAGGCTGCCAAGCTTCCCTACCCCCCCGCCCCGTTGCTGCAGCCCGCTGGGCCCGGAGCTTCACCCTCCACAGACCCTTCCCCCCTGCTTCCCTCCAGGGAAGACGTGTCCCCATCATGGCCATGAGCTGCCTCGGCTGAGGGTGGCACTGATGTACCGGCTTCCTCTTCCTCCTCCTCGCCTTCTGATTCACTCACAGTGGCAGCTTGAGGGCCCGCCTCCTCAACTGGCGAATCAGCATCTGAAAGCAGGGAGGTACAAGAGTTGCTTTAGCGTGAGGACAGGGCGGCAGCGAGGGAGGCATGAGTGCTGCAATGCACTGCATAGGTTCGATAGTGGCAAAGGATGCTGGTGTGAGGCACAAGTGGAAAGAGAGAGGTCAAAAAGGTCATGACCTTACCATCGCTCTCCAGAACGGGGTCGGCATCTCCAGTGGTGACGGGGCCAATCAGCCGGCCTGCCATTATCCATTCCAATCACTGCTCCAGATCGCTGAGGTCTTTAAGTTCAGGACGGCCTCCCCCGGTCCGCTGCTGCTGCCTCCTGTTGTGGGCCAGCTTGCCCTGCAAGAGAAAGGACGGGCTCTGAGTACAGTGTGAAGCCCTGATCTTGGCTGCACTGCCTCCCATGGTGGAATAGCCCTGACAGTGTGAAGCCCTGATCTTGGGTGCACTGCCTCCCATGGTCGAATAGCCCTGACAGTGTGAAGCCCTGATCTTGGCTGCACTGCCTCCCATGGTGGAATAGCCCTGACAGTGTGTAAAGTGGTGAATGTGCATGTGAGTTTCATGAGAGGCCCATAGGTGTTGGATGAGGGCTGGGCATTGGGGCTTTCAGGACCCTTTGGCCATGAAGCGAGATGCACATGCAGGGATGAAGAGGATACTGGAAAGGGTACTCACCCTGACAACCCGAGCGAGGTCGTTGAACTTCTTCCTGCATCGCGTCGGGGTCCTAGGTACCATGCTGCTGGAGGTCACTCTGTGTGCCACCTCCATCCAAGCTTTTCTATATTCGTTGGGCAGCGGCCTCCTGCCACTGTCAGGAAAGAGGATAGGTCGCCTGCGCTCCACTGCGCCAACCAGAACCTTCAGGCCCCCTCACTGAAGCGCTGCGCTCGCTCCCTCACCCTCTCCATGGTCATAGGTGTAGCGATGTCGCAGCAGGTCTGTCCAGGCCTAGAATCTGGGCTCCAATGTGCAGGGTGTGGCTGCAAGCCAAGTCAACCCTCCTCCTTTAAGAGGTGACCGGCGCCAGCGTGTCTGCCTGCAATCGTTAACTGGCCGCACCTGCGCTGCGCCCGCCCTCGGTGGTAGCGCCTCGGCTCGCCGGCTTAGCGCCTTAGGATAGTCGTGCACTGCCTGCTTTAGCGCAGCAACAACCTCTTGGGGCGATGCAACTCAATTTCGCTGAGGGTGGCGCTAAATTGCGCCTGACGCTAAATTTAGCGCACGCCTGACTGTAGCGCCCCAAACGTGGCGATACTGAATTTCTAGGCCATTAACTTGTTTATTTGAAATGAGTTAATGCCTCCATTAAAACAGTACAGTGAGAAATATATAAATGCATTGTGTTCATATTACAGTTATTTCTAGGCCTTTGTGTTAACTTTGCAGGATCTGCCATATCTTAACAAATGTTACAATTTGCTATCTCATTGCTGTACGGGACTTGTGATAGTTCTATATCTCTGTAGGATTCTGGTTCTGTTCAGTGCTCGTCTTAAATACTTGTGAAGGAGTAACTGCTGGTAATCTGTTATGTTTGAGTCCAAGTTCTGCTTACCAGTCACCCTTGTCCTTGCTGACCAACATTGGTCCCCTGTCCCCCACCACATTAAAATCTTCACCTTTTTCTTTAAAGCCCTCCATGACTTCACCCCACCCTATCTCTGTAATCTCCTCCAACCCTATATTACCCTTCCTACCCTCTCCATTCCTCTGGTTCTGGCCTTTTGTGCATCTCCCCTTTTCCTTTGCTCTACCATTACTGGTAGATACATCTGTTGCCTGAGCCCTACAAAAACACTGGGCTTCGGTATCCAAACAAATATATGTCAAGGAACCAGTTCGCGGTGCATTGCTGCATCCGTCAAGTCACGAATGCCCTCTTTAAAAGGAGACGTCAGTACATCTCCTTCCCCATGACCCTGGACAAGCAGCAAGAGCGTGCAATGGGATTTGCAAGAATAGCGGGCTTCCCCATGGCCCAGAGCGCCATTGACTGCACGCATGTGGCTTCACGGGCGCCGCAAGAGAATGCCGAGGATTACCGTAACCGGAAGGGGTTCCATTCGTTGAATGTCCAGTTGGTGTGTGACCACAGACAGCTGATACTCGCTGTCAATGCCCGCTTTCCAGGCAGCAGCCACGACGCCTTCATCCTGCGCCAGACTTCTGTGGCAGACCTTTTCGAAGCCCTGGCTCACCCAGGAGGCCGGCTTCTTGGGGGCAAGGGCTATCCTCTGTGCACCTGGCTGATGACCCTGCTCTGTGCGCCCAGCACCCCTGCTGAAGAACAATACAATGAGAGCCATCAAGCAACCAGGAACATCATTGAGCACACAATCGGTGTGCTCAAGCAACGGTTCCGCTGTCTGGACCATTCCGGGGGAGCCCTTCAGTACTCACCTGAGCGAGTCTCCCATTTCATTGCAGTGTGCTGCATGCTGCATAACCTGGCAATCCTCAGGACTCAGCCACTGCCACCAGGCATTGGAGCACCAGCAGAGGAGGAGGAGGAGGAGGAGGAGGAGCACCAAGACAGGAGGGAGGCACAAAGTGCAAGGGCCGTCTGTCAGCAGCTTATTGCAAGTTGGTTCTAGGCCCCCTCTGAGGGAATGGCTTGTGCCATTGAAAGAACATGAATGGAACCGTTCCGCAACACCTAAGCCGGTCAAGGCAACAAATAGTTCAAAGAGCAAACATGCACATTCTGACTAAAGACACTTCTTTATGTAACAAACTGTGTGCCCTTCCCGCATGACAAAGTAATAGAGAGAAACCCCCCAAAAAGCAGTCAAACACATAACTGGCTCTCACAACCTGGAGACAATGAACAAAAGAGTAACCAAAAAATGACCACGATCCTCGGCCTTCAATAAAAAAAATTAACAGCATTTTGCCACACCTCCTACTTTTTGCCCTTCGAGGGTGATCTGCTTCACTTGCGAGATTGGCCCCTTCCCACCCTGCAGCTCCTCCGCAATGGGACCCCAGTGGCTGCAGCAAGGCTGGGGGAAGGCTGCTGAGTGTCAGAAACTGAGTCGGCAGTTGCCCTTGAGGTACGGCCTGGACCAGCTCTGGGCCTGGAGGGCCCGGCTGCTGACTGCTCCAACTCTGCATGGGCGGCAGCAGTCTGTCCTACAGGTGATGGCAGCTGCATTGGAGAAGTGACAGTGCTGGCAGCAGGAATGCTGCCATCCTGACAGAGGACAGCCACTCCCTGGTCGGACGACACACTGTCACTCCCATGGGGCAGCACTGCAGCATGCGGAGCAATCTGCTGAAGCACAGACTGCTGACCTGCTGCGGCGCGGCGAGGGCCCCGGCGATTCGTGTCTGATCCAGCGAGTGTGGCAGCAGTCAGTGCTCGTGTGGCCTCAATCTGCGTCTTCATCAGACCAGCCACTGACTGCATTGCACCACTAAGCACTTGCGTGGAAGCCGCCTGTGCTGCCTGTGCTGCGCCGAAGTCCTGCAGACTCTTTGCCTGTGCTGCGCCGAAGTCCTGGAGACTCCTTGCCTGTGCTGCGCCGAAGTCCTGCAGTCTCCTTGCCAGTGCTGCGCCAAAGTCCTGGACACTCCTTGCCAGTGACTCAATGGATTCGGGCATCCTTGCCACTGCAGCCATTAGCCCAGTGTGCCTGCGCTCCGCCTGGGCACTCATTTCAGCGAGGAGCCACAGCTCTTCTGCGCTCACTGTAGCAGGACTCGAGGCCACACTCTCCCTCCAGGGAGAAGGCTGCCGAGCTTCCCTACCCCCTCCCCCCGCATTGCTGCAGCCTGCTGGACCCGGAGTTTCACCCTCCTCAGACCATTCCCCCCTGCTCCCCTCCAGGGAAGACGTGTCCCCATTATGGCCATGGGCTGCCTCGGCTGAGGGTGGCGCTGATGGTCCGGCTTCCTCTTCCTCCTCGCCTTCCGATTCACTCACAGTGGCAGCTTGAGGGCCCGCCTCCTCACCTGGTGAATCAGCATCTGAAAGCAGGGAGGTACAAGAGTTGTTTTAGCGTGAGGACAGGGCGGCAGCGAGGGAGGCATGAGTGCTGCAATGCACTGTATTGGTTCGAAAGTGGTAAAGGATGCTGGTGTGAGGCACAAGTGGAAGGAGAGAGGTCAAAAAGGTGATGACCTTACCATTGCTGTCCAGAATGGGGTCGGCATCTCCAGTGGCGACGGGGCCTGCCATAATCCGCTGGACTCGCTGCTCCAGATCGCTGAGGTCTTGAAGGTGAGGCCGGCCTCCCCCGGTCCATTGCTGCTGCCTCCTGTTATGGGCCAGCTTGTCCTGCAAGAGAAAGGTCGGGCTCTGAGTACAGTGTGAAGCCCTGATCTTGGCTGCACTGCCTCCCATGGTCAAATAGCCCTTACAGTGTGAAGCCCTGATCTTGGCTGCACTGCCTCCCATGGTCAATTAGCCCTTACAGTGTGTAAAGTGCTGAATGTGCGTGTGAGTTTCATGAAAGGCCCATAAGTGTTGGATGAGGGCTGGGCATTGGGGCTTTCTGGACCCTTTGGCCATAAAGTGAGGTGGACATGTAGGGATGAAGAGGATACTGAAAAGGGTACTCGCCCTGATGACCCGAGTGAGGTCGTTGAACTTCTTCCTGCATTGCACAGGGGTCCTAGGCACCATGCTGCTGGAGGTCACTCTGTGAGCCACCTCCCTCCAAGCTTTGCGATAGTCGTTGGGCAGCGGCCTCCTGCCACTGTTCGGAAACAGGATAGATCGCCTGCGCGCCACCGCGCCAACCAGAACCTGCAAGGCCCCCTCACTGAACCGCTGCGTTCGCTCCCTGGCCCTCTCCATGGTCCTAGGCGTTAGAATGTGGCAGCAGGTCTGTCCAGGCCGAGAATCTGGGCTCCGATGCGCAGGGTGTGGCTGCAATCCAAGATCGAACCTCCCTTTTAAGAGCTGACCGGTGCCAGCATGTCTGCGTGCAATCGCTAACTGGCCGCACCTGTGCTGCGCCCGCCCTCGGTGGTAGCGCCTCGCTTCTCCAGCTTAGCACCTTAAGACAGTCGTGCAGCGCCTGTTTTAGCGCTCCAAGCACCTCCTGGGGCGATGCAGGTCAATTTAGCAGTAGGTGGCGATAATTTGTGCCGGGCGCTAAATTTCGCGCCCGCTCAAGTATTACGCCCCAAATGTGGCGATATTGAATTTCTCCCCCTTTGTTTTTACTTCCACTCCCTTAACATTGCTTTTAACAATACAAGCAATTTACAGGGCATTTTCCTACAGTCCTACACACTGGAACTCCCTCCCTAAACCTTTCCTGCTCTCCCTCCCCCTTTAAAAGCCTTCTCAAATCCCATCTTTTCAACCCAGCCCTCAGTCACTCTTCGTAATCTCTCTCTTCCTGGCTCATCATTTGTTTTCCTTACAACTATTTGTGAAGCTCCTTGGGAATTTTTTTAAACGTAAAATGCACTGCATACATACACGTTGTTCCTAAATTTCAATTAAGAATAACATGAAGTAAGAAAGAGTACAAATTATATGAGAGATGTTTCTTATTCACACTATTTAATGTTAATTTCTCTCTTACTTTATATCAACTCCTCTCTTGCATCATTCCAGAGGACTTCTTCACTGATGAATAAGAGAAACAATAAATAGGAGACCCAGGGCAGGATTATCATTGTGCCGTGGAGTCGGGATTGGAGGCGTGCGGGGGGTTAAAATCCCGAAATCGGGGGTCCCGACACCATCCCGCACCCAAACCCGCCTCCATGCCAGTTTCAAAGGAGGCAGGTACCCGCCCCGCACTGGGACCCACCTACCTGAGGCAGGAAGGGATTAACAGGTAGTTAACAGGCAGTTTTTAGCCTAATCCCTATTTTGAAGGTTGAAGTGTGGGATTCCCGACGGCTCCAAACCACGCCAAGTTAGAGAAGTCGGGCCGTCGGGTTGAAGGACTTGGAGGGGTCGAGATGTCAGTGTTCAGGTGAGTGATGTGTACATGAGTGCAAAGGTAAGTATGTTTGGTGTGTCTAAAGTGATTAAAGAAGTGTAAATTACCTTTTCTTACCTTTTCAGCCTTCCTTCCTTTAGGTCCCGGGAGTCCGTAATCTCACCGGCACAGAAAGCAGAATGGCTGCGAACTGTCAAAAGTGACAGCCTGCAGCTTTCTGTGCAGGAGAGATTTCTAACTGAGTCTGTGGAGAAGGACACAGGTTAGAAGTAAGACTGTCAGTGTTTGACAGCTTCAAACATCTGTGAAACGCTGATATTTCATCTGTCAAAATCTCTTGACAGATGAAATTTCAGTCTGTGACGTCACTTGTTGCCGGGTGGCCCTTAATTGGCCTGCTGAGCCCGCTGGGCGGGCTCAACAAGGTCAATCAAGTTAAATTCACGTGGATTGGCCACATCTCGATGGAGGCGGGACTACAACCCCGAAAGTTCTAGCCCCGCCTCCAACCCGACTCCTCAATGAAAATCCAGCCCCCATTGTTTGATCAGTGCACTCCTTCACGATAAGTGATTTAAAATTATATGGTTTAGATATACTGCATAAATGCTTAGGTTCCATGCTAGTGCTAGCCAACAACGCATAGTCCTTATTTACATCTTAAAACTTATTCATTTATACATTGTAGAGTATAGCAGATGGTTCAATTGGATGTGCATAGTGATGGCAGTTACTACTATTGTGCAACAAAGTGCCTACAGGAACAGCCAATCGAGAATAAAACAAACATCTAGCACTGCTGAATATCTCAACAGGAACACAAATGGCTGACATGCACATCCCACTTCCAGCAAAGCTCTCTTCCCATTCACATCTGGGTTTTTTCCACCTGAGTGAATGCCAAAAATATTCCCTCAATCTGAGAACCACTTGTCCTACTGAACCCCAGTAGCCTCACCCACGATGGACAAGAAACAGTTACATTGAATTCACAAAGCCATTCACAGGGTCCACAAAACCGTCCACTAACGAGAGACAGGTGCAGGATAAACACATTCTTATATTTAACAGGACTTCGCTTTTCCTAAGGGGAATTCCAGTCAGACATCAATTGTAGCTGGAGTCAGAGGAATAGTTGAGCTTGGATAACAGCATAAGCATGAGGCTAAGGAATAAAGCCATCGATCAGCTAGAATCCAGGCATCAGTTATATTCTGAGGTCAATGGAGAGGGTTGATGAAGGTAGAGTAGTTGATGTTGTATATATGGACTTTTGATAAAGTACCACGTTAAAGACTTGTAAGCAAAATTGAAGTCCATGGGATTAAAGGGGCAGTGGCTGTGTGGATACGAAATTGGCTGAGGGACAGAAAGCAGCGAGTAATCGCAAACGGTTGTTTTTCCAGAGTGGAGGAAAGTGTGCAGTGGGGTCCTCCAGGGATTGGTGTTGGGACCACTGTTCTTTTTGATATATATTAATGTCCTGGACTTCGGCATACAGGGCATAATTTAAAAGTCTGCAGATGATGCGGAACTTCGAAGTGAGAAGGATGGTAACACACATCAGGAAGACATAGACAGATTGGTAAAATAGGCAGACACATGGCAGATGAAATTTAACGCAGAGAAGTGTGAAGTGATTCATTTCGGTAGGAAGAATGAGAGACAATAAAAACTAAATGATGCAATTTTAAAAGGGGAGCAGGAACAGAGTGACCTGGGGGGTGTACGTACACAATCTTTGAAGATGGCAGGACGTGTTGAGAAGGAAAACCATCCTTGCCTTTATAAATAGAAGCATAGAGTACATAAAGCAAGGAAGTTACGCTAAACCTTTATAAAACACTTGTTGGGTCCCAGCTGGAGTATTATGCCAATTCTGGCACCACACTTTAGAAAGGACGTCAAGGCCTTAGAGAGGGTGCAGAGGAGATTTATTAGAATGGTGCCAGGGATCAGTTACATGGAGAAACTGGAGAAACAGGCATTGTTCTCCTTAGAGAAGAGAAGTTAAGGGGAGATTTGATAGTGTTCAAAATCATGAAGGGTCTTGACAGAATAAATCAGGAGAAACTGTTTCCAGTGGCTAAAGGGTCGTTAACAAGAGGACACAGATTTAAAGTAATTGGCAAAAGAGCCAGAGGTGAGATGAGGAGAAAAATGTTTGTGCAGTGAGTTGTTATGATCTGGAATGCACTGCCTGAAAGAGTGGTGGAAGCAGATTCAATAATAACTTTCAAAAGGGAATTGGATAATTATTTGAAGGGGAAAAATTTGTATGGCTATGGGGAAAGAGCAGGGGTGTGGAACTAATTGGATAGCTTTCAAAGTGCCTACACGGCACGATGTGCAGAATGGCTTCTTTCGGTGCTATATCATTCTATGATTCTATGAACATTCAAGGCAGCTAATGTGAAATAGATTAGAGGCCTAAGTGCAAACTCCACCACAGAGAAAATCCTCGGTCAAATACTGCAGATGAATGCAGGCCAGAAGAAAAGCTAATACTTTGCTAAGTTCAGAGGCCAAAGCTTACAGACGTAGACAGGGGCAGGGCACAGAAGTGGAGTAGTTCACATTGTGCAAATCCTTATTGTGACATTTTCAGTCGTTAGATTTGACCTTGTGCCATAAATGCAGGAGTAGATTTTCTGCCAGTTATGTTCGGCATGTTTTCACCCAATTCCTTCTGTCTGCAACCTTCTGGCTGGTCTCATTTCTTACATTAATTTCATAAATTCCCCAGAATGTGTATGTTAAAATATATATTAATACTTGGTACAATCTCTTGGCTTTTGTCCCGGGATTGTGCTTTTGCCGTTAAAATCCCTTTTGTGTGGATGTAAGGTAAGCTCCATATGCAATAAATCTCGAAGTGGAACAGGACTTTGCAATTTTATTGTTGCAATATTTATAATACTTTTTTATTTCAGATATTTGCATATTTATGATTTTTTTTATTAAGTTCTTTTGAAATCTTTGAGGGACAACTTTTATTTACTCATTACAATCTGCATTTGTATGGTTCCTTAACACATCTTACAGTGCTTCCAAAAGGAGAGACAGATCATGGCAGAGGATTTCGGAGAATTGGCACAGTCTAAAAGATTGGTTTTGAGGTTTTTAAAAGCAGGGAGGAAGTAGCAGGGCAGAGGGGTTTTGGGAGGGTCCTAGATAGTTGAAAGCTCTGCTACCTAGTGAGAAATGCTAGGAGGGGGGAATACACAGCAATTTAGATCAGTAGGACCAGATTAGGCTGGGATCTAGGACTGGAGATGGTTGCAGAGATAAGGTGGAGTGAGGCTCGGCAAGGAATTGTCAACAAGGACAAGGATTTTGACTTTTGTAATTAGGATACAGGAAGCCAGATGAGGTCAGCAAGGACATGGGTAATAGGTGAGCGAGACTTGGTGTGGAACAAGATGGCTTAAACTTTCTCAATTTTCAACTGGAGGACATTCTGGCTCATATGCAACTTAATTACAAATCAGCAGCTTGACAGCACAGAGATGGCTGCGGATTCGAGGGTGGTAATGATATTGTTGCGTTTGCAAAGATAATCCAGAGGCTGTAAGCAGAGTTCAGTTCATGTTGCTTTTTAATGGCTGTTCCACACACACACTCCCAGGCAAAAGCAATCGAATACCGATACACAATACAATGATAACAGCACTATCAAACTCCATGTGCTCAGGCCAAGGCAATCGAGTACCTATCACCAATGTCAGACATAACATTTCCTCCCCCCTCACAGAATTTCAAACATGAAATGTAGTGACAAAGTCCTGTAGGTGGCCAGGGCGAGAACGTGTACGAACAGGCCGAGGTGCGGACTGGTGAAGAGCAGGCCGAAGTGGGGACTGGTGAGGAGCAGGCTGAGGCACAATATCTGCTTGAGAGTTGGCTGGCTGAGCCTGGTGGTCGCAACGAAAAAGTCAGGTGGTCTACGCGTCTGTGTCGATCTTCGAGCAGTGAATAAGGCCATAATCCCTGACAAATATCCACTGCCCACGTCAGAGGAACTCACAGCGCAGTTCTATGGCTCCATCCTGTTCTCGAAAGTGGACCTTCAACAGGGCTATCTACAGATTCCCCTCCACCCCAGCAGCAGGGACCTCACTGCTTTTGTGACACATGCTGGCGTCTTTCGGTACACCAGGATGCCATTTGGACTTAGCTCTGCACCCAGCTGCTTCCAAAAGGTGATGTCCTCTGTGCTCGTGGGCATTCCTGGGGTGGCCATCTACCTGGATGACATCGTCGTGCATGGGCCTTCGACCTCCACTCACGACGAATGCCTTCACAGAGTTTTCACGGCTCTAGCAAAACACAAGCTCACACTGAATGGCGAAAAGTGTGTCTTTGCTGTTTCAGAGATCGAATTTGTGGGGTTTCGGTTGTCGGCTGATGGTATATCCCCACTCCAGTCAAACGTGGATGCCATTCACAGCATCCCAGAACCCAGCTCTGCAGCACAGGTTGCCTCCTTCCTTGGCATGACTGGGTACTACCTGAAGTTTTATTCCCAGTACTCAGCCACCACAGCCCCACTGCGCCAGCTCCTGCGAAAGGATGAGCCCTGGGTGTGGTCACAAGCCTGTATGGAAGCTGTTGGCCTCCTCAAATCGCAGCTCACGTCGCCTCCAGTGTTGGCTCACTTTGACGTCGCCAGCCCCACCCTCGTCACCTGCGACGCGTCCGCTGCAGCTGTGGGGGCGGTGTTATCGCAGATACAGAATGGAGTGGAGAAACCAATCGCCTTTGCCTCCCGAGCCCTTAGCCCCACCGAACAGAAGTACTCAGTAGGTGAGCGTGAGGCGCTGGCGTGCGTCTGGGCATGTGAGCGGTGGCACCTGTACACATATGGCCGTGCCTTCACCTTGCGAACCGATCACCAGGCTCTCACTGCCCTGCTGTCGACATCCGGCATGGGCCACAGACCACTGCATCTACACCGCTGGTCTGACCGCCTCCGCCAATACAATTTCAGTCTCCAGTTCACACCAGGATGTGACAATGTTGTTGCAGATCTGCTCTCCAATTGAATCAGACTTCTGGGTTTACTGTCCAAGTAACTGGAGCGGGTCTGGCTGTTGAATCCGTGATTCTTAAAGTATGATGTTTTCCAATAACTACACGGAGGCTGTAACTTAACAATCAACAGGTGTTTACTGGAGGAGGGTAGTCTAAAGACTGACAGTACAGAGGCATGCTCAAGGCTTATAGACAGGTGTGGTCACTGCCGGTACTACAGTATACAGGAGCTGTAAAAGTAGTTCTCTCTGAAAGGTACATACACTACAATTCCTCCCCTTTTAGATTAGCAGTACCCATACTGTTCAAATAACAATTAACACTTTAACATGCACATTAAACTGAAATAGTCCATTTATAGATTCAGTCTTTGGGGCGGCTTCCTGATCCTTTCTGGATAGCGCCTTTCCTGAGGTTCTTGATCTTGGTGCGGAGGCGATTCTGGCCCCTTTTCATCGGTTATTTCATCAGTTTCCACTGCTACTGTTTCTGAGGTAGATGCTACCGGTATGTCGGGTTCATCCCCAGGGACGCGAGACATGGGGTTGACTCATTCCTGTGACGCTAAGATCTGGTCGACGTGGCATCTCACAATGTTCTCCCCGACATCCACTGTGTACATTAATGGTCCCTGCTGTGTGCATATCGTTTCGGGTTGCCATTTCTCTGTTCGGTAGTCACGGGCCAAGACTGGTTGTCCTACATTGAAGCTTCTTGTCGGCTTCTCATTGATGTGCTGGAATTGTTGATCCTCAACATTTCTTCGCACATTTGGTCTGAGCAAATCCAGACGAGATCTCAACCTTCGGTTAAAGAACATCATGGCCGGGGTCTGGTTGGTAACTGTATGTGTTGCATTTCTCTAGGCTGACAGGAAATTGTCCACCTTATGCTGTAGTGGAATTTCATCATCGCACATGGCCTTTATCGCCTTTTTAAAGGTTTGTACGAACCTCTCAGCCAATCCATTTGTGGCTGGATGATACGGGGCGGATGTGTAATGCCTTACCCCATTCCTTCTCAAAAATTTCCAAAACTCTTCGGACACAAACTGTGGCCCATTATCAGAGCAAATCTGCTCTGGCAAGCCGTTCCTGGCAAATATAGTCCGAAGGACTGCAATCGTTTTCTCTGTAGTGGTTGAGGACATTTTTATCACCTCAAGCCATTTCGAGTGAGCATCCACTGCTATTAAGAACATTGAGTCCATGAATGGACCAGCAAAATCAATATGCACCCATTGCCATGGAGAGGAGGGCCACTCCCATGGGTGTAGAGGGGCATGTGGTGGTGCATTTTGGACCTTCTGGCATCCTGAGCAGCTCTTGGTTAGGTCCTCGATTTGTTGATCGATCCCCGGCCAGCACACATAAGCCCTAGCAAGGCTTTTCATTTTCACCCCTCCCAGATGACCTTCGTGAAGCTCATTGAGCACTCTCTCCCTTAACTTGGGTGGAATTACCACTCGGGATCCACACATCACTGTCCCCTGGCATACTGACAGCTGTTCTCTTCTGGACGAGAATGCTGGCCACAGTGAGTCGCCATGTGTTGGCCATCCCCTCACCGCCAAATCATATACCCGAGACAGTGTCGGATCATTGCGGGTCTCCTTCTCTATATCCGCGTTAGTTACTGGCAATCGTTCAGTTATTGACGAATAAAATATCTCGATAGGGTCCACTGCTGGTGCTTCCTCCACAGTAGGCAGTGGCAGGCGTGATAGCCCATCAGCGTTTCCATGCTGTTTCATGCCTTTATATTCTATTTCATATTGGTTCGCCCCTAGAAAAAGGGACCATCTTTGTAACCGTTGTGCAGTCATCACCGGAACGCCCTTCTTTGGATTGAAGATGGAGACAAGTGGTTGGTGGTCAGTCAACAAGGTGAACTTCTGCCCATGCAGATAGTGGTTGAATTTTTTTACTCCCCATACTAGGCTGAGGGCCTCCCTGTCAATCTGGGCGTAGTTGCGCTCGGCTGAGGTTAGTGACCGAGACACAAAGGCTACTGGCCTCTCCAACCTGTCTGGGAATTTGTGCGACAGCACCGCTCCAATACCATAGGGTGATGCATCACATGCCAACTGAATTGGTAATGCTGGGTTGAAATGGGCCAACACCTCTTTTGATGTGATCAATTCTTTGCACTTCTGAAAAGCTCGTTTACATTCGTCATTCCACTTCCATCGTACCCCCGTTTGCAGTAGGGTGTTCAGTGGGTGTAATACTGTAGACAAATTTGGTAAGAACTTATGGTAGTAGTTTACCAGCCCGAGGAATGACCTCAGTTGTGGCACATTTTCCGGTGCTGGAGCCTTGACTACTGCCTCAATCTTTTCAGGGGATTTGTGTAACCGCTCTTCATCAATAACGTGGCCACAATATGAGATCTGCTTCTGGAAAAACTCGCATTTGTGGCAATTAGCTCGTAGCCCATATTCCTTTAATCTAGTGAGCACCTTCTCCAGGTTGGCGAGGTGATCACTGTCATTTTCGCCCGTGACCAGGATGTCGTCCAAATAACACTGGGTCCCTGGAATCCCTTGCAGGACTTGATCCATTGCCCTTTGCCAAATAGCCGGAGCCGATGCTACTCCGAACACCAGCTGGTTGTACTGGTAGAGACCTTTATGAGTGTTGATCATGAGGTATTGTTTCGAGGCTTCTTCTACCTCCATTTGCAAGTACGCCTGGGCCAGATCAATTTTGGTGAAGCGTTTACCTCCAGATAGCGAGGCGAAAATATCCTCAATCCGTGGAAGCCGATATTGTACCGTGTGAAGGACTGGGTTCACTGTCACCTTAAAATCCCCACAGATGCGGACCTTCTTTGGTTCCCCAGGCATATTACTCAACGACCTCTTCATTACAGGAATGATGGTGGAGCCCACTCGCTCCAGTCTACTTTGGACAGTACTCCTGAACATTCCAACCCTTCCAGCTCTGCTTTGACGGCTGGTCGGATCGCATAAGGCACCGGTCTGGCCTTTAAAAACTTTGGGCTTGCATTTTCCTCTATTTTAATCGTTGCTGTTATGCCTTTTAGTGTTCCGAGTCCCTCCTGGAACACTTCTTGTGCGTCAGTTAGCATTTTTGACAGTTGTCCAGGTGTGACGTCGTCATCCTTTTTGGCCTCAACCTTCAGTGCCTGTATGGAATGCCAATCTAATTGTATCTTCCGGATCCATTCACGTTCTAATAGTGGTGGTCCTCCATCTGGCAATACGTATAAGTCCATTTTAGGTATTTCCTGGCCTTTGTATATCACTTTCACCCTTATTTTTCCTTTGGGGTAGACTTTTTGCCCCGTGTACGTCTTCAAGACAATCTCTGTCGCTTTCAAGGGTATATGTGAACATAGCCGCTTGTAGTCCCTTTGGTTTATGACTGTTAGGGCTGATCCTGTGTCCAATTCCATTTTCACTTGGACTCCGTCTATCTTGAGTGTGACCCAGATAGTCTGGTGATCCTCCATTTTGGTTACCTTATGTAGTTTCAGACAACCCAGCTCCTTGCTTCCGGAGTCTGTATCACTTTTCTGTTCGTCTGAACTACTGTCCATCACCTTATGTACCTTTGTGTACTTCTCCTGTGGAGATTTCTTGCTGTTGGTTTTCTTCCCTGACCTGCAGACTCTTGCTATGTGTCCTGCTTTTCCACACTGTCTGCACACTTGGTCCTTGAACCAACAATCCTTCTGGCCGTGTGTTGTTCTGCCGCAGCGATAACACTTCCCTGCTCCATATGACATTTCATTGGTGCCATATTCTTGCGGTCTCCGTTGTAGCTCTGCAGCGCCCCGTGCTGCTGCTTCGTGTGATACTGCCATGCTGAAAGCCTTGTCCAGCGTAAGATCCTTTTCTGATAGAAGCCGTTTCTGGGTTCCTTCACTTTGAAGCCCACACACAAACTTGTCCCTTAACGTATCTGCTAGTCCCACTCCAAACTGGCAGTGTTTCGATAGCTTGCGCAGTTCCGTTAAGTACTCAGCATTACTTTCGTCTTTATGCTGGTTCCTTTATTGGAACTTAAATCTTTCTGCTATCAGCAGCGGTGTGGGGTTTAAGTGGTCCTGTAGGATTTCTGCTATGCCTTCGAAATTCTTATCCACGGGCTTCTCTGGGGTTATTAGGTTTCGCAGTAAGCCATAAGTTTTTGCACCCATGGAATTTAACAAAACCAGTGCTTTCCTAACATCTGGCACTTCATTCACCCTGCAGTACACCTCAATGCGTTCCACATATGTCGCCCAATCTTCGACTTCATTGTCGAACGCAGTGGTACTGCCACTCTTCAGCATCCCTGGGTGTGATTTAACTGTCTAAAATGGTGTCTCCCGCGCTCTCCTTTCTTCTCCGCTGGCACAAAATGGCATCTCCCGCGCTTTTCTTTCTTCCCGCGCTCGCCCTTCTTCTCCGCTGCGGCTTCTAAAAATGGCATCTCCCGCGCTCTCCCTTCTTCTCCCCGTGGATGCTGTTCAGCCGTTGAGCCCTGGCTGTGCTCTGCGCGTTCTCCTGTGCGCCTTTCCCGTTGCCGCCGCTCGGTCCTGAACCCGGCTGCTGCTTTACCCTCTCTCTCTGTTTTGTTTTTCCTCGACGCCGCTCGGTTTTCAACCCCCGGCTGCGCCCTGTGCGCTTCACCCTCTCTCTTACCCCGTCGACGCTGCTCGGCTTTTTCTCTGCCGTCGGTTGGCTCCAGCCACCGCTGTCCGGGAAGGGTCTGCGCTGTACCTGTTGCCAGTCTGTTGCTGGATCATCGTGGCTGGGGAACCAAGCCCGGCTCTCAACGGCCTCCCCTGCGATGTTCACTCTCTGCTGGATGACTGGGCGGTTGCTTGTGGTCGACGCCCGTGCTTCTGGCCTCGACTTTCTTCCACCGCCCTCCCGGAGCGAATCCTTGAAGGGAAATGCAGAGTTGCAGCTAAATTCGAATCGACCTCGTCGCCACTGTTGAATCCGTGATTCTTAAAGTATGATGTTTTCCAATAACTACATGGAGGCTGTAACTTAACAATCAACAGGTGTTTACTGGAGGAGGGTAGTCTAAAGACTGACAGTACAGAGGCATGCTCAAGGCTTATAGACAGGTGTGGTCACTGCCGGTACTACAGTATACAGGAGCTGTAAAAGTAGTTGGCCTAGAAATTGAGTGCCCTTAGCGCCGATTTTGCGGCGCTAGAGGGCCTAGCGCTGCAATTGGCGCCGGCGCCGAAATTGCCTGGGGCCCTTCCGCCGCGGTAGACCGGTAGCGCTGCGCCGGCACCGATGACGTCATCGGTGTGCGCAGCGTCCCGGTTGCCATGCCGACGGGCCCCAGCGCCGAAATTCAGTTGCGGCCGCCTCGCCTGTGGCAGCCGCAACTAAGACTCTGGCAACAGAGTCTTACAAGTCTTTGCGCCGGTGCATTAAAGGCCCCGCGGCGGCCGGCCGCTTTCCCGCCGGCCGCCTGGCCGCAGCTCCCTCCCCGGACTTCCCCCCCCCCCCCCCCCGGAACAGAAGCAAGCCCGGCACTTGTCCGAGGTGCCGGGCTCATTTTTAAAAAGATTTTCGCGGGCCGCGGCCGGGTGCAGGCAGCTCCTCCTTAAGGGAAGGAGGAGGCCTGCACTTCCCGAGCCTGCCGCACCGCATCGGGTGCCGCAGCGCCGGAATTGCGGCGCGAAACGGCAGTTAGCGCCGATTTACCGCCGCAAAGACCCTTCAGTAGCGCCGGCAGCCATTTGGGCGCGGCCCTGCTGAATTTTTGGCGCGCGCAGGGGGACTTAGCGCCGGCACTAACTTCCGGCGCTAAAGCCCTGGCTAAGCCAAAACTCAATTTCTAGGCCGTTCTCTCTTAAAGGTACATACACTACACTGGCGATGTCATGGATGATTCTACTTCTGCTGAGCTATTTAAAGAAGCAATGGACAGATAGCACTTGAAGACTGGTGGAGGTGGAAGCCAGGTTGTGAGAGAAGTGAGTTGGTTGCGCGCTAACAATTTGATAAAACTCAATCCAGTAAGAGAGAGAGCAGTGTTATCACCTGGTGTGCCACAGATCACATGTGAGCAAGAGCAGATGGTGGAGACAGGGACAGCAGTGGAGTGCCTCGTCGCAGGGCGCAGGACGCTCAAAGCTGTGCTCAGCTGGATGAAGATGCCAAAACTCGGGGGCTATCGACAAAGTGGATGACTCTTGAGGAGCAGCAAAAAATGCAGGAGACTCTGACAGCTTTTCCAGCCACGATGTGCTCGATTGTAGGGAGAATGGAGGAGTCCATCTCCAACATGAGCAGCATCATCTCACAGGCCATGGCTACGATGTGTTCGTTCATGGAAAGTGTGGCCACCCGCAATGAAGCATCAGATGAGACAGTCAAACGAGTGCATGCTTGCTGTGAACAACAGCTTGCAGACTCTGATTGCAGCCATATCGAGGATGGATAGAAACTAGAGTTGGCCGTTAATCGCCCCACTGATGTGCAGCAAAGTGCTCTCCAGCTCCTTGCTAGTGGGCCATGAGAGGAATGATGGTGAGAGGGGCCATGGAAGTGGGGACTCTGCTCAAAGCGCTCCCGTTTCTCCCCATTGCCCCCCCCCCCACCGCCCCCGCAACCATCAGTCAGAGCCCCACATGCTGCATTGTATCCTGATGGCTGAGGCAGGAAGAGCAGTCTTTGGCGGGGCCCTCACAGGCTCCAAAACCCAGAGAATGTCCGCCAAAAGCATCTGAACAGTCAGAGCAGTGAAGTGAGCAGCCTGCCTCTACCTCTGCTGAAGCCACAGGGGTTGCACGTCGTAGGAGTTGTAGAAAGAGAAAGAAAACATAATTGCAGCTGCACAAGGGTATGCACATGGGTGTGTTAAATAATGTTAGATGATTAAGTTTCTGTTGAATTTTTGAGCCACATAAAATTATTTATTTGCACCACTTTCCTGTCTTGTCAATTTTTGCCTGCTACCTGGAAAGTGGCCTTGTCAGTTGGAATGAATGCTAAGACATTACTTAACCTCAGGCAATGGGTGTGTGTGACAGGAATGGTGTGGTCATTTTAGGGCTACTTTGTGGAGGGGGGGGGAGTTGGTTCAGTATCTGGGTGCCATGTGGGTGCATTGGACCAACTTAACTAAATCCTGCCATTATGAGGCCATCCCGGGCCTCCTGGGTAGCAATGTGTGCCGCTGCTGGTGCCATCTCCACATCAGATTCCTCCTCCTCCTCCTCTTCATGTTCCTCCTGCTCCTCCTGCTCATCCTCCTCCTCCTCCGAAGAGGCTCTGCACTTTGCGCCTTGCTCCTCCTTGTTACTGCGCTATGTTGTGCAGAGCGAGGCACACCACAATCATTCTGGAGACCCTGGCTGGTGCATATTGAAGGGCTGCTCCAGATTTGTCCAGGCATCTGAAGCGCATCTTCAGCATCCTGATTGCTTACTCTATGACACATCACGTCGTCATCTGGCTTTGATTGTTGCACTCTTCAGCCTCATCGCATGGCCTCCTCAAAGGTGTCATCAACCACGTCTTCAGTGGATACCCCTTGTCTCCAAGCAACCAGCCGGTAAGTCTGGACAGAGATGCGAAGAGCTGAGCGAGGGTGGACTGGTGCAGGATGAATCAATCATGACAGCTCCCTGGAAATTAGGCACACACATGCATGACGATCTTTATGTGCTTGCAGACAAGTTGCAAATTGATGGAGTGGAAGCCCTTACAGTTCATGAACACTCCTGGGGGTGCCTTGATGGCCACATATGTGCAGTTGATGATGCCTTGCACCTGTGGGAAGCCAGCCAGAGCTGCAAAGCCGAACACCCACTCAGCAACACTGGCTTCATCAGTGGCAAAGTGCACACAAGTGCCTGACTTGTCAAACATGGCATCGGTCACCTGGGTGATGAATTTGTGGGTGGCTGACTGCAAGATTGTGAATTTGTCTGCCGATCCCTGGAAGGACCCTGAGGCAAAGAAGTTGGGGGCGGTGATGACTTTGACAGCCACTGGTAGCAGTAGCGGCGAGAGGATAAAGAGTGGCCCAAGAGCAGAACTGAATTAAAGCAACGGCAGTGGCAAGAAGATAAAGAGCGGCCCGAGAGCGGAGCTGAATTAAAGCAGTGGTGAGAGGATAAAGAGCGGCCCGAGAGCGGAGCTGAATTAAAGCAGCGGTGAGAGGATAAAGAGCAGCCCGAGAGCGGAGCTGAATTAAAGCAGCGGTGAGAGGATAAAGAGCAGCCCGAGAGCGGAGCTGAATTAAAGCAGCGGCGAGAGGATAAAGAGCGGCCCGAGAGCGGAGCTGAATTAAAGCAGCGGCAGCGGCAGCGGCGAGAGGATAAAGAGTGTCCCAAGAGCAGAGCTGAATTAAAGCAGTGGCAGCGGCGAGAGGATAAAGAGCGGCCCGAGAACGGAGCTGAATTAAAGCAGCGACAGCGGCGAGGCTCCGATTCAAAAACAACATCAAAGAGTGACGTCACAGGAGAGCAGGTAGGTGATTGGTTGGCGAGTATTACAGCTCTTTTTGCTCCCTAAGTTAGGGATGCGGGTTAAATTAAGAGCTCAGAAACTAACTTGCTAGTGCTTATTAAATTAATAACTTAAACTAAATAAAATAATCAAACAATAAACGAAAAATATCAATTTAATAAAATCTTTAACTAATTAATTAATAAATAAAACAAGGTTAGAGATGGCAGGGCAGGTGGTGTGTCGTAACTGCAGCATGTGGGAGTCTGTGGAGAGCATCGCGACCCTGAGCAACCACATCCGCAGTAAGTGTCTGCAGCTCGAGGAACTTCGGTTCAGAGTTGTTGAGCTGCAGTACAAGCTGTAGACATTGCGGTGCATCAGGGAGGGGGAGAGTTACCGGGACACTTTGTTCCAGGAGGCAGTCACACCCTTTAGGTTAAGTAGTACTTTAGAGTTCATCAGGGACAGGAAGGTGTGACTGCGAGTCAGAAAGGTATGGGGACCCAGGATGTAGTGATGGAGGAGCCTCAGCCCTGGACCTTGTCCAACAGGTATGAAATACTTTCTACCTGTATGGATGAGGAAAAGGACTGTAGGGAGGCTGGACAAACTGACCATGGCACTGTGGTACAGGGGGCCATCCAAGTGGGGGGAGAAGGAAGGAATGTGGTAGTAGTAGTGACAGTATAGTCAGGGGGATAGATGCTCTTCTCTGCAGCCAAGAAAGAGAGTCCCATAGGCTGTGTTGCCTGCCCGGTGCCAGGGTTAAGGATATCTCCTCGTGGCTGGAGAAGAACTTGGAGTGGGAGGGGGAGGATCCAGTTGTCGTGGTCCATGTAGGAACCAACGACATAGGTAGAACTAAGAATGAGGTTCTGCTGAGGGAGTTTGAGGAGCTAGGGTCTAAATTAATAAGCAGAACCACAAGAGTAATAATCTCTGGACTACTACCTGAGCCACGCGCAAATTGGCATAGGGTCAAGCAGATCAGAGAGTTAAATGCGTGGCTCAAAGTGTGGTGTGGGAAAAAGGGGTTTCAATTCATGGGGCACTGGCACCAGTACTGCGGAAAGAGGGAGCTGTTCCGTCAGGACGGGCTCCACTTAAACCGGGCTGGGACTAGCGTCCTGGCGAATCGAATAATTAGGGCTGTAGATAGGGCGTTAAACTAAAAAAAGGGGGGGGCAGGTGAGGAGAAACTTAGAAATCTAAAGTGAAAGGTCAAGGCAATAGAGCAGTGTAGTGATTTGGGTAAAAATAAGCAGAGTGTGACAGAAAGGGACAGAGAGTTTAATGGTAGCAGTGAATAAGGGCAAAGCAGGGAATAATGGTAAAAATTTTAAATTAAAGGCTTTTTATCAGAATGGACGAAGCACTCATAACAAGATAGACGAACTAATGGCACAAATAGGAGATAAATGGGTTTGATCTAATAGCCATTACAGAGACATGGGGGAAATTTTCCCAGCCCTGAGGAGGCTGGTATGGAGGCGGGACTGACGGGAAAACAGCAGAAACTGGGAACGGTTACCAACCCCATTCCCAACCCGGCTTCGTGCCATCTTCCCGGGAGGCGGGTCCCCGACTCATGCAGGGACCCATCTCCTCGAGGCAGGAAGGGGATTCGAGTCAATTAACTGCCTGTTAACAGGTAGTTAACAGGCAGTTTTGAGGTTTATCCCCATTTTACCCCTGCAAGTGTGGGCTTCCCAATGGCTGCGAACCTCGCCAGGGTCAGCGAGGCAAGCAGTGGGTCTGCAGGGGTGAGAGGGGTCGAAAAGTCCACTGTAGAGGTGAGTGATGGGTGCAAGTGTGGAGAGGTAACATGAGAGGTGAGTGTAACATAGAAAAATAGAAACATAGAAGTTAGGAGCAGGAGTAGGCCTTTCGGACCCTCGAGACTGCTCCGCCATTCAATGCGATCATGGCTGATCATCCAAATTCAGTACTCAGTCCCTGCTTTCTCCCCATACCCCTTGATCCCTTTAGCCTTAAGAAATATATCCAACTCCTTCTTGAATATATTTAATGAATTGGCCTCGACTGCCTTCTGTGGTAGAGAATTCCACAGGTTCACCACTCGCTGGGTGAAGAAATTCCTCCTCATTTCTGTCCTAAATGGCCTACCCCTTATCCTTAGACTGTGACCCCTGGTTCTGGAGTCCCCGACCATCGGGAACATCCTTCCTGCATCTAGTCTGTCCAGTCCTGCCAGAATTTTATAAGTTTCAATGAGATCCCTGTGATGAAATATGTCATTCATCAGACTCTGTATTTAACTACATATATTGTATTGCCTGCTCCTGTGTTTGTATTGCCTGCTCCTGTGTTTTACCTTGTATTGTATATAGTGCATCGCCCCCTTTCTCCCCATTGGGTGTGTCGGCTCCGCCCATACCTGGCCCTACTTAAGACAAGCCCAGGCTTGTCTTGCAGCAGAACAGCAGAATGCTAGGTGAAGCTAGGTGAAGACACAGGCATCTTTCTTTGCTAATAAAAGCCTTGTTTTATCCAGTTAACTTTGAGCCTTGAAGTTATTGAGGCGCATCAATTTTATTAGCAAACTTTCAACGATGGATCAACTTTTGAAACCGGAACGCTTGGATTTGGACCCGCATGCTTCGGATGCATCGGCACGGTTTGGAAACTGGTTCCAGTGCTTGGAATTTTTTATGGCCAACTCCGAAGCCGTCACAGCCTCTAAAGCCACCGGAGATGTGAAACTCGGGATCCTGCAGAATCGGGTAAGCCACCGGGTTTTTCCACTCATCCAAGACGCCGCCACCTACCTGGATGCCTGCAACATTCTAAAGGCCCACTATCAGCGGCCTACCAACGAGGTGTACGCCAGGTATCTGCTTGCTACCTGCACACAGTGACCCGGAGAGTCGCTAGAGGACTTTCTAGTCACCCTAAAAGTGCTTGGCAAACACTGCAAATGCAAAGACGTGAAGGCCACGGCATACACAGACGAGCTTATTCAGGATGCCTTTATCACAGGCCTTAGCTCTAATTACATCCAGCAGAGACTGCTAGAGAAAACGGGCCTAGATCTGACACAGACAGTGGACACAGCGTGATCGCTGGATGTGGCTCAGAAGAACTCTGACTCCTACTCTTCAGGCCGCGCGGCCCACGCCGCCTCGTACGCACCAAGGGTGCCGCCATGTTGGAAGACATCTTCCCCGCCCGGTAGCCCAACACCGTCGGGGCCCTGCTCTCCCCCCAGAAGCCCTACGACCGCCGCGACGCATCGGGCCCCCAAATGCTACTTCTGCGGGCAGCCGAAGCACACCAGGAACCTGTGCCCGGCGAAAGGCACCACCTGCTGTAAGTGCGGTAAGAAGGGGCACTTTGGGAAGGTGTGCAGAGGGAACCCCGCAGGCAAACCCGCCACCGCCGCGTGCGCGCCGTGGGAGCGGCCATCTTGGACGCCATCTTGTCCGACCTCGTGGGGTCCGCCATTTCGCAAGCAGACATCGTGGACGCCATCCTACCCGGCCTCGTGTGGCCCACCATCTTGTCCCGATCAGGGCCCTACAGTGGCGTCGATCACAGTGGACCAGTCCAGACCGCACCCACTATCCAAATCGATGGTGGACATCGAGGTAAACGGGTGCAAGGTTAAATGTTTAATTGACAGCGGGAGCACGGAGAGCTTCATTCACCCTGGTCTGGTACAACGACTCTCTCTAACTATAGTCCCTACTCAGGGCACGATCTCTATGGCTGACAAAACCCAGATATCGACTATTGCGGGTTACTGCGCGGTACGATTGTCCATTAAAGGCACTGTATATAATAATTTTAAACTGTTAATTATGAAGGATTTATGTGTGAGCGTGATCTTGGGCCTGGATTTTCAGTGCCACCACCAAAGCATCATGCTCAAATTCGGTGGGTCCCAGCCGCCCCTCACAGTGTGCGGTCTGGCAACCCTGAAGGTAAAGCCGCCTTCGTTATTCACGAACCTTACCCCTAACTGCCGGCCAATAGCGACCAAAAGCAGGAGGTACAGCTGGGAGGACAGGCGGTTTATCGCGACTGAGGTAGACAGGCTCCTGAGGGAGCGCATTATTGAACGCAGCAACAGCCCGTGGTGCGCCCAAGTGGTGGTGGTGAGGGGAAGCGAGAAGAAGCGGATGGTGATTGACTATAGTCAAACAGTCAAAATCTATACCCAACTAGACGCCTACCCGCTACCCCGCATATCCGAGATGGTGAACCAAATTGCCCAATACCGGGTGTTCTCCACTATCGACCTCAAGTCAGCATACCACCAGCTCCCTATCAGACCAGAGGACCGTTCGTACACCGCCTTCGAGGCAAACGGACGCCTCTACCAGTTCCTCAGAGTCCCGTTTGGGGTGACGAATGGGGTCTCGGTCTTTCAGAGGGAGATGGACCGCATGGTCGATGACCACCACTTGCAGGCAACCTTCCCCTATCTCGACAATGTCACCATCTGCGGCCACAACCAACAGGACCACGACTCAAACCTCGCGAGGTTTCTGAAAACCGCACAAAAACTCAACCTCACTTACAACGAGGACAAGTGTGTTTTCAACACCACGCGCCTCTGCATACTAGGCAGCGTGGTGGAGAATGGGGAAATCGGACCAGACCCCGACTGACTGCGCCCCCTACGGGGGCTGCCCCTGCCCAACACTCCCAAAGCCTTGAAAAGGTGCCTGGGGTTATTCTCGTATTATGCCCAATGGGTCCCTAACTACTCCGATAAAGCCCGCCCCCCTCTTGAAAGCATCCTCTTTCCCGCTCTCTGCTGAGGCCCATACTGCCTTCAAAAGCATTAAGCAGGATATTGAGCGGACCACGCTACAGGCAGTGGACGAGAACACTCCCTTTCAAGTGGAAAGTGATGCATCTGACTTTGCCTTGGCGGCCACCCTCAACCAGGCGGGGCGGCCCGTAGCTTTCTTCTCGAGGACCCCCCAGGGGCCCGAGATCAGACACTCCTCCGTGGAAAAGGAGGCCCAAGCCATCGTGGAGGCAGTGCGCCACTGGCGGCACTACCTAGCCGGCAAACGCTTCACCCTACTTACCGACCAGCGGTCGGTAGCGTTTATGTTCAATAATAAACAGAGGGGGAAGATTAAAAATGATAAGACTCTTCGGTGGCGGATCGAGCTCTCCACCTTCGAGTACGACATCATATACCGGCCGGGGGCCCTTAACGAATCCCCCGACGCCCTCTCATGAGGGATGTGTGCCAACGCCACCGGGGACCAGCTACAGACCCTCCACAACGATCTCTGCCACCCAGGGGTCACACGGCTGTTCCACTTCATAAAGTCCCACAACTTACCCTACTCAATTGAGGAAGTTCGGTCTCTGACCAGGAACTGCCGCACTTGCGCTGAGTGCAAGCCTCGGTTCTACCGCCCTGATAGAGCCCACCTAATCAAAGCTACACGGCCCTTTGAGCGGCTTAGCTTAGATTTCAAGGGCCCCCTCCCTTCCGTCGACCGCAATGTTTACTTCCTGAACATTGTGGACGAATACTCCCATTTCCCATTCGCCTTCCCCTGCCCAGACATGACCAGCGCCACGGTCATTAAATGCCTCAACAGCCTGTTCTGCCTGTTCGGTATGCCAAGCTATGTCCACATGGATAGGGGGGCGTCCTTCATGAGTGAAGAGCTACGCCAGTACTTGCTGTCCAAGGGGATTGCCACGAGCCGTACCACCAGCTACAACCCCCGGGGTAACGGTCAGGTGGAGCGAGAGAACGGGACAGTATGGAGGGCAGTCACTCTAACTCTAAGGACCAAGGGCCTCTCTATCTCCCGCTGGCAGGAAGTCCACCCAGATGTGCTCCACTCAATACGGTCACTATTGTGTACCGCCACTAATGCCACGCCTCATGAGCTAATGTTTGTGTTTCCCCGGAAATCCACCTCAGGCGTATCCATACCGTCATGGCTCTCCACCCCAGGTCCGGTACTTTTGCGGAAGCATGTGAGGGGCCACAAGACGGACCCTCTCGTGGAGCCAGTGCACCTGCTCCACGCCAACCCACAATATGCGTATGTCCGGCACGCCGACGGACGGGAGGACACTGTGTCCATAAACGACCTCGCCCCATCCGGTAACAACAGCAACAACGACAACGACAACGACTACAACAACAACAGCAACAACGACAACAACCACAACAACTATTACCCACCCACTCCACCCACTATTCTTTCATCACCCCCGGAAGAACACCAGCCAACGGTACCCCCACCACCTACTCCTTCAACAACCCCGGTGGCGCCCCCGGCAGAGACCCAGGAGGTCACCTGGGACACCCAGCCAGCACCCGCGGCACTGCAACCGTTACGTCGGTCACAGAGGACTATCACACCCCCGGACAGACTAAATCTGTAGAAGGGGTGAATGTGATGAAATATGTCATTCATCAGACTCTGTATTTAACTACATATATTGTATTGCCTGCTCCTGTGTTTGTATTGCCTGCTCCTGTGTTTTACCTTGTATTGTATATAGTGCACCGCCCCCTTTCTCCCCATTGGGTGTGTCGGCTCCGCCCATACCTGGCCCTACTTAAGACAAGCCCAGGCTTGTCTTGCAGCAGAACAGCAGAATGCTAGGTGAAGCTAGGTGAAGACACAGGCATCTTTCTTTGCTAATAAAAGCCTTGTTTTATCCAGTTAACTTTGAATCTTGAAGTTATTGAGGCGCATCAATCCCCTCTCATTCTTCTAAACTCCAGCGAGTACAAGCCCAATCGACCCAATCTCTCCTCATACGTCATTCCTGCCATCCCAGGTATCAGCCTGGTGAATCTTCGCTGAACTCCTTCCATGGCAAGAACACCCTTCCTCAGATAAGGTGACCAAAACTGCACACAATACTCAAGATGTGGTCTCACCAAGGCCCTGTACAACTGCTGCAAGACATCCTTGTTCCTGTACTCAAACCCTCTCGCTACGAAGGCCAACATACCATTTGCCTTCTTAACCGCCTGCTGCATCCGCATGCTTACCTTCAGCAACTGGTGCACAAGGACGCCCAGGTCTCGTTGCACTTCCCCTTCTCCCAATCTATTGCCATTCAGATAATAATCTGTCTTCCTGTTTTTGCCACCAAAGTGGATAACCTCACATTTATCCATGTTATATTGCATCTGCCATGCTTCTGCCCAATCAGCCAACCTGTCCAAATCATCCTGGAGTTTCTCGGCATCCTCCTCACCGCACACACGCCCACCCAGCTTTGTGTCATCTGCAAATTTGGAGATATTACAACTAGTTCCCTTGTCTAGATCATTAATTTATATTGTGAATAGCTGGGGTCCAAGGATCGGTCCCTGCGGTACCCCACTAGTCACTGCCTGCCACTCGGAAAAAGACCCATTTATTCCAACTCTTTGCTTTCTGTCTGCCAACCAGTTCTCTATCCAAGTCAGTGTAAAGTGTTGGAAAAAGTTTCCTTACCTTTGCTTCATCCTGCAGGCTTCAACCTTTGAGGATCTGGAGGTGCCTCATCTTAATGGCAGAGATGACAGAATGGCTGCTGCATTCTCAGATGCAGCAGCCATCTTCTTTCTGCTGAGGAAAGAGGTTTTGGTGAGCCTTCTGTGCAAGGGCTCCCCTTAAAACAGAGATTTTCAGTGTTTGACAGCTTCTTAAAGCTGTCAAATGCTGACAATTGATCTGTCAAATTTTTCAACCGATGAAACATCATACGCTGAAGTCCTCTGTCACTGGCTTTCCTCTAATTGGCCGGTAAGCCCGCAGGTCAATCAAGGGAAAATAGCGTGGGTTTGTCGGATGCCATTGGGGGTGGGACTGAAACCCGAAAACCAGCAGTCCCACTCCCAACACGCCCCCATTGACAAAATCCAGCCCATGGTTGCAAGGTGGCCAAGGTTGGGAACTAAATGTTCCAGGGTACTTGACATTTTTAAAAGATAGGCAGAATGGAAAAGGAGGGGGAGTAGCCCTGATAATAAAGGATGACATAAGGACAGTAGCGAGAAAGGATCTCGGCTCGGAAGATCAGGAAGTAGAATCAGTATGGGTGGAGATCAGGAATAACAAGGGGCAGAAAACATTTGTTGGAGTAGTATATAGGCCCTCTAACAGTAGCTATACCATTGGACAGAATAATAATCAAGAAATAGTCGGAGCTTGCAACAAAGGTAATGCAATAATCTTGGGGGACTTTAATCTTCATATAGACTGGACATATCAAATTGGCAAAGGTAGTCTGGAGGACAAGTTCATGGAATGCATTCGGGACAGTTTCCTAGAACAATATGTCATGGAACCAACCAGGGAACAGGCTATTTTAGATCTTGTATTGTGTAATGAGATAGGGTTAATTAGCAATCTCATAGTAAAGGATCCTCTGGGGCAGAGTGATCATAATGTGATAGAATTTCACATTAAGTTTGACAGTGACTTGCCTAAGTCTGAAACTAGAGTCTCAAATTTAAATAAAGCCAATTATGTAGGTATGAGGGGCAAGTTGACTAAGGTAGATTGGAAAAATAGATTAAAAGGTATGGCGGTAGATAAGCAGTGGCTAGCATTTAAAGAATTATTTCATAATTCTCAACAAAAATACATTCCATTGAGAAACAAAAACTCCACGGGAAAAGTGATCCAACCGTGGCTAACCAAAGAAGTTAAGAATAGAATTAGATTGAAAGAAGAAGTTTATAATGTTGCAAAGAATAATAGTAAGCCTGAGGATTGGGAGAGTTTCAGAAACCAGCAAAGGTTGGCCAAAATATTGATAAAAAGGGAAAAAATAGAATATGAGAGAAAACTAGCAAGAAATATAAAAGTATGTGAAAAGGAAGAGAGTAGCAAAAGTAAACGTTGGTCCCTTAGAGGCTGAGACAGGAGAAATTATTATGGGGAATAAGGACATGGCAGAAACGTTAAACAAATATTTTGTATCTGTCTTCACAGTAGAAGACACAAAAAGCATACCAAAAATGGTGGGGAACCAAGGGTCTAATGAGGGTAAGGAACTTAACATAGTTAATATAAGTAGAGAAAAAGTACTAGAGAAACTAATGGGACTAAAAGCCGACAAATCCCCATGACCTGACGGCTTACTTCCCAGGGTTCTAAAAGAGGTGGCTGAAGAGATAGTGGATGCATTTGTTTTGATCTTCCAAAATTCCCTAGATTATAGAATGGTCCCAACGGATTGGAAGGTCGCAAATGTAACACTGCTATTCAAGAAAGGACGGAGAGAAAAAACAGGGAACTATAGGCCAGTTAGTCATCAGGAAAATGTTGGAATCCATTGTTAAGGAAGTGGTCTCAAGTCGTTTAGAAAATCATAACATGATCAGGCAGAGTTAACATGGTTTTATGAAAGGGAAATTGTGTTTGACAAATCTATTAGCATTTTTTGAGGATGTAACTAGCAGGGTAGATAAAGGGGAACCAGTGGATGTTGCATATTTGGATTTCTAAAAGGCATTCGATAAGGTGCCACATAAAAGTTTATTACACAAGATTAGTGCTCATGGGGTTGGGGGTAATATAATTGCAAGGATAGAGGATTGGTTAACGGATCTTTTTCAGGTTGGCAGGCTGTAACTAGTGGGGTGCCCCAGGATCAGTGTTTGGGCCTCAGCTATTTACAATCTATATTAATGACCTAGATGAAGGGACCAAGTGTAATGTATCCAAGTTTGCTGATGATACAAAGCTAGGTGGGACAGTAAGCTGTGAGGAGAACACAAAGAGTCTGCAAAGGGATATAGATAGACTCAGTGAGTGGGCAGTAAGGTGGCAGATGGAGTATAATGTAGGGAAATGTGAGGTTATTCACTCTGGTAGGAAGAACAGAAAAACAGAATATTTTTTAAATGGTGAGAAACTTTCAAATGTTAGTGTTCAGAGAGAGTTGGGTGTCCTCGTGCAAGAAACACAGAAAGCTAGCATGCAGGTACAGCAAACAATAAGGAAGGCAAATGGCATGTTGGCCTCTATTGCAAGGAGGTTGGAGTATAAGAGTAAGGAAGTCTTGCTACAATTGTACAGGGCCTTGGTGAGACCACACCTGGAGTACTGTGCACAGTTTTGGTCTCCTTATCTAAGGAAGGATATACTTGCCTTGGAGGCGGTGCAACGAAAGTTCACTAGATTGATTCCTGGGATGAGAGGCCTGTCCTATGATGAGAGAGTGTGTAGAATGGGCCTATACTCTCTGGAGTTTAGAAGAGTGAGAGGTGATCTCATTGAAACGTACAAGATTCTGAAAGGGATTGACAGGGTAGATGCTGGAGTGGCTAGGGCGCATAGTCTCAGGATAAGAGGTAGGCCATTTAAGACTGAGATGAGGAGGAATTTCTTCACTCAGAGGATTGTGAATCTTTGGAATTCTCTGCCCCAGATGGCTGTGGATGCTGAGTCTTTGAGTATATTCAAGGCTGAGATAGGTAGATTTTTGGACTCTGGGGGAATCAAGGGATATGGAGATCAGATAGGAAAGTGGATTTGAGGTCGATGATCAGCCATGATCTTATTGAATGGCGGAGCAGGCTCGAGGGGCTGCATGGCCTACTCCTGCTCTTATTTCTTATGTTCTTATGGTAATGTGTGTCCAGCAGGTCTTCTTCCTGCAGGCCATAGCCTGAGTCTCCTGAGGCACTGGTGTTCAGTCATGTCCATGAAGCTGATATTTTGCCTATATACCCTGTGTTGGGGGTATCGCCTCCTGCGAGGTGGACCCCTGTGCTGATCTCCTCTCTCCTGTGGAACGGCAGGTCGGTGAGGAGAAGGCTGCTGCTCCTGCTGGTGTTGCTGGTGTTATTGCTGCTGGGGCTCATCTTGGTCCAAATCTGAGGTCCAAGGTGAAACAGCATAAGCCATACCCATGCTGACCTTATCAGGTAAAGTGGAGATCAGAGGCATAATCCTCCAATGTAGTGAGAGTGACTTCCAAAGTTGTAGAAATCACCTGCAAACTCCTGAAAGCAAACTCTCAGCACAAATGGTGTCAGCAAAAGTCTTTTCCTTAGACAAGGAAGCAGGAGTGATGTGTGAGTATTTATATGATTTTTTTTAACTGTCAATTGTTCAACTCCCACAGTGGCAGCTCTGCTCTCGCCTTGCTTTCATTGGCGAGGTTCAGCAAGCCCGGGAATCCCGCAGACAGCCGGTAAAAGCTGCAACATCAGGTTAAAAAGGCTGTTAATAGCCTCTTAGCGAGCTCTAAAGTGCTTTAATTAAGTCACCCGCCTCTCCCGGGGTGGTCTCTGGTGCGCTGACTAACGCACCTGAGTTAAAGGCGGAAGCGGACGGGTTGAAGCTGGCTTCCCGACACGGTCAATTTCAGCGTTTTTAACTGCCCACCTGCTCGCAAACCCGCACAGTCTTCAAAGTAAAAATTCAGCCCAATGTTTCCAAAGGAGCAGCATGCAAACAAAGAAATGGAGGGGGCCCAAAGGTGAAACCTTGAGTTATCCCAGAGGTGACTGTGTGGGTGATATACCTATCACAGTGGGGTGGGAGGAGAAGCTATTGCTGGAGGTATGCTGGCTCTACTGGAACAGGTAAGAGAAGAACTAGTTGAAGCTGGTAACCTGAAGAAGGACCACAGGTAAAAGACAATGGAGGAGGATAGAGTTTTCTAATTTGTTGACTCCTTTCCCTTTGCTCCACCATTGATGGCCATACCTTCAGCCATCACAGCCACAAACTCTGGAATTCCCTCCCTAAACCCTCTGCCTCTCCACCTCCTTCTCCTTCTTTAAGAACATCCATAAAACCTTTGTCTTTGGCCAAGCTTTTGGTTATCCTTCTAGTAACTTTTCTTTTGGCTCAGTGTTATGTCTCTATGACGCACTTTGTGATGTTTTTCTAATTAAAGGCCTAATATAAATGCTAAGTGAGTTCAATTGGATAACCCCCAAAAATGGGCGCAGGGATCGCGATGCACGATTTACCTGTGCCCGTTGATTGCAATGCAGACAGGACGTCAAATTTTTTTATTTGCCTACTAATTTCCATGATTACTGCATGCAGCCAGTGCTACCCGCATTATTCATTGGCTGCACACATCAGTAGGGGGCCCAATCTCGCGAGTGCCTAACACTACTTAATGGCAGCCTGCACCTCTTAAAGAGGAGGTGCATTGTGGCTGCTGGAGGTGCTGAGAATATTTTCAAAAGAGTGTTGTGGAAGATTCAACAATGGCTGAACATGGTAGAGAGCATCCGCCAAGGTTTTCCGATGCTGCACTGAAGGTCTTGGTGGAGTGGAATGGAGAAGAGATGGTCTGTATCCTCAGGGGGCAGGAGGCCCTCCAGACACATGCTCAGGAGGCAGTGGGAAGAGATAGCGGCAGAGGTCAATGCCAGGAGTATAGATGCAAGAACCTGGATGCAGTGCAAGAAGTTTAATGATCTCATGAGTTGTAAAGGTCAGTGAGTTTAACTTCAAATGACATATCCTACCAACTGTATCACTAGCCTCATCCACTACACCTCCATCATTCACCTACCAACAATCTCTGTCAATCAGGACTCCACCCTACCATTCATATGCTTTATCTGCGCTCACACACTTAGCACTGTTGCAAGTCTCACACCCACATCTCACAGCTCGCACACACTGGCAGCTACTCAACCATGATAGCCACATCACACAAACATATTGCAGGACACTCACTGACACACTTCCCTCTTTCTTGCAGGAGAAGGTGGCTCATAACAGGAGGCAACAGGAATAAAGTGGAGGAAGACAAACGTGCCTGCATGTTTTAACCCTCATGGAGGAGCCAGTGCTGGCCATCATGGGAAGGGGCATCGCTGAGGCCATGTCCACTGGCGGGGCTGAAACGATTGATAATGAGGGTATCTGCATACCTAATCCTCCTTTTCTCATCCCACTTCTCCCTCATTCCTTAATCTCTTCTGACTGAGAAGCTGCAGAGGGTGCAAGCATGCATTTCTTACTTTCTCCTCTTCCCTCACCGCAACCCTTGTCCCTTCAAATACTCAAAAGCTGGAACCTGCCCAGGCAGTGGAGGAAGAGGAAGAAGAAAGTGAAGATGAAGAGGCACTGTCACTCAATGTCACACTCGCAGCCACCAGCTCAGATACTGAAACTGCGCATATTTTAGAGTATAGCATAGAGGAGGGATATGCACGTGGTGAGACACTGGGCACAAGTGCACTGCAGCCAGGATGGGAGGAAAGAATAGCGCAGGTGCCAGCTCGCTGAAAGGCGAAGTCGCACACTAGTTCTGCTGCAGATGATTCAGCTGAGGACTTCGATGGGCCAGTCTACAGAAGAAGGCTTATGGGTGTACACACCCAAATGCTTGGTGCACTGGGAACCCTGCTGGAAATGCTGCGCTCAGTGTCAAGGAGCATGGAGGAGTCCAGCACCAACTTGGCACAGGGCTTTGCACAGAGCTTGGAGCCCATCCTTTCCAACATTTGACAGGTGGTCACTTCAATCAGCACACCTGTGGAACCCACCATGATGGAGCGTCTGATGGCTGGTGTCTCAGCTTCCATTGCAGCACCAGCGGTTCCACCAAAGGTCTGAGTGCTGCAGTGGATGCTCCGCCTGCTTGTGTCTGGCAAGAGGGAATGAGGTGAGGTTGTCTCTTTGCATAGAGAGCCTCAGTGGCCTCCCTTATACAGTAGTGTACTGCAAACTGCGAGCTGTTCCAAATATCTCCAGCAGCAGCCTGGAAGGAGCCAGATGCATAAAAGTTCATCGCCACGGCCACCTTGACAGCCACGGGCAACCCTACTCTGAGGTTGGAGTTATGGCTGCAGCTGTTGGCAGATTTCAGTCACGACTTCTTTAGTGAAGCGAAGATGTCTCAACATTGGTTATTGCTGAACTTCAGGTAAGAGAATTTTCCCTAATCACCCTCTGCAGATATGGCTTCCTGCCGAGAGCCATTCTCTCCCTCCTCCTCCTCCGAGCAGCTTGTCCTGCTCTGCATGGCCTCTCTTCATTCTCCCAGTCATGCCCAATTCCAAGAGGAAGGCCTACTAGGCCACCCATTACTGCAAGCAACTGGTTTCAGCAAAACCCTTTGTTACCAATAAAATACTTCAGCACCAGCCAGACCACGCCCTGTAGAGTATTGAAACTTTAGACATGTATAGGAGTGCTCAACAAATTATGTAGAATTGCACCAACAGCCAGAAGAAATGATCCAGCAACTAACCTGTAAGTCATTTATGATCCTTTTAACTAACACTGATGGGGAGTCCTTCATGCCGTTTAATGTTGTGTTCAGCTATGTGAGGTTAACAGAGGGCATAGCTGCAGTATGGAGCTTGAAAATGGCAGCATTGGCGTCAAATCAGCGTTGCACACTGATGGACGTCATGATCTGCCTGCTTGCTTGCTGGCTGCAGTCGTTAGGTGCGTGAGCAAGTCGCTTTACAAATATGGCATCCGTCCCACTTCCTGTCGGAAGTGTGTGCGTGCACCGCGTGTTGTGTATGTACCTTTAAGAGAATAACTGGTCTCAGACTGCAGTACCGGCAGTGACAACCCCTGTATAAAAGGCGCTAGAGAGCCTCTGTTGGTTAGTTTCGTTTATGCCTTTCACCAGTAAAGACTTGTTTGTTTCTCTCCTGCTAGTCCGTGTCTCAATCATTCACGGACTTAACACTGGCGACGAGTTAGAAACGAACTTACCTGCAACTCAGCAGCAGCTCCGACGACGTGTTGAAGGTTGGAGCCAGAAGAAAAAAAAAAAAAATAGGCCATTGAAACTCGAGAAACGGGCGTCGACCATCAATCATCGATTTCAAAACTTGCAGGAGAGACTGTCCAGAGCCAGGCTGGGTTCCTCGGTCCGTGGTTTCCCAGCTAATCGGGCTGGTGGCAGGTAGTGCTCTGATCCTTCCTGGGCTGCAACGGGGCCGGGCAGTGAGTCGGGAAGCAAGGAGAGAGAGAGAGGGTGGAGCATACAGGGCACGGCCGGTGTTTCGAAGCTGGGCAGCGATCGGACCTCAGAAGAGGGAGGGAAGTGTTCCAGAGGGTCCGCTCCACGACGGGAAAATATTGGCCCAGAAATTCCAGAACGGGGCTTGCAGCGCGTGCAAGCCCCGTATTTGCACTTACCCCGCGCTCGTGCCGATCAGCTTCTGGGACGCCTGAACTTGCAGAAATAGAAAGCACATTCCCGGGCAGCGTATGACGTCACGCCGCCCAGGAGTGCAGCCAGCGCGAAGCCAGGAGCGTGCAGTGTAAGTGAGACACGCCCCTTGAGGTCTCAGTTTCACTGGACACGCCCCCAATGTTTCTGTCAAGCTGCTAAGGATTTTTACATGCAAAGCAGCAGTTTAAATAGGTTTTTGGAAGTTTTTTGAAGATTTTGGTAACTTTTATAAACTTTTTAAAATGTTTACATTATTTTGAGTAATCTGAAGTAGTTTTAAAGAGAATTAAAGCAATTTAAAGACTTTTAAAAGCCCTAAAAGAATTTTTTAAATTCCATTTATTTATTTAGCAATGTCGTCGTCATACGTGTCTTCACACTGTTCCCTTTGGGGAACTGTATGAAGTGGTGGAAGGATTTATGGCCATGATTAACGCTCATTCCGTGACCGTAACCATCTTTGAACCAGCCATTAGGGCGGTTAGTCCTATGGCGGGAGGGTTTTACGGGCTCCCACAAGCTATACAAGGAGGGGGGGCCACCCACACCCACGGACGCAAATATCCCACTGGATGTCAACCCAGAATTTAGAGCCGGAGCTCCGACTCCACTTGCCGGGACTGTCTGGAGCAGGGTTCGAAACCCTACCCTGATCTGGCCCAGCGGCGGGGATCCTACCGCTATGACAAAGGCCCAATCCAATTAGCAACGTGAAATGGCAGCATAGGGCTCCAGTCACGGGGAGGGAAAAGGCGCAGGAAACGTATGGGTGTCACCTTTTGTGCGGAGTGGGCCTTTTGCGTAGCAGTAAGCATCCCCGCCGCTGGGCCAGAAGGAGTAGGGTTTTGAACCCCACTCCAGACAGTCCCGGCAAGTGGAGTCGGAGCTCCAACTTTAAATTCTGGGTGGACATCCAGCGGGATGCTTGCGTCCGTGGGTGTTGGTGGCCCCCCCCCCCTCAGATGGGTTGTGGGAGCCCGTAAAACCCGCCCGCCATAGGACTAACCACCCTAATGGCTGGTTCAAAGATGGTTACGGTCACGGAATGAGCGTTAATCACGGCCATAAATCCTTCCACCACTTCATACAGTTCCCCAAAGGGAACAGTGTGAGGATACGTACGATGATGACCTCTTGCGCAATGCACCTCCTTGGACCCTCAGTCGCAGATGCGAGGGGGCAAGTTGTGCAATTGTTAAATTTTTTATTTTATTGACATGTAAAATGTTGGCCCAGTAATTCCCTTCCAAATGCGCTAGTACGGTCGGGGTACTTACGCATCTGGCCGGATGAAATGTCGGTTTTCAGCATGCACAGTGCATGTGGGGAAAACCGGCATTTCCTGTCCTCTGAACGAAGGGGTTCAGAGGCAGAACGCGTGCGACTGCACAGGCAGCGCGTGCGCAGTATAATTCGCCGCTTTCATTAATGCTTTCAGTGAGGTCCAGTCATTACAACTTACACATGAATAAAGCATGGGTACAGTTGCTCCAGAGGCTGCGGAGGAAGATATTTATTATCGTGGAGCTTCTGAAAGTATGTATGTCTGTACATATTCCTTTGCGTGTTATGTATATATTCCTTTACTTATGTGTATGAATGTATTATTTAATTATGACTTTCAGAGAAAGTAACTTATTGGAAAATCATAATTAAAAATATACATTCATACACATTAGTAAAGGAATATAAAACATACATACATATACGTAAAGGAATATATGTGGACATACATACATAACTCATTCTCACATTCCATTCACACAGCCACAATTGCTCCTTCTACCTACCGTTCTGAAAACCCGTTTAAAAAAAAAAATTAAAGTTTAAAACTTAGTTAAAATTTCTTAAAATAACTTCCCTCCCTTTCCCAAACCTAAATATTGCATTTCATAAGCTCCTCCATAAAATATATCTCCTTCCCCAGCCAATGAACAACTTTACACTTGCTTTTTTCAAGTGCAAGTTCTAGGGACTTACCCTCACTGAATCCATCAGTGAAATCTACAAAGTTCACTGCGCAAGCGCTGCCTGTGCAGTCGCACGCGCTGTGAATAGACCTCGGGTCTGGAAATGCCGGCGTTCCCCGCATGCGCTGTTCCTGCTGAACGCCGGCATTTCCAACGGCCAGATGCGTGAGTAACCCGACCGTACTCACGCTTCTGGCCTGGAATTTCTGGCCCAATAAAAGAAAAAGAATACGCGCAAGAAACCGTGGAAAGCAGCGCTAACAACAGTGGGGAAGAAGGAAAAGCGCGGGAGGCGCCATTTTGTTAAATCGGAGAAGAAGGCAAAGCGCGGGAGGCGCCATTTTAGAATTGCAAGATGCCGAAGACTGGCTGTATCACTGCTTTTGATAATACATTAGAGGACTGGACCACGTATGTGGAAAGAGTCGAGGTATATTTCGAGGCAAATGAAATAGCGGAGGGGAAAAAGGCATCAATATTGCTAAACGTAATGGGCGCTAGAACATACGGCCTATTGCGGGATCTGATTACTCCAGCCAAACCGAAGGTGAAGAGTTTTAACGAAATTGTTGCTGTTCTACAGGAGCACTTAAACCCTGCACCGCTGTTGATAGCAGAAAGATTTAAATTCCACAGGAGAACTCAGCACAAAGATGAGAGCAATGCTGAGTATCTTACGGAACTACGCAAGCTATCAAAGCACTGCCAGTTCGGAGCAGGACTGGCAGATACCCTACGGGACAAATTTGTCTGTGGACTCCTGAGTGAAGGAACACAGAAGAAGTTACTCGCAGAAAAAGAGCTGACGCTAGATAAGGCTTTCAGCGTGGCAGTATCGTATGAAGCAGCCGCCAGGGGAGCTGCAGAAATTCAACAAAAACCACAGGAATACGGCACCCACGAAATGACACGGGGATTTGCAAAATGTTATCGCTGCGGCAGAACTAACCATGACCAGAAGGACTGCTGGTCCAAAGACAAAATATGCAGACAATGCGGGAAGATTGGACACATTGCACGAGTTTGTAGGTCTGGGAAGAAGACCAGCGACAACAAAAAGGCTACTAAGGAACCGTACAAGAAAGTACAAAAGATGAGCGATAGTGAATCCGAGAACAGGAGACTAAGCTGTCTCAAACTTCACAATGTAATCGCAAAAGTGGATCACCGAACCATTTGGGTCACCCTCACGATAGCAGGGTCCCAAGTTAAAATGGAATTGGATACAGGATCAGCGCTAACCGTCATGAATCGACGAGACTATGAGCGGCTATTTTCACACATACCCTTGAGAGAGACATCCATCGTCTTGACGACGTATACGGGGCAAAAAGTATACCCCAGAGGAAAAATAAGGGTGCCTGTCGAATACAATGGCAAGAAAATACGGAAATTGTATCTCTACATACTGCCAAATGGTGGACCACCGTTATTGGGGCGGGAATGGATCAGGAAGATAAACTTAGATTGGCATTCCATTCATGCAATGACGGTGGACGGTAAAAAAGATGAAGACGTCACTCCTGGACGATTGTCAACAATCTTAGCTAACGCCAAAGAGGTATTTCAACAAGAACTGGGCACGCTTAAAGGCGTAACCGCCTCGTTAAAAATAGAAGAGAATGCAGTTCCCAAGTTTTTCAAAGCGAGACCGGTACCATATGCAATTCGTCCAGCCGTCGAGGCAGAGCTGGAGAATCTGGAGAAGGCGGGCGTGTTGTCTAAGGTCGACTGGAGCGAGTGGGCGACACCCATCGTTCCTGTCATGAAGAAAACGTTAAGCAATAAGTCCGGAGAGCCAAGGAAGATTCACATCTGTGGGGATTTCAAGGTGACGGTGAACCCTGTCCTTCACACAGTACAATATCCTCTTCCAAGGATAGAAGACATCTTCGCCTCACTGTCTGGAGGGAAGCGTTTTACAAAAATTGACCTAGCACAAGCATATTTGCAGATGGAGGTTGAAGAGTCCTCTAGGAAGTATCTCACGATAAACACTCACAAAGGTCTTTACCAGTATCATCGATTGGTATTCGGAGTAGCATCGGCTCCGGCGATATGGCAAAGAGCGATGGAACAAGTCCTGCAAGGGATTCCGGGGACTCAGTGTTACTTGGACGACATCCTTGTAACAGGTGAAGATGACAGTGAACACCTTAACAACCTAGAACAGGTGCTCACTAGACTACGGGAACATGGGCTGCGAGCCAACCGCCCCAAGTGCAAATTTTTTAAGAAACAGATATCGTATTGTGGCCACGTGATTGATGAAGAGGGGTTACATAAGTCCCCTGACAAAATTGAAGCAGTTGTTAAGGCCCCAGCGCCTGAAAATGTGTCGCAACTGAAGTCATTCCTCGGGTTGGTGAATTACTATCATAAGTTTTTGCCGAATTTGTCGACAATTCTGCATCCACTGAACGCCCTGCTACGAACGGGGGTAGCATGGAAATGGAGCGATGATTGTAAACGTGCTTTTCAGAAGAGTAAGGACTTAATCACTTCAAAGGAAGTATTGGCTCACTACAACCCAGCACTGCCAATCAGGCTGGCGTGTGATGCGTCTCCCTACGGCATTGGGGCGGTACTGTCACATAAATTCCTTGATGGTTTGGAGAGGCCCTCAGCCTAGTGTGGGGGGTGAAGAAGTTCAATCACTATCTGCACGGTCAAAAATTTACTCTACTAACCGATCATCAACCTCTTGTCTCCATTTTCAACCCTCAGAAGAGCGTACCGATAATGACAGCACAACAGCTGCAGAGATGGTCCCTTTTCCTAGGGGCACACCAATATGACATCGAGTACAGGGGAACTAAACAGCATGGAAATGCTGATTGATTGTCACGTCTACCGTTGCCGACGGTGGAAGAAGAAGACCTTGCAGTGGATCCAATGGAGTTATTCCACTCGACCATAGTCGAATGTCTCCCTGTGACGAATGCAAACATAGAAAAGGACACACGGAATGACCCGACACTATCACGGGTCTATGATTTAACGGTGAAGGGATGGCCAGCACATGGCAAACCACTGCTGCCAGCATTTTCGCCAAGAAGAGAACAGCTGTCAGTGTGCAGAGGAACCTTGATGTGTGGATCCAGAGTAGTAATTCCACCTAAGTTGACGGATAGAGTGCTCAATGAGCTTCATGAGGGTCATCTGGGTGCGGTAAAAATGAAGAGCTTAGCCAGAGCGTTTGTGTGGTGGCCGGGAATCGATAGAGAAATCGAAGAGATGACCAAGAGCTGTGCAGGATGCCAGAAGGTCCAAAACGCCCCACCACAAGCTCCTCTGCATCCATGGGAGTGGCCCTCATCTCCATGGCAAAGGGTGCACATTGATTTTGCTGGTCCATTTATGGACTCGATGTTTTTAATTGCGGTGGATGCACATTCAAAGTGGCCAGAGGTAATAAAAACGTCCTCAACCACCATGGAAAAAACTATCACAGTTTTATGAACCATATTCGCCAGGAATGGGCTGCCTGAACAGATTTGCTCTGACAATGGACCACAGTTTGTGTCTGAAGAGTTCCGGAGGTTCTTAAAGAACAATGGTGTTAAGCATTACACATCTGCCCCATATCATCCAGCCACTAATGGATTGGCCGAGAGGTTTGTCCAAACATTCAAGAAGGCTATCAAGGCAATGTGATGAAGATATACCCCTACTACACAAGGTGGACAACTTCTTGCGACACATGCGGTTACCAACCAAACTCCAGCCATGATGTTCTTCAATCGAAGACTACGATGCCGCTTGGATTTGGTTAAGCCAAACGTCCGAAGAGATGTGGAGAACAGGCAGTTTCAGAATATGAATGAAAGGCCGACCAGGAGTTTTAAGATAGGTCAACCAGTTTTGGCCCGGGACTACCGCACTGAGAAATGGCAGCCAGGAACGATTTGTACACGACAAGGACCTCTCATGTATACCGTGGACGTTGGGGAGAGCATTGTAAGACGCCATGCTGACCAGATTCTAGAGTCACTGGAAAACGTCAACTCCACACCACGATCTGATACACCTGGTAATGAAATCGACGTTCCAATTGCAGCTACCGCAGAACCGGTAATATTGGAAGCAGATGAACCAAACAACGACATTGATTCCGACTCAACATTGCCAGAAGAACCTGATACTCCAAAGAGGGGTTATCCAGACAGAATCAGGAAGCCTCCTCAAAGACTGAATTTATAATTGCTTAAACTTAACCAATGTATCTAGCAACAGTAATTGTGATTGTAATTCGTTATCATTAGTTGTTAAATGAATGTTATGTACTGTTTATCTAAAAGGGGAGGAATTGTTGTGTATGTACCTTTAAGAGAATAACTGGTCTCAGACTGCAGTACCAGCAGTGACCACCCCTGTATAAAAGGCGCTAGAGAGCCTCTGTTGGTTAGTTTCGTTTATGCCTTTCACCAGTAAAGACTTGTTTGTTTCTCTCCTGCTAGTCCGTGTCTCAATCATTCACGGACTTAACACCGCGGATGCCATTTTCGAACTTTAGGAAGCCTCATAGCACCCAAAAAACGGGTGCTACAGAGCACAATTTCTCCCCCCAGCTGTTTTATCTATTCCCAGATTCTGCTTGTATTGTGCACTGCATTGAGCCTTGTCCCCAACTCCTCCACTAACTTGTGGGCAAGGTGTCCTAGAGTGCCAAATATGGCAACCCCACCCTCGCATCCACTTCATCATCCATCAATAAGAGGGGAGTCAGACACTGTGCCACTTCACCATTTGTCAACAGAGTCCATTTGATCTCTACATTCAGTTTGTCTTCCCTTGTTTTTGGTCTGCCTCTTCTTTCCCCACCATACAGCCTTTGATACAGTTGCTAAAAATTTTAACACTAATTTGAAACTTTCTAAAGTAAGAATTTTTGTCCATTATGTGCCCAGTTATCTATAAGTGGCAACATGCCTCTAAATTTTCCCAGCAGTCTTTAGAGGTATCCCACATCAAACACACTCCCTGCATCTGGCCCAAAGTACAACATTCAACTTATTTTCATGAACTGACCTCACAAACACATGTCAGATCTCTCTGCTACTTGTGCACCATATGCATGAAGCTTTCTGGTCCTGCGAGCCCTACAACAGGACCAGATAATCAGGGTTAAACAAAGCAAACTGTATCCATCACATTGTTCAAAAGGGAAAGGCTATTATAGCTAATGCAGTTGCTCTAAGCCACTGATATTTATCAGGTATCATCAGAGCAACCAAGACACATGCCATGGTAGTTTCAGGAAGAAGTACATTCAGTCAATCACCTATCACAATTCACTTGTATGAGGCGCTGTCAGACTTGGCTTTGGCTGCAGTATAACAGCAACTGGTGTGTAGCCCTGCTTCCCCATTAATTTGGGGTCTGCATTGAGGTGATTCCCTTTGCCTCGTTCAGGGTAAGCACATTGCTAATCTCACCAGTGGTGGTGCACAGCACACCGGAGTCCTGCACCCCCTGATATTTGTTGGGCAAGTTTGTGCCGATGGCTTTCTTAGCACTAGAAATGGCAGTTCTCTGTGCTAAATGCAAAGTAGGAAAAAGTCATCATTGTAAAACTCTTATTACATGCACAGATACAGACAAAAATAATTTCATATGATAACATATGGAGTTCTTATAAGTTCAAATAATTCATCTTTATTGTACATAACAAACATCACATCAATAACAAATATTTAAATACAAGCCCTAAATAGCACAAATATATTTTTACAAACTGTTTGATTGAACATTTGATGGGCCCTTTGCTACCATTCTTGGGTTCTATAAGTTTTTCTTTTCTTACATTACACATTTTCAAAACATGAGTTCCAGAAAATGGCTAATGGTGGTAAAAGGTATATATTATATTGCATCTCACAAAATAATTCACTATAAAACATATGGCAGAAATGCACAATTGTTTTGTATATGGAGGTTTTGTTTAGCTGCAAAAAAACCTCAAGATATACAACTTTTAAAATCTGAAATAAAATCATAAAACAATTGTTAAATGTATGACAGGAGAAATTAAAGTCCTTCCTGACCCATTATTTATTTTAAAAAGATGTCTGAATTCTAATATTTTATTTGGACATGACGCTTTAGTTGTTTCTGAAAAACAATGTACAATATAAAAGGCACAATGATTTAGCATTAATATGTCATTAAAGGATAACTAGAATCCATCACTTCCTGTCTACAAGATAAATCACCATCTCCATTGGTAACAGATTACTTTTTGAATTTCATTGATATAGATTACATAAATAATTATTAATTGGAGTTATGGTAGTAATATGATTCCCTGTCCACCACAGAAAGTGATGCAACAAGATTTTCTAACCAGAACTGTGTCATTGGTTGCAATTTCACCTACCGTGGCAGGTACGGTGTGGCCGGGGTCGGTGGTGGGCTGCGACCTCGTTGCTGGCTCCATCCCCCTCTGTGAAAAGAATTTTACGCTGTTTGGGCTTGTTAAGCCCGCCCAGCGCGTTTGCCGGCCAACTGAAGGAAGCGAGTCTGATGACGCGTCATCAATTAGTTTCCTTAAAGGGACCATGCCCAAATTTAGTTTGACAGTTGTGCTGTCAATGTTCCACAGCATTGAGGTGCTGGAAACACTGACAAGCACTGCACAGAGATGCACGGCTGCACCCAGGCTCTCACATGACTCCCTCCATATGCTTATGGAGGGAGTCACAGCACGCAGGGAGGTCATCTTCCCTTCCCATGGGTGGAAGAGACCTCTCCAGGAGATCAATGCAGCCTGGTTGCACAATGCACAGGGGACACAAGCAGGGATGCCGTCAGGATGACCAGGCTGCAGTGGCGCAAACCTTTCAATGATCTCAGTAGATCACAAAACATTACTGCAAAGCCACACTCAACCTCATCCTGCTGTGCCACCCATCACATCCCCATCACACTCTGCCTTCTCTATCCTACTCCTGCACATCCTTACTCACACCAACTTACCTTGCACTTCCACCCATCCCTCTCTCTCTATCTACATTATCACTTCCCCATCTCACTAACCACCCCTCACACTCACCCTCATTCTTGTGCAATCATAACAACTAACAACACACAAGGGTAGGCACTTGTGTGTTTTAGCCAATGTTCACGTGAAGTTTCTGTTAATGTGCTGTCAAACATTGAAATCTTTATTTTCAACACTTTGCATTCTTGGACAGATTTGTGTGCACCTTTGGAAGTGGCTTAGTGAGTTGCAGTGAATGGTGAGACATAACGGTACCCCCTGCAATGGCGATAAGTGTGAAAGGAATGGCTTGGGCATTGTAGGGATGCTTAATAATGTTGGTGTGGGGTGGTGCCAACATGGCGCATCATGTGGCAGCCAGGGTGTACAGTGTCAAGTGAAGTAAATGTGGCCAGAGGCCATCCCTGGCATCCCGGACAGCATTGTGGTCGGGTGCTGATGCCCTGTGTAGCACCAGCTGATTGTGGAGAAGGTTGGTGTTGTTGTTGGTGCTGCTAGTGTGCCTGGTGCTGCTGGTGTTGGGGATGATCATGGTGGGATTCTGAGGACCAAGGTGAAATATTTTCAAGGGCACCGATACTGATGGAATAGATGGCAGTTGAGGTTGAGATGACAGAAGCGATCTGTTACTGGTAAGAGAGGTTGTTCCAATGAGGTCACACTGGATAGAGAGTTTGCTCCAAACACTTGCAAGCTGCATAAAGCTCAACCTGTCTTCCAAATGCAGTAAGCAACAGCTTCTAAATGTGCAAAGTGAAGACCTATGAAATGGAAGCTTTTATAAACCATTTGTGGCTGTCAAGCTAAGAAATCATCCCATGCTGATGCAACACCTGACCTCTTTACCTGACGTGATCCCCAAGCAGCGGGGAAGCTGTTGACGAACTTTAAAATTCTAAAGGTGAGTTTAAAATACTACTTAATTGCCTCTTAACAATCCAGCTAATGATCTAAATTGCCTCCCTCGCTGCTTGGTGTCGGGTCTGTTCAGCACTGACAGACCCGACATCTGGGAGACTAGCGTGGAGGCGGGTTGACAGTGGGTTCCCTACCTGCTGTAAAAAAAAACAAATTTTCCCAGCTGACCAGGAACCAAACACGCCCCCTAACCCCCCGAAAAATTCTGACCATTATCTCTGCAAACAAGGAGATTAGAAGTTGTATTATTCCCATTTTGAAAAAACTGGTTGAATTACTTACTGGTCTGAAGTTAGGATAGGGCTACAAAGGAAAACCAATTACAGATACAGTTGTAGTGCTGACTTTTCTATTAAGTCATTTTAATTGTGAACAGAAAGCTATCCCTTATGTTAGGTGGTCACATTCTATGTTATGTTAGCACTTGAAAATGTTAACAGCTCCCTAAACTGCAAATGGTATAATGTTATTTAACCAATAAAAAATTCAAAATGTTATCTCTTTTAATCTGTACTTATCTATTAGTCTGATAACCCTGTTTACTCATTTTCTTACCATTATTTTGTTCTGTATTTACAATCAATAGTTCAGAAGTCATTGGGTAGCACAATCTGATGTATTTTGTGATTAAAAAAACCAAATCCCACATATATAATTTTTTACATTGTGAACATGACTTGAAATAAATTGCAAAAGGAGGCCACACAATCAATTTTTGCAAATGTTTGCAAAACAAAATCAGCAATTTATGCTTTTGTCAGTTTTTTACCTGGAGTTTCATTTATGAATCATATTAAATGCTGCAATTGTACAAGAAACATAATCTCAAATTGATATCTGCAGATAGCAACCCTTAGCAAAGCAGACCAGAATTCTACTGTCATCACCACTTCCCCATGGGATGCATGGACGTCAGTGACCAAGGAGGACTGCAAATGTGTTTGGACGCACAGGCAGAGCTCTGCTCTCAATTCAGCTAATTTCTAAAATAGGAAAGAATGGCACCATTAAAATGCAGCTTTGCATCAAGATGAAGTTAAATTGCACCCAATAGAGTCACACCGGCTTCAGTGAGTTCAGGAGTCAGATCACTGATCCGCATCCAAACCCACTTTGTATTGATAGGAAGGTGGCAGTACAAATGCATTCAAACAATGAGGATGAACAGGACTACAGCACTGTCTAGAAATAGCATGAAAATGCAGAGGAAGAGGTGAGTGATGAGAGAATGGCATCAAAGAATTGGTCAGGGTTTAATGGAATTTACTTAAACAAAATTACTGTTGGACAGATGTGTTTCTTAAAAAAAATGGAACAGTGGAAATCCTATTATCTGAGCTCCAATTATCCACCTTTTCAATTATCTGCTAGAAATTTGGCAGAAAAAAGCCTTGTGTCAAACATTGCTTCATTGCACAGCTCACTAACACCGACTCTCTTCTGCCTAATCTAAATCAACCGTATAGCCCAAGAAATACGAAACTCAATCTATGTTTATTTGTATTGTACTTGTACAATCAGCAATGAGATGAATAATTAGCTAACCTGTTTTTGGTGGTGTTGGCTGAGGAAGGATTGTTGGTCATGACACCAGGAGGACTCTCTGACCTTCTTCAATAGTGTCTACAATATTGTAGGTCATGTCTGTGTAAAACCAAAATTTGGGGCTCTTGATTGCCAATTTATATTCCCCTTCTATATGATGGATAATGGAGTTTCCACGGTTTTATGCTTCCTAAACACAATGCACATGAAACTACTGAAAAATAACTGGCACTAAGGCTAATTAATATTAATTAGACATATTTCAGAAACCCTCAAACTAGATCATTTACAATGTATCCACAACATGCAATGATTTGTTTCTCTTATATATTGTCACTTAAATTAAGGATTTATTTAGTGCTTGATCAGCTCACTCAAAAACATCCCAAAGCACTTCACATACAATGAATTACAGTCCTTATTGTTATTTAGGCAAGTTTGACAGCCATTTTGTACACAGCAATCAGATGAATAATCAACTAATCTGCTTTTGGTGGTGTTGGCTAAGGGAGGATTTTTGGTCATGACACCAGGAGGACTCTCTGACCTTCTTCAATAGTGTCATAGGATCTTTAATGGTGACTGACTTAGTAGGCAGGGCCTTTGTTTAATGCCTCATTCAAAGAACATCATTGACAATGCGGCACTCCCTCAGTACTGCACTGAAGTGCCAGCTTAGGTTATATCTTTACATCCAGGAGTGGAGGCTGAGCTCACAACCTTCTGCTTCAGAGGCAAGGGCGCTACCAACTGAACAAAGCTGACACTATGACATTTTATATTTTGTGCTGGTGAACATACTGACATACATTTTTATTTCATTACATCAAGGAAATAGCAAAGCCTTTTTGGATTTAACAAATACTATAGGCATTATATTTAGTTCTATTTGAAATGACAAGTTGCTCACTTTATTCCCTCCACTTTTGCTCTCCTCCTCTCCTGACTTTGTTGACTCCTCGAACAGTTCCACAGTTTTTCAGGATTCAGTGATACACACACACACAGGCTCATTGTACATAACATCACTACAGGAACCACCTCATGTTATTTACAAGGAAAACTAATGGATCACAGAGCCACAGATTCATATAGATTGATCCATTGGAGTATTCACCCTCTGGTACCTTAATTAAGTGGTCATTATTCATCATTGAGACGACGGTGAGTTTCAAAAAGCGACCCCACTGTGCACACAACAGATGAATCTAATCTTGTCCTCACCGAGCAACCAGACACAGATTTCCAGCAGATCAGAAGGAAAGATGAAAGACTTACATTTATATAGTGCCTTTCACAACCTTGGGACATCCCAAAGTGCTTTACAGCCAATGAAGTACTTTTTTTAAGTGTAGTCACTGTTGTAATGTGGGGAAACTTGGATGATTTCCCCCACACTAATTCAGGGGTGCTTTTACTGCTGCTTTGACTGAAATCTGCTAACTCAACACAGAAAGAGGATCAAACCTTCCTCACCTGCATGGGTTCGGAGACAGACTTTAACTGTGCCATTGGAATAGGAGAATCACCCATTCTTGAAGATAACTGTACATTACCTGAACAGCATATGGAACACCCTGTTTCTTAACTGTCTCCTAGAATTGTACTTATACAACCAGAAAACGTTGATTCTTGTATAGCTTTTACCCATCAATATACTAGCATCAAGCATGCACAGACTTCGATACACCGAAGACTTTCCACTGAGCTGACAATGTAAAATAACCCACCCAAGAGTCATGTAATTATACATGAATTTAACAAAATAAACTTTATTTTGGTGCATCATGATTTGGCACCATTTCACTGTCAGAATTAGGTATTAGTGAGTCGTGTTTTTCTTTGGTCTCAGTGTAAGTATTTGTAAGTCTGGTTTGTTCTGGCAGTGGTAGAATTAACTCTTATTAAGTAGCACTTTTTGAAAAATGTGTTTGTTATTGGCTAATACAGTATTTCTTGCCAAACATTGTCATGCATCACGGAACAACACTGACATTATAATTATAACATTTACTCGTATAATCCAAAGAGAATGTGGTTATCACACAAAACTTGTAAAACTTATTGGAACAAAATACCTGCTGCAAATTCTGCTCTGCGTATAATGGTAGTGAACTTGTAAAGTCAAACTTGTAAAAGAAAAGACACGTTATTTGTAAAATGAAGTGCTTTCTCAAAAACCAAATATCTCCCTCTTTAGACTTCCCTCTATCGTGGACTATTATCTGCTCAAGAGAAACAACACAACGTTCCAGTTCTCTGCTGATGGGAGGCACATGAGAGCAAAATGAGTTAGCTTGTCCTTTGATTTTCCTTCCCTCTCTGGAGGAAAATGAATAGTTTCCACTTCATCCCTTTCCCTGACAATTTGGCTCAAACAGACATCACTGTAGACAACTTTCTTTATACTACCAAACACTTTGAAAATAAAACACATGCAACATAAATATGATTTAACTAAAGTTACTGGATGGCAATAAAATGAAGCCTTGCCCACATCCCAAGAACAAATAAAGACAAGTTAGAAGTTACATGTAATGAAGTTTCTGAACTCTAACTATTTTTGTAAAGTCTTCTCCAGAGTAAGGTCAGTTTTACCCACAATGGAGTATAGACCAAGAAACAAGTTAGAAGGAATCTCCTGTGTAATAGTCATACTAAAATCTTATGGTTCTTAAACTTATATAATTTTTCGATGAGACTTTGCCAGTGGATAATGGAATGATCCTTGCTGACATTTGGCAGCATAGGCCAGGTGGACCAATTGCTGTTTATTCTGCTAAAGCAAGATTCTGAAATCAATATATCTCAAGCAATCTGTGTTGCCTGTTTCAGAGAGCTCTTGGAAACCTCTGTCTGCATGGTTGACATGGCAATAGCTTCATAGTCCTCCTCTCTGGGGCTACATTTGCAGTAATGGAGAATTGAACGCAAATCCCTCTGAAAGTTTTTATTGAGGAATCCATAAAAGATGGGGTTTGTACAGGTTGATAGCATCGCTGTCAGATGACATATGGAAAAAACTAGATTGTGATGGCAATTATTGATAACCTCGTAGTTCCAATCAAAAACAGCATTGAAGATGTTGAGGGGTAGCCAGCAGATTGCAAATGCTACCACGATGGAGATTAGCATAATGTTGATTCTTCTGTTCTCATCTGCCCTGTATTTATTCTCTCTCATCTTGTCCATCGTGTTGTTTCTCCTCCTTAGGCGTATATATATCTTTTGAAGACAAAACAAGATCATTTTTTCAGTTTAATTTTAGACATTCAAGCTTCTTTGTATTACAATTGTAGGCAATATTCTTTTCTCGAAATCAGCAATCGCATTACAGCTCCCTGATCACTCAGCTGGTTAATGAACTATAAGCTAAGCCATACAGACCAGGAAATACTCAGCTTCGATCTCCAGTCTCTGCTGAGTTGACTGATCTCTGCCAGGGTGGCAGTAGGAGTGCTACAATTGGCTTCAGTACCCTAGATTATGGAGGGAAACATCAGCCAGGGTTCCCGCTCCTGGTTGCTATCCAGTGACCTTTGCTGAAAGTCTTTGTGTTGGGAGAAGACAAGATCAGGCTCAGCTATGATGGCCTTGTGTTTGAACAGCCTGAGTAGGGTCACTGTCTATGCTCACACATGAAGAATGGCCACATGGGCAAGGTGTCAAAGGGCACCTGGTTCCACTGGAGCCATACCCATCAAGGAGTCAAGCCCTGCAGGAGAGACGCAGAGGAGAGGAGATAACTGGTTCTAATAAAAGACAAAAACTTACAATATTCGCAATTGCTACTCTTTCAGGCAATGAAAATACACAATGGGATATTAACCATCATATGTTTCTCTAAAATGCATCTCTAATTTTAGAAGTGTTGTTAGCACTAGTTTATTTCAACTTATTTTAAAATTTCGCCTGCCATTGTATAATTTCAGTGTGAACATTAACATCTATTAATGACACAGGTCATAGAAACTATCAGCAAAAGAGAAACCCATGACTGAGTAAAACCATCCCAGATAGTTCATAGGATCTATGTTATTAAGCCATGTCTGGCAATTCAACCAATTAGATTGCATAACCAAATCATGTCCCCGAACTCTGATCAATCAGAGAGGTAAGGTTCATGTAAATCATTGAGCAACACCACAGGAGATCAACCAGTGGATTATATTAAAAAAAAAACAAATACCTTGGAGTGATTTCAAGGCTGCAATCTCAGATTCAGGTGACAGTTAAAATAATTTAAATGCTCACTGTTTACCATATCAATTAAACCACTTGATCAGATTACTGCCTTAGAAACCATCCTCACATAGAGTCATAGGGGTCGATTTTCATTGACCCGTGGAATCGGGATTGGAGGCGTGCGGGGGGTGAAAGTCCCGAATTCGGGGGTCCCGACACCATCCCGCCCCCAGCCCACCTCCATGTAAGTTTCAAAGGAGGCGGGTACCTGCCCCGCACTGGGACCCGCCTACCTGAGGCGGGAAGGGATTAGTGCCAATTAACTACCTGTTAACAGGTAGTTAACAGGCAGTTTTTAACATAATCCCTATTTTAAAGCTTGAAGTGTGGGATTCCCGACGGCTCCAAACCAAGCCAAGTTAGAGGAGTCGGACCGTCAGGTTGAAGGACTTGGAGGGGTCGAGATGTCGGTGTTCAGGTGAGTGATGTGTGCGTGAATGCAAAGGTAAGTGTGTTTGGTGTGTCTAAAGTGTGTAAAGAAGTTTAAATTACCTGTACTTACCTTTACAGCCTTCCTTCCTCTAGGTTTCGGGAGTCCATCATCTAACCGGCACAGAAAGCAGAATGGCTGCGAACTGTCAAAAGTGACAGCCTGCAGCTTTCTGTGCCAGTGAGATTTCTAACTGAGTCTGTGTAGCAGGACTCAGGTTAGAAGTAAGACTGTCAGTGTTTGACAGCTTCAAACAGCTGTGAAACGCTGATATTTCATCTGTCAAAACGTCTTGACAGATGAAATTTCAGTCTGTGACATCACCTGTTGCCGGCTGGCCCTTAATTGGCCTGCTGAGCCCACCCAGCGGGCTCAACAAGGTCAATCAAGTTAAAATCGCGTGGATTGGCCGCATCTCGATGGAGGCGGGACTACAACCCTGGAAGTTGTAGTCCTGTCTCCTTCCAGACTTCTAAATGAAAATCACCCCCATAGAGTCATAACGGCACAGAAGGAGGCCATTCGGCCCATCGAGTCCATGCTGGCTCTCTGTAGAGCAATCCAGTCAGTCCCATTCCCCCGTTCTATCCCTGTAGCCCTGCAAGTTTATTTCCCTCAAGTGCCTATCCAGTCTCCCCTTGAAAACATTGAGTGTCTCCGCTTCCACCACTTCCGTCGGCAGCGAGTTCCAGGTCATCACCACTCGCTGCGTAAAAAAGTTTTTCCTCACATCCCCCCGTATTGCTTGCCCAAAACCTTAAATCTGTGTCCCCTAGTCCTTGTACCATCAACTAGTTTGAACAGCCTTTCCCCGTCTAGCCTATCCAAACGCGTCATAATCTTGTACACCTCTATCAAATCACCCCACAACCTCATTTGCTCTAATGAAAGCAAATCCTTGTAGCTAAGATCCCCCATCCCCAGAGCCATTCTGGTAAATCTCCTCTGCACCCTCGCAAGTGCCTTCACATCCTTCCAAAAGTGTGGTGACCAGAACTGGACGCAATACTCCAGTTGTGGCCTAACCAACGCTTTATAAAGGTTCAGCATAATTTCTCTACTTTTGTACTCAATACCTCTATTTATGAAGCCCAAGATCCCATATGCTTTGTCAACCACTCTCTCAATATGTCCCACCACCTTCAGGGACCTATGCACGTTAACTCCCAGGTCCCTCTGTCCCTGTACACTCTTTAAAACTGTGCCATTAAGTGTATATTACCTCTCCCTGTTCCTTCTGCCAAAATGCATTGCCTCACACTTCTCTGTATTAAATTCCATCTGCCACTTGTCTGCCCATTCTGCTAGCCTTTCTGTGTCCTGTTGCAGTCAATTGGTATATCATCATTGTTTGCCACACCCCCAAGTTTGGTGTTATCGGCAAATTTAGAAATTCTACTATGTATTCCAATATCCAGGTCATTTATATATATATATATAAAAAAAGCAGTGGCCGCAGCACTGACCCTTGGGGAACACCACTGTCTACCATCCTCCAGTCTGAAGATCAGCCATTTACCACAACTCGCTGTTTTCTGTCCTTACGCCAATTCCTCATCCAAGCTGCCATGGACCCATCTATTCCATGAGCCTCAATTTTGTTAACCAGCCTTTTCTGTGGTACTTTGTCAAATGCCTTCCGAAAATCCATGCAGACAACATCCTATTATTCTATGGGGGCTAAATTTGGTTGATTTGCGCCTCCTTTTAGCACCCTAAGAGGGCGCTAATGGGGTGCAAATCAACTAGCGCCTGAGTGAGGCACCGCTAACGCCTCCTGCGAAATTCAGCGGGAGGTTAGTGACTGCGCTAACCGTTAGCACCGGGCAGCGTTGTGCCGCCGGTGATGACATCATTGCCGTGCGCAGCACCCCGCTCACGCCCTAGCTGTATCATTGGGTGGCGCCCCATACTTACTGCCGGACACTATGTCCGCCAGGGTCAGGGGGGCCTACCTGCAGCCGAGGCGGCGCTAGTTAAAGGGGAGGTGGGGGGCGGCCATTTTTGTTGCTGGCCGCCTGCCAGCACCTGTCCCCGTTGCTGTCCCCAGCTCCCGTGAAGCCCCCCCGCGGGGTGCTGGCTGCTCAAGAGGAGTGCCAGGCTCATTTGCCGGCACTCCCGATCCCTGGTGGCCCATCATGGCGCTGCGGCACATAGCACTGCGATATTGGCTCGCAGTGCCCCAAGAGGAACGCGAGGCACTTCCAGTAGTGCCCCTCCTCCCTCTCGGGGTGCTACCTGGGAAAATCAGCCATGGAGGCGCTAATGTTTTCGAGGCCAAAGGGTGCGCTACCCAATTTTTACCTCGATGTATTTTAAAGTATAAATTATATAAAAAGGTATAATGGATAAATCAGTTGAAATTAGAACCAGTAATTAAATTGGTACAGAGGCTTGGGGCTGGATTTTCCCAGTGGAGGCGGGATTGCGGCGGGAGAGGTAGTTGGCGGGTTCCAGTCCCGCTCCCGGCTGCAGCCGCTCTTTCAAAAGGCTAATATGGCTTGTTAAGCCCGCCCTGTGGGGTTCCCGGCCAATTAAAAGGAAGCGGGTCTGATGACGCCATTTGACGATGTTTCATTAGCTTGTTTCTTTAAAGGGACCATGCCCAAATTAATTTTGACATTTGTGCTGTCTGTGTTCTGCAGCATTGAGGTGCTGCAAACACTGACAAGCACGGCACAAAGGTTCATAGCTGCACACAGGCTCTCCCATGACTCCCTCCAAATGCTTAATCACAGCACACAGGGAGGTTCTCTTCTCTTCCAATGTGTGGAAGAGACCTCCCCAGGACACCAACACAGCCTGGTTGCACATTGCACAGGAGGACACAAGCAGTGATGTCATCAGGAGGACCAGGCTGCAGTGGTGCAAACCTTTCAATGATCTCAGTAGGTCACAAAACGTTACTACAAAGCCACACTCAACCTCATCCTGCTGTGCCACTCATCACATCCCCATACCTCTGCCTTCCCTACCCTAATCCTGCACATCTTTACTCACACCAACTTACATTGCACCTCCACCTATCCCTCTCTATCTACATTATCACTTCCCCATCTCACTAGCCATCCCTCACATTCACCCTCATGCTCGTGTAATCATACCAACTAACATCACACAAGGGTATGCACTTGGGTGTTTTATGCAATGTTCATGTAAATTCCCTGTTAATGTGTTGTCAAATATTGAAATCTTTATTTTCAACTTTTTGCCTTATTGTACAGATCTGTGCTCACCTCTGGAAGTGTCTTAGTGAGTTACAGTGAATGATGAGATATAATGGTATCCCCCGCAATGGTGATGAGTGTAAAAGGAATGGCTTGGGCATTGTAGGAATGCTTTATGGTGCTGGTGTGGGGTGGTGTTAACCAGGCGCATCATGTGGCAGCCAGGATGACATAAATCTGGCCATGGTGAGGCCATCACTGGCCTCCTGGGCAGCAATGTTGTCGGGTGCTGATGCACTGTGTCCTGTGCAGCATCAGGTGATTGTGGAGAAGGTTGGTGTTGTTGTTGGTGATGTTGGTGTGCCTGGTGATGTTGGTGTTGGGGCTGATCGTGGAGGGATTCAGAGGACCAAGGTGAGATTTTTTCAAGGGCACTGATGTTGCTGGAATAGATGGCAGCTGAAGTTGAGATGACAGAAGTGATCTGTCAATGGTGAGAGAGCTTGCTCCAAGGAGGTGACAGTGGATATAAAGTTTACTCCAAACACTTCCAAACTGCATGCAGCTCAAAAGTGTCTTCCAAGTCCTGAAGACTCAAGCTTCTGACATTAAAAAGTGACCAGCTGTGAAATGGTGGCTTTCATACCACTTTTGCAGCTGTCACCTATTCATAGCAATGGGGAGACATAGAGAGCCCGACCTACTTACCTGACATGATCTCCGAACGATGTGAACCCTGTTAAAAATGTGGGAAAATAGAAAAAGGCTGGCAAAATAGTGGTTAACAAGCATATAACAAGCAGTTAACTATCTTAAATGCCTCCCCCGCCGCTTGGTGTTGGGTCTGTTCTGAATTCGCAGACCTGACACTTTGGAAACTTACATGGAGGTGGGTTCGCAGCGGGTTCCCAACCTGCTGTCAATCATTTCGATTTTGGCAGCGGACCCGCCTCTGAACCCACACTCTGAGCACTGAAAAATCGCAGCCTTGAACCCTCCTGTATATGTCTCCTCCTATTTTTTAATTACTTACGTTTTCTTTTCTTTTTTCCCTTTCTGGCCCAGAAATTCGGGTCTCCACGGGTGAGTACGCACAGGGTACTCACCCATAGGCCCAATGGAAGTGCCGGTTTCCTGCATGCACTGCGCATGCGCGGGAAACCGGCACTTCCGCGCCCCTGAAAGCAGGGGTTCAGAGGTCGAACGCGTGCGCGGGAGAGGCTGTGCGTGCGCATCGAACTTCGTTTTTTTTTACAGGTTTTCCCGGGAGGGTAAGCCTGCAGAATTTAGAAATGTAAAAAGCAGGCGTAAGGCCTGCTTTTTACAAGGTAAGTGGTGAATTAATTCAAATTAAAACATTTTTTCCACAGGTTTATTATTTTTAAATACTTTAAAGCAAGGTAAGTTTATTTTTAGCCCCGTTAGAAAATAAAATTATTTTTTCAAAAATTTAAATTGTTTAAAATAGTTATTTCATTTAATTTATAGTTTATTTAAAAAATGTGATTTAAAAAAAAAATTATTTGAAGATTTAGTGATGTTTTGTAAGAAGAAAGGGCCCGTAGTATTTCTAAGTTTGACAGCACTTCCTGTCAGACTTATGAATGGAGCATTCCCTGCTCCGATTGGCTCCCCATGGCCCACGTGATCCCAGGGGATGCTTTGAACTAACTGCGCCCCTGGGATACGCAAGCACTGCGCGCCGGCAGCTGGACCAGGCCCCGGATTGGAATTCCACGGGGGCCCACAGCTCAACGGCCGGTGCGCTAGGTAAGTGCAGATCGGGGACTTGCACCCGCGGGAAGCCCCCGACCTGAATTCCTGGGCCATTTCTATGTTCTTTCTCTGTGTGGTATAAGAATTACTCTGATCTCTATATGTAGCAACATTATATTTGTATTCCTCAAGTCTATCTCTTCAGTGTTTCTAATGAAACCATAAACATGTCCTTTAAGCATGTGTTTGTGATATCACTGGAAATGAAAAACAGAAGAAATTTTCACAAGCACATTTATGAATTTGCTAACAGTAAGCAGAGGAATTCTTATCACATTCCTTCTTTCCCATGTCTGCATTTTCTCTTGTTTTCTCTTGCCATAACCTGACTTATCTCTTTCCCTCTCTTCTACAATTTCATGCTGAAGGATGTTAGTACTGGGCAACGGAACATTTGTCATATTACAATCAGTGCCAGCATTAAGCAATCAGCAACAGCGGGGGCTGGGCACAAAATAAAACCCAAATAGACTTTGCATAAGATCTCTGGAGACTGTCATAACACCTGTCTGGATTGAATTTGAAAATTGTTTCAACAGTGTGCTATCCCACTGCACCACCCAATTCCCCCTGCTCACCATTTTCATGGCTCTCATTTCTCCTTCAGTTTCCTTCTGTTCCCTCTTTCTTCTCATGCTTGCTCTCCTCCTCCCTCTTCAATGCAGCCAGACTCGAGAACACTAACCAATTGTCAAGGGATCCAGTGACTTGGCAGCATTCTATTTCTCAACTGCCAATGCTCAATTGCTTTGTTCTACCCTCCACACCTCCTGTCTGTCTCAAATTTAAATGTACTTAAAGATGCAACTTATACATTGAGTTTTAGAAAATATGATTTATTTTAACTCAATAACATATTTTGGAAACATTGCCAAAATATCAATATTTTTCTTGTTCACTTTACTCAAAATATCTTGTTTACATCACATTACTTAATTCTTGCTACAAGTTCCCGTGAGACATAGCTTTGTCATCCTTAAGTAATCTGAAATAGTACTTGCTGATGTAAAATCAAAGATCTTAATTGTTGAAACCCATGCTAAAGCTAGACTAAAAAAACAAAGTGCAGGCTCCTATTAGCTTTCATTTTCAGTGCAACACATGAAGACAGGCAGAGAGGAGTTTAACTGTGGCCAGGAAGAAATAGTAATATTAAAAATGTATTTAACAATTTGTTACACAAATAGGTGGTCATCTCATCCTTTCTGATTTTATAATGCTTAAATACTGGATAATTGGGAGTCACCTCACCCCCACCACCAAGGACCAGGGTGTTGTTACTGAATATATTTTGAATTGTGCTACTTTCCTTAATTTAAATGCACTCCAATAAACAATAACACATAGAGATGTAATTAATTCTGAAATATTCCTCTTCACTGAGAATTTTGTGACTCTGGTTGATTAACAATGAAGAGATGAAAGTAAACTTAAATATTACTATAACAGTTACCTAAAAAATACATGAGAACACTAATGAAATGCATAATTGAAAATTGATTAGTATTTGATGTGCTCCATGCTAGCTATTTTGGCCAGTGCTGTTCTTAGGTGTATGTTGACCAGTTGCTGAAAGTGAAAACACTATGGGGGAGAAATTCAAAATCCTACAGTAGGAGGCCATTCAGACCATCGTGCCCATGCCGGTTGGTCTTTGAAAGCGCTATCTAAATAGTCCCACTCCCCTGATCTTTGCCTATAACCCTGTAATTTTCACCCCTTCAAGTATTTAACCAGTTACCTTTTGAAAGTTACTATTGAATCTGCTTTCATTACCCTTTCAGGCAGTGCATTCCAGACCATAATAACTCGCTGCGTAAAAAATATTCTGCTCATGTCACCTCGCTCTTTTGGAAATTATCTTAAATCTGTGTCCTTTGATTACCAACTCTTCTGTGAGTGGAAGCAATTTCTCCTTATTTACTATCAAAACCCTTCATGATTTTGAATGCCTCTATTAAATCTCCTATTAACCTTCTCTGCTCTAAGGAGAACAACCCCAGATTCTCTAATCTCTCCCCATAACTGAAGTCCCTCAACCCTGGTACTATTCTAGTAAATATCCTATGCATGCTCTCCAAGGCCTTGACATCCTTCCTAAAGTGTGGTGCCTAGAATTAGACACAATACTCCAGCTGAGGCTAACCAGTGATTTATGAGAGTTTTATGTAACTTTTGTAATCAATGCCTCTATTTATAAAGCCAAGGATCCCATTTGCTTTTTAACAGCCTTCCCAACCCGTCCTGCCACATTCAAAGATTTCTATATGCAAACCCCCAGCTCTCTCTGTTCCTGCAGCCCTTTAAAATTCTACCATTTAGTTTATATTGCCTCTCCTCATTCTTCCTTTCAAAATGAATCACTTCACACTTCTCTACATTAAATTTCATCTGCAATGTGCCTGCCCATTTCACCAGTCTGTCAATGTCCCCCTGAAGTCTGTTGCTATCCTCCTCACTGTTTACTACTTTTCAGAGTTTTGTGCCATCTGCAAACTTTGAAATTATGCCCTTGTATACCCATGTCCAGGTCATTAATATATATCAAAAAAAGCAGTGGTCCTAATACTGATCGCTGGGGGACACCACTGTGTACTCCCCTCCAGTCTGAAAAGCAACCATTCACCACTACTCTCTGCTTTTTGTCTCATAGCCAATTTGGTATCCACGCTGCCACTGCCCCTTTAATCCCATGGGCATCAACTTTGCTAACAAGTCTATCATGTGGTACTTTATCAAACGTCTTTTGAAAGTCCAGATAAACAACATCAACCGCCTGTTTTGGGGCGAAAAATTGAGGTTAGGGGAATGAATTTCGGGTCACAATATCTCGCATCCAATCGCCCCCAGAAATGTGGCACCTGCCAAATTGGAAGCTGGCAATTTACACGTGTGCAGGTCGCAAACCTGAAACAGGTATTAGGCGCTGCATATGCAAATAGGGGTCCTAATGCCAGTTGTAGGACCCCCAATTGAAATTGGTCATCAACTGGGTGGAGCTTGCGTCATGTCCACAAAACGGTAGGAAATTTTTTTAATTGTTTAATTTCTGTGGAGCTAGGAGCTGCAGGAGTTCTCCTTATGGCTCCACCAAAACACTGCAGGCCGATCCAACTCAGGCTTCCCACCCTAGTTTGCCTCCCCCCTCCACCTCCTAGGAACTATCTGTGGGCTGGCTCGGCATCAAAGCTGACCTAAATTCTTGAATCCCGATTGATGTCCACAGTTCGCTGGTTTCATGCAGATGAGACCCAAGGCTCAATTTCGATCAGGCCTCAGGTTGACATCTACGGGCACATCATGCTGCCCATTTTGCACTGGCAACCAGAGCTACTTGAATTTCTCCCCTGATGATTTTTAAAATCTAATTCAATGCAGTAAGAGAGTTCATTATGAGTATTGCACAGACTTGATTTGGATCACGAACTGAATTACTCTCTCCACTGAAATTACCTAAATGAATTTTGGCAAAGTGAAGAAAAATTAAAGTTTACAATAACAGTTAGAGTGAAGCTCTGTGTGGACGGAACTTTCCCAGTCCCGAGCATGCGGGTTTGGGGGCAGGTGAGCAATAAAAATTGCCAAAATTGCCAGGATCTTGGAGCCTGCCGTCATCCCGCCGACTTCTGCATTTAACTCGGGCGTGTTTTCCTGCACACCATGGAACCGCTCGGCAGAGGCAGGCAACCTCATTGAAGTACTTAAATGCTTGTTGAGAGACCCTTAAGAGGCTTTTTAACATGAGTGATTAGACCTCTGATCTCCACTTTACCTGCCATCTACTGTATCAGCATGGGTGCCACTTATACTGTCTCACCTTGGACCTCAGAATCTGGCCAAGGTGAGCCCCACCACCAACAACACCAGCCACACCAGCAGCAGCAGCAACCACAACAGCAGCCTTCTCAACGACCTAATGCTCCACAGGAGGGTCACCACAGGGCTGCACCTCGCTGGAGGTGATACCCCCAACACAGGGTATACAGGCAGAGGATGAGCTTCCTGGACATGACGGAGCAGCAGTGCTTCAGGAGGTTCAGGCTATCGCGCCAGGTCATCGCAGACATTTGTAGCTTGCTGCAACAAGACCTGCTGCCGAGAGGACCTGATGGACATGCCTTACCAGTGGCTGTCAAAGTCACCACCACCCTCAACTTCTTCGCCTCAGGCTCCTTCCAGGACTTTGCAGCAGACATTTGCAGGATCTCGCAGTCGGCCACCCACAGATGCATCATCCAGGTGACCGATGCCATATTTGACATGTCAGCCAATTATGTCAACTTTGTCATTAATGAAGCCAATATTACTGAGTGGGTACTGTGTGGTTCTGGCTGGCTTCCCACACGCAGGGCATCATCAACTGCACACATGTGGCCATCAAGGCACCCCCACATCAGCCAGAAGTGCTTGTGAATTGCAAGGGCTTCCACTCCTTCAATGTGCAGCTCATCTGCAACCATTAAAAGATCATCATGCATGTGTACACCATTCCCTGGCACTGTCATGACTCTTTCGTGCTGCGCCATTCCACCTTCCCTCAGCTCTTCGCACCTCCAAACAGACTTACCGGCTGGCTGCTTGGTGACAAGGGCTATCCACTGAAGATGTGGCTCATGACACCCTTGAGGAGGCCAAGTACTCAGGCCCAGGAATGTTATAATGAGAGCCACATGTCCACCAGATGTGTCACAGAGCAAGCAATAGGCATGCTGAAGATGCACTTCAGATGCCTTGACAGATCTGGAGGAGCGCTTCAGTATGCACCAGCCAGGATCTCCAGAATCACCACCATTTGCTGAGCTGCAGGAGGAGCAAGGTGCAGAGCGCACAGCCTCTTCTGAGGAGGAGGAGGAGGAACAGGTGGAAGATGGTGAGGAGGAGGAGGAGGAACCTGAGGTGGAGATAGCATCAGCAGTGGTGCACATTGCTGCCCGGGAGGCCCGGATGGCCTCATAATGGCCAGATTTACTTAACTTGCACCATATGGCTGCCACATGCTGTACTAAGTTCCCCCCTTCCCGTCAACAACACCACAAAGCAGCCCTACAATGAACAAACCATTCCTTTCACCCAAACCTCCATTACTTGAGGTTAAGTAATGTCTCACTATTCACTCCAAGTGACAAGGCAGGCAGGTAGCAGGCAAAAATGGACAAGACCAGAAAGTGGTGCAAAGAATAAATTTATCTGTGTCATAAATATAACTGAAACTTATCACTAACATTTATTCATCACCCATGTGCATACCCTTGTGCATCTAGGATTGTGTCTTTTTTCTTTTCCGAGTGCTTCTACGAGGTGCAATCCCTGTGGCTTCAGCAGAGGTAGAGGCAGGCTGCTCACTTCCCTGCTGCGACTGCTTAGACACTTTTGGTGGACGTCCTCTGGGTTTTGGAGCCTGTGAGGGCCCCTCCAAAGACTGCTCCTCCTGCGACTGTGCAGGGACCGACTCAGCTATCGGGATCCGAGGAAGAATGTGGGGCTCTGACTGAGGGGAAGGCAACAGAGGAGAAGTGTGAGTGCTCTGAGAAGAGCTCCCACTTCCATATCCCCTCTCACCATCATCCCTCTCATGGGCCACTCGCACTTCCCTGTTGGCAAGGAGCTGGAGAGCACTTGCTGCACATCAGTGGGGCAAAGAACGCCGAAGTCGACATTTATATCCCTCCTCGAGATGAGGTCTATGAGCATCTGCCATCTGTTGTCCACAGCAAGCACGTGTGTCTGGCGCATTTGCTGCTCCATGCAGGTGGCCATCCTTTCCATGGAAGAGCACATCGTCACCATCGCCTGCGAGATGGTGGTGCTCATGTTGGAAATAGACTCCTCCATTCTCTGAACATTTGCAGTCATCATGGCTGCAAAAGATGCCAGAGCCTCATGCAATTGTTGCTGCCCCTCCAAGATCACCCTCTTTCTCGATGGCCTCCAAGGCTCAGCATCTGCATGCAGCTGAGCGGAGCTTGGAGCGTCCTGCGCCCTCCGACGAGGATTCTCCACTGCTGTCCCTGTCAACACCATCTGCTCTTGCTCACTTGTGATGTGTGAGACACCAAGTGACAACACTACTCTATCTCTCACAGGACCCACCGAGGTGTGTGTATCTGCGCTGGTGCTGGGTGCGCATGGGTCTGCTGATGGTGCACCCTCAGAGAATTGAGCTTCCCTTGAGGAGTTGTCTTCCTCCTCCGGCTGGACAGTGGCGGGGGGGGGGGGGCACTTGATGGATCTGTGGGAGAGTAAAGAGATGAATTAGAAATGTTATAGTAAGAATGGGTAACATTACCATTATGCACATGATGACATTTCACTGGCTGCTGACATCGGTCACCATATGACTATTGTATGTCATGTGGCTGTATGAGATGTAATTCTGTCACCAGGTTGCTGGGATGTCCCGCTCTCTCCTCTCCCATTGCCAGCAGCTCTGCAACTCCAGAGATCCCCAGGGCCTCCTCCTCTGCTGGAGTCAATTGAGTGAAGATTGGGGGGCCACCTCCAGTTCTCTGTCTCTCCCTGTTGTTCTGCGCTCTCTTCTCCTGCAAGGAGAGAAAGAAGAGAACTTTGAGTGAGAGTGATGGAATGAGTGTAAGGAATGGATGGGCTACATCTGTAGAGGGTGACTATGAGGGAGTGGTGTGACATTGCCAAATGGCCTCCTTCTGTGGGGTTGCTTGCTATGATTGCATTAGGATGAGGGTGAGTGTCCAGAGGTGGTTAGTCAGATAGGGATGCGAGTAGGAACAGAGACAGAGAGGGATGGGTGGACCTGCAAGGTAGGTTGGTGTGAGGAGTGATAGAGTCATAGGGGGAGAAATTCGGTATCGCCCCGTTTGGGGCGCTAGTATTGGCGGTGCGCAAAGTTTAGCGCCAGGCGCAAATTATCACCACCTCCAGCGATATTGGGTACCTGTGCCCCTGAAGGTGATTGCGGCGCTAAATCAGGCGCTGCACGACAGTCTTAAGGCGCTAACCCGGCGGCACGACGCAATATCTCCGCGGGCGGGCGCAGCGCAGGTGCTGTCAATAATCGATTGTAGCCAGACACGCTGGCGCCGGACAGGCCTTAAAGGGGTGGATTGATCATTATCTCCAGCCACACCCTGCGCATCGGAGGCCTCAAACTCGGCGGTAACCTACCTGTGGCGTCGACAACTGCCTGAACATGGAGAGGGCCAGGGAGAGAGCGCAGCGCTTCAGCGAGGGGGCATTGGATGCTCTGGTTGGCGCGGTGGAGCACAGGTGATCTGTACTCTACCCAGAGAATGGCAGGAGGCCTCAGCACAGCGACTATCGCAGAGCTTGGAGGGAGATTTCCAACAGAGTCACCTCGAACAGCATGGTTCCCAGGACTCCTGTGCAATGCAGGAAGAAGTTCAACGACCTCACTCGGGTCGTCAGGATGAGTGCCTTTTTCAGAATCATCTTCATCCCTCCATCTGGACCTCACTTTATGGCCAGAGGGTGCGCAAAGCCCCAATGGCCAGCTGTCATCCAGCACCCATGGCCCTTTCTGGAAACACACACGCACATTCAGCTCTGTGCATAATGTAAGGGCTCCTGGACCATGGAAGGCATGTCATCCCAGATCAGGGCAGCATAATGTAAGGGCTAATCGACCATGGGAGGCATGTCATCCCAGATCAGGGCTGCAGGTTTCCTCACACCCTGTCCTTTCTCTTGCAGGCCAAGCTGGCCCATAATAGAAGGCAACAGCATCGGACCGGAGGAGGCCAGCCTCACCTGCAGAGCCTCACAGACCTGGAGGAGCGAATCCATCGGATTGTGGCAAGCCGGATGATTGGCCCCGTCGCCTCTGGAGATGCCGACCCCATTGTGGACAGCAATGGTAAGGTCATCACCATTTTGACCTCTCTCCTTCCACTTGTTCCCCACACCAGCATGCTTTTTCACTCTCGAGCCAACTCAGAGCATTGCAGCACTCATGCATCCCTTGCTGCCACCCTGTCCTTTCGCTAAAGCCACTCTTGAACCTCCCTGCTTTCAGATGCTGCATCTCCAGCTCGGGAGGCGGGCCCTCAAGCTGCCAGTGCGAGTGACTCTGGAGGCGACGAGGAGGAGGAAGCCGGACCATCCGTGCCACCCTCAGGCGAGCCAGCCCATGTCCAGACTGAGGAGACGCCTTCCCTGGAGGGGAGCGGGGGGAATGGTCTGAGGAAGATGCAGCTCCAGGACCCAGCGGCCTGCAGCAACGCGAGGGGGGTAGGGAAGCTCGGGGGCACGCGTCTCCCCGGAGGGCGAGTCAGGCCGCGAGTGCTGCTGCACAGAACACAGAAGAGGTGCGTGCCCTCGCAGAAATGAGTGCCCAAGCTGGGCAGAGGCACACTGAGCTCATGGCTGCAGTGGCAAGGATGCCCGATTCCATTGAGACACTGGCAAGGAGTGTGCAGGACTTTGGCGCAGCACAGGCAAGGATTCTCCAGGACTTCGGCGAAGCACTGGCACCTGCCACGCAAGTGCTGAGTGCTGCCATGCAGTCAGTGGCTGGTCTCATGCAGACGCAGATTGAGGCCACGCGAGCACTGACTGCTGCCACCCTCGCTGGATCAGGCAGGATTCCCCGGGGCCCTCGCCGCGCCACAGCAGGCCAGCAATCTGTGCACCAGCCGATTGCTGTGCATGCTGCGGTGCTGTCCCGTCAGAGTGCCAGTGTGTCGGCCGACCAGGGAGCTGCTGTCCGCTCTCAGGATGACAGCATTCCTGATGCCACCACTGGCACTTCTCCACTGCAGCTGCCACCACCTGTAGGACAGACTGCTGCTGCCCATGCAGAGTTGGAGCAGTCAGCAGCCGGGCCCTCCAGGCCCAGAGCTGGTCCAGGCCATCCCTCAAGGGCATCTGCGGTCTCAGTTTCGAACAGTCAGCAGGCCTCCCCCAGCTTTGCTGCAGCCACTGGGGTCCCATTATGGAGGAGCTGCAGGACGGGAAGGGGGCAATTCCGCAAGGGAAGCAGATCACCATCGAGGGGCAAAAAGTAGGAGGTGTTGCTAAATTATGTTATTTCTTTCATTCAAGGCCGAGCATGCTGGTCTGAATGTTGGTTATGTTTTGGACATTGTCTCCAGGTTGTGAGAGCCAGTTATGTTTTGGACATTGTCTCCAGGGTGTGAGAGCCGGTTATGTTTTGGACATTGTCTCCAGGATGTGAGAGCCGGTTATGTTTTGGACATTGTCTCCAGGATGTGAGAGCCAGTTATTTGGCAGTTTTTTTGTTTTGGTGTTTGTTTCCATTGCTTTGTCATGCGGGAAGAATACACGGTTTGTTAAATAAAGAAGTTTATTTATTCACAATGTCCATGTCTGTTCTTTGCACAAATTGTTGCCTTGACCGGCTTAGGGGTAGCAGAACGGTTCCATTCATGTTCTTGGAATGGCAGAAAGCATTCCCTCAGAGGGGCCGAGAAGCGACTTGCTATAAGCCTCTGACGGACGGCCCTTGCAGTTTGTGCCTCCCTCCCGTCTTGGTGCTGCTCCTGCTCCTCCTCCTCCTCCTCCTCCTCCTCCTCTGCTGGTGCTTCAATGTCTGGTGGCATTGGCTGGGTCCTAAGGATTGCCAGGTTATGCAGCATACAACACACAACCACAAAGTGGGAGACTCACTCAGGTGAGTACTGAAGGGCTCCTCTGGAATGGTCCAGACAGCGGAACCGTTGCTTCAGCATGCCGAATGTGTGCTCCACAATGTTCCTGGTCGCTTGATGGCTCTTGTTGTATCGTTCTTCAGCTGCACATTCAAAGAATGGAACCCCTTTTGATTGCGGAAATCCTCCGCATTCTCTAGAGGCGCCCGCAAAGCCACATGTGTGCAGTCAATGGCGCCCTGCACCATGGGGAAGCCCGCTGTCCTTGCGAAGCCCTCTGCGCGCTCTCGCTGCTTGTCCGGGGTCATTGGGAAGGAGATGTACTGCCGTCTCCTTTTGAAGAGGGCATTAGTCACTTGTCCGATGCAACAATGCACCGTGAACTGTGAGATGTTGGCAATGTCCCCAGCAGCGGCCTGAAAGGAGCCGCTGGCATAGAAGTTTAGAGCCACAGTGATCTTCACAGCCACCGACAGAGACGTCCTGCACCTTAGTTGAGGCTGCAGATCTGGCTGAAGCAGGTGGCAGAGCTCAGTGACCACCTCCTTACTGAAGCGCAGCCTTCGGAAACACTGCTCCTCCGACATGTTGATACACGAAAATTGTTGGCGGAAAACCCTGGCAGCGTAAGGTCTCGTGTGCCGACGTCTGTTGGCCCTCCTCCGTCTGGCCATGCCTGCCACTCTATCCCTGCATCTCTGTGCCCTGTCAATATGATTGAGAAGGACGACGTTCCCATCCCATGCAGCCCCCATAGTAAGTACACACTGAAAGTTATGCCGGTTGAGAAGCTTACCAACTGCAAAGTTATGTTCAGAAGGCTAAAGTTCCTCAGCCAGCGCTGGCTCACTGCAGAAATGGCTCTCCGTTTGTCTCTGAGCAACTCTCTCTCTCCCTGACAGAAGGTGTGGTCCAAAAATGGCTACCACTATCAATCCAGGAAGAGTCCCCTTTAAATAGCGGACCCCCAGCCCGACAGCGACTGGGAAACGTTCCAGGTAACCTGCCGTTGGTAGCGACAGGTGGAACGGAGGGGGGGCGCCACTGAATTTCCGGTCCAGGGCGCCCCAAGGGCGTTGCACACTGAAATGACGTCATGATCTGCGTGCGCCGGTGAGCGGGCGCTACGGTTTAGCGCCGGCGCTAAATTTCCACTCAATTTGGGAAGAGGCGCAGGGTTCGCTGCGCCCAGGCGCTAGTTGGTTAGCGCCCCACTTCTTGACCTCTTTAGGCACTAATGGGTGGCGCAACCAACCAAACTTTTCCCCCTTAGTGTCATAGGCCTAGAAATTGGGTATAGCCCCGCTTGAGGCGTTAGAAATGGCGCTGCGCAAAGTTTATAGCCAGACGAAACTTATCGCCGCCTGGCGCGATATTGGGTTGCATCTCCCCCAAAGGGGATTGAGGCGCGAATTCAGACGTTGCACGGGCCTCCTAAGGCGCAAAACTTCCGGCGCTACCCAATATCGGCGCGGACAGGCACAGCGCAGGTGATCTCAATTACCGATAACCACGAGACTTCCAGGCGCCGGCCGGCTCGTAAAGGGGTGGGTCAGTCAGCCTCAGCTTCCACTCTCATCGCCCTGTAGGCCTCAGAATCGGCGCTCGCCCTTCTTTGGCGCAAAAAACTTGGTCAAGATGGAGAAGGTAAGACAGAGAGCAGAGCGCTTCAGCACTGAGGCTCTGGACCAGTTGCTTTCCGCAGTGGAGCGCCGTTGAGATGTTCTCTATCCTGACAATGGCAGGAGGCCGAATCAAAAGGAGTACCGCCGAGCTTGGAGGGATGTTTGTCAGAGGGTCAACTCCAGCAGCATGGCGACCAGGAGCCCTGTTCAGTGCAGGAAGAAATTCAACGACCTCACTCGGGTCGTTAGGGTGAGTGTTGTTTATGCAAACTTCTGATTCCCTCCATCTGCACCTGATTTCGCGCACCCTGTAGCCATGATGCCCCAATGGCCATCTGTCAGCAAGCACCCATGGCCCTTTCTGGGCACACACATGCACATTTGACTCAAGGCATCATGTAAGGGCTCTTGCACCATGGGGGGCATGAGATGATCTCTCAGGGCATCATGTAAGGGCTCTTGAACCATGGGGGGCATGAGATGATCACTCAAGGCATCATGTAAGGGCTCTTGCACCATGGGGGGCATGAGATGATCACTCAGGGCATCATGTAAGGGCTCTTGCACCATGGGGGGCATGAGATGATCACTCAAGGCATCATGTAAGGGCTCTTGCACCATGGGGGGCATGAGATGATCACTCAAGGCATCATGTAAGGGCTCTTGCACCATGGGGGGCATGAGATGATCACTCAAGGCATCATGTAAGGGCTCTTGCACCATGGGGGGCATGAGATGATCACTCAGGGCATCATGTAAGGGCTCTTGCACCATGGGGGGCATGAGATGATCACTCAGGGCATCATGTAAGGGCTCTTGCACCATGGGGGGCATGAGATGATCACTCAAGGCATCATGTAAGGGCTCTTGCACCATGGGGGGCATGAGATGATCACTCAAGGCATCATGTAAGGGCTCTTGCACCATGGGGGGCATGAGATGATCACTCAAGGCATCATGTAAGGGCTCTTGCACCATGGGGGGCATGAGATGATCACTCAGGGCATCATGTAAGGGCTCTTGCACCATGGGGGGCATGAGATGATCACTCAGGGCATCATGTAAGGGCTCTTGCACCATGGGGGACATGAGATGATCACTCAAGGCATCATGTAAGGGCTCTTGCACCATGGGGGGCATGAGATGATCACTCAAGGCATCATGTAAGGGCTCTTGCACCATGGGGGGCATGAGATGATCACTCAAGGCATCATGTAAGAGCTCTTGCACCATGGGGGGCATGAGATGATCACTCAGGGCATCATGTAACAGAACTTCCCCTTCTTTCCCCTGCAGTCCAAGCTGGTGACGATCCGCAAGGACCAGCTTCGAACCGGTGGCGGACCTCCACAAGTGGTCACTCTCACGGATCTCGAGGAGAGAGTGCACCAGATTCTTGGAGGACGTCTGAGTGGTCCTGTTACCACTGCAGCTGCCGACCCCATTGTCGACAGCGAGGGTAAGGCTCTCACCTTTTTCAGCTGTCTCCTTCCACTTGGTCCCCCCGCCAGCATGCTTTCTCAGTGTGCAGCCATGTCAGAGCCTTGCCGCAATCTGGCATGCCTTGCCGCCAACCTGTCCTTTTGCTAAAGCCACTCTTAGACCTCCCTGCTTTCAGATGCTGCATCACCAACTCAGGATCTGTGCCCTGAAGCTGCCAGTGCCAGTGCCTCCGGAGGCGAGGATCAGGAGGAAGCCGGAGCATCCGTTCCAGCCTCAGGGGAGCCTACACATCTGCAGACTGGGGATAGTAGTTCCCTGGAGGGGAGTGGGGGGGGGGCTCTGATGATGAGCCAGTTGCCGGAGCAAGCGGCCTGCAGCAACATGAGGGGGGTAGGCAAGTTCGGCCACAGGCTCCCCGGAGGGAAAGGCAGGGAGCGATGACTGCTGCGCAGAGTGCAGAGGAGGTGCGTAGCCTGGCTGAAATGAGCACCCAGGCCCGGCTCAGGCACACTGAGCTGATGGCTGCAGTGGGGAGGATGCCTCAGTCGACAGAAACACTGGCAAAGAGTGTGCTGGACTTTGGAGCAGCAATGGAGAGGACTGTCCAGGGCTTCGGGGCAGCAATGGAGAGGACTGTCCAGGGCTTTGAGGCTGCTATGGAACGGACTGCTCCGGCCTTGTCCGAAGCAATGGAAAGAACTGTCCAGGGCTTCTCCGAAGCACTGGCACCTGCCACACAGGTCCTCACTGCTGCCATGCAGTCACTTGCTGGCCTCGTCCACACCCAGATTGAGGCAACGCGAACTCTCACTGCAGCCACCCTATCTGCATCAGCTAGGAGCACCCCGGGCCCTTCCAGTACCATACGAGGCCAGGAATCAGTGGAGCAGTCGATTGTGGCGGATGAGCCGAACTGGTCCCCTCAGAGAGCCAGTGTGTCATCCGACCATGGTGCAGGTGTCCTCTCTCGGCAGGTGACCATTGCTCATGCCACCGCTGGTACGTCTGCAGTGCAGCTGCCACCACCTGCAGGGCACACTGCTTCCAGCCATGCCCAGATCAAGCAGCCAGCCTCCGCACCCTCCAAGACCAGAGGTCATCCAGGCCGTCCCTCAGGGGCTTCTGCGCTTCCACACAGTCAGCAGGCGTCCCCCAGCCTTGACCCCGCCACTGGGGTTCAATTACGTAGGAGCAGCAGGGAGGGAAGGGGCCGACCGTGAAAGAGAAGTCGTTCTCCATCAAGGGGCCAGCAGTAGAGGGAAGTGCTGAGATGTTTCTTTGGCCAAATTCAAGGACTCCCTCACCTGTTGTGATTGTTGGAAATGGTTTGTTTAGTTTTGCGGCTTTGCCGAAGAGTTAACTGTTATTTTGTTAGTTATGGTTTCTGTTGACATGGCGTTGTTATGCTGGAAGGAAGGGCTTTTTTGACAATAAAGAAAAGTTTTACTTTGCAATGGTACACGTTACTATTTACAGTCATGCTGGCCTTCAGAGGCTTTGAAAGATCCGAAGTGCGCAGGACGAATGACACCCATCATTCCGTCAGAGGTGCCTCGAACCGAGTCCTGATGAGCCTCTGACGGATGGCCCTTCCACTTTCAGGAGCCCTCCCATCTTCCTCCTCCTCCTCCTCCTCCTCCTCGTCCGCATGCTCCTCCTCCTCCTCCTCGTCCTCCTGCTCGTCCTCCTCCTCCTCCTCCTCGGCCGCCTGCTCTGCTGGACCTTGAGGGACAGCTGGCATTGGCTGGGTGCGTCGAATGGCCAAGTTGTGAAGCATGCAGCAGACGACAACGATGTGACCCACTTGCTCCGGCAAGTACTGCAGGGCTCCCCCCGAATGGTCCACAATGTTCCTGGTCGCCTGATGGCTGCTGTTGTACAGCTCTTCTGCTGGGGTGGCGGCCAAACGGAGTGGTGTCATGAGCCATGGGCAGAGAGGATAGCCCTTGTCCCCAAGAAGCCAGCCTCGTGGGTGAGCCGGCCCCTCAAAAAGGTCACAAACTGAGGTCTGCCGCAGGATGAACGCATCGTGGCTGCTCCCTGAGAATTGGGCGTTGACTGCCATGATCATTTGGCGGTGGTCACAGACCAGCTGCACATTGAGGGAGTGGAACCCCTTGCGGTTGCGGAAGTCCTCAGGATTCAGTAATGGCGCCCGCAAAGCCACGTGTGTGCAATCAATCGCCCCCTGCACCATGGGGAAGTCCGCAATAGCAGCGAAGCCCTGTGCGCGCTCCGCCTGCTTTTCCAGGGTCAGAAGGAAGGTGATGAATTGATGCCTTCTTCTATAAAGGGCAGCTGTCACTTGCCGGATGCAACAATGCACTGCAAACTGAGAGATATTCGCAATGTCCCCAGTGGCTGACTGAAAGGATCCGCTGGCATAGAAATTGAGGGCAACAGTCACTTTGACGGCCACCGACAGAGAGGTCCTGCACTGTAGACGCGGCTGCAGATCCTCAGCAAGCAGGTGGCACAGCTCAGTTACAACCTCCTTACCGAATCGGAGCCTTCGAACACACTGCTCCTCCAACATGGCAAGGTATGACACCTGCTGCCTGAATACCCTCGCAGCGTACCCTCGGATTGGCCGACCACCATTGCCCCTCCTCCTTCTGGCCAATCCCGGCTCTCTCTCCCGCCGTCTCTGTGCCCCTTCAAAGTGTCCGGCCATGAGGATGTGGCCCTCCAAAGCAGCTCCCATTCCGATGCCAGTCGGGCAAAACGCTGTTAGGTGTAGCGCTCCAACTGCTCCGGACAGGTCTGAAGGTCCCAAGTATTCTAAGGCTAAATCCAAAAAAATCTGCTCAACAGTAGCTCACCAACTCTCTCCAGCAACGATCACAATGAACAGGCCAAGTGGCTGCAGCTTTTATACTAGAGCTGTCCCCTTTAAATAGCGCCCCCCGACTCCGAGAAGGACCTGGTAACGTTCCATCGAACTGTCACTAATAGCGCTAGGCGGAAAGGTTCCGGGCGCCACCGAATATCCGGTCAGGGGCGCCTAAAAGGCGTTGCACACTGAAATGACGTCATGATCTGCCTGCGCACGCGGGCGCGCGCTAACAGTTAGCACAGGCGTTAAATGTATAGTCAATATGGGAGGTGTCGCTATCTTCATTGCGCCCGCCCGACCATTGGGTAACGCCCCACATTTCGGACTCATTAGGTGCTAATCGCCGGCGCTAACAACCGAATTTCTAGGCCATAGAGTTATATAGCACAGAAAGAGGCCCTACAGCCCATCGTGTCCGCGCTGGCCATCAAGCCCTGTCTATTCTAATCCCATTTTCCAGCAATTGGTCCGTAGCCTTATATGCTATGGCGTTTCAAGTGCTCATCTAAATGCTTCTTGAATGTTGTGAGGGTTCCTCCCTCTACCACCTGTTCAGGCAGTGAGTTCCAGTTTCCAACCACCCTCTGGGTGAAAAAGTTTTTCCTTAAATCCCCTCTAAACCTCCTGCCCCTTACCTTGAAACTATGCCCCCTAGTTATTGACCCCTCTACTAAGGGGAAAAGTTCCTTCCTATCTACCCTATCTATGCCCCTCATAATTTTTTACACCTCAATCAGGTCCCCGCTCAGCCTTCTCTGCTCTAAGGAAAACAACCCCAGCCTGTCCAGTCTCTCTTCATAGCTGAAGCGCTCCAGCCCAGGTAACATCCTGGTGAATCTCCTCTGCACCCTCTCCAATGCAATCACATCCTTCCTATAATGTGGCGACCAGAACTGCAAACAGTATTCCAGCTGTGGCCTAACTAGCGTTTTGTAACCTCCCTGCTCTTATATTCTATGCCTCGTCTAATGAAGGCAAGTATCCCATGTGCCTTTTTAACCACCTTATCTACCTGTCCTGCTGCCTTCAGGGATCTATTTACATGCATGCACACCAAGGTCCCTCTGATCCTCTGTCCTTCCTAGGGTCCTACCATTCATTGTGTATTCCCTTGCCTTGTTAGTCATCCCAAAAATGCATCACCTCACACTTTTCAGGGTTAAATTCCATTTGCCACTGTTCTGCCCATCTAACTGATGTGCCTCAATAAATCCGAGACTCGATGTTAGCGAAACAAAACAAGGCTTTTATTGACTTAGAAGGTAACACATAGAGGAGAATGTATCTTCCATCCAGAGGTCTGCCGTACTGGATGTGCTGCAGGCTGGGCCAGCTTACATAGGAGCCAGGTATGGGCGGAGCCCTACACACAGTACAATACAATGGAAATGAAACTGAAACCAACCACAGTCACAGGCAGAGAAATACTGATGAGTGATGAATGGAATATTTCATCACATTCACCCCTTCTGTAGATTTAGTCTGTTCGGGGGTTTGATAGTCCTCTGCGACCGACGTGGCTGTTGTGGTGCCGCGGGTGTCGGCTGGGTGTCCCCGGTGGCCTCCTGGGTCTCTGCCGGGGGTGCCGCCAGGGTTGTTGAAGGGGTAGTTGGTGGGGGTACCGTTGGTCGATGTTCTTCCGGGGGTGATGAAAGAGTAGTGGGTGGGTAAGAGTTGCTGTGGTCGTTGTTGCTGCTGTTGTCGTGGTTGTTGTCATTACCGGCTGGGGCGATGTCTTTTATGGACACGGTGTCCTCCCTTCCATCGGCGTGCCGGACATACGCGTATTGGGGGTTGGCGTGGAGTAGGTGCACTGACTCCACGAGAGGGTCCGTCTTGTGGCCCCTCACATGCCTTCGCACGAATACCAGACCTGGGATGGAGAGCCATGACGGCATGGATACGCCTGAGGTGGATTTCCGGGGAAAGACAAACATTCGCTCGTGAGGCGTGGCATTAGTGGCAGTACACAATAGCGACCGTATCAAATGGAGCACATCTGGGAGGACTTCCTGCCAGCGGGAGATAGGGAGGCCTTTGGTCCTTAGAGCTAGAGTGACTGCTTTCCATACTGTCCCGTTCTCTCGCTCCACTTGACCGTTACCCCGGGGGTTGTAGCTGGTGGTACGGCTCGTGGCGATCCCCCTGGACAGCATGTACTGGCGTAGCTCTTCACTCATGAAGGACGCCCCCCTATCCGTATGGATGTAGCTCGGCATACCGAACAGGCAGAACAGGCTGTTGAGGCATTTAATGACCGTGGCGCTGGTCATGTCTGGGCAGGGGAAGGCGAATGGGAAACGAGAGTATTCGTCCACAATGTTCAGGAAGTAAACATTGCGGTCGACGGACGGGAGGCGGCCCTTGAAATCTAAGCTGAGCGGCTCAAAGGGCCGTGTAGCTTTGATTAAGTGGGCTCTATCTGGGCGGTAGAACCGAGGCTTGCACTCAGCGCAAGTGCGACAGTTCCTGGTCAGAGACCGAACTTCCTCAATCGAGTAGGGTAAGTTGCGGGACTTTATGAAGTGGAACAGCCGCGTGACCCCTGGGTGGCAGAGGTCATTGTGGAGGGTCTGTAGCCGATCCCCGGTGGCGCTGGCACACATCCCTCGTGAGAGGGCGTCGGGGGATTCGTTAAGGGCCCCTGGCCGGTAAATGATGTCATAATCGAAGGTGGAGAGCTCGATCCGCCACCTAAGAATCTTATCATTTTTAATCTTCCCCCTCTGTTTATTATTGAACATAAACGCTACCGACCGCTGGTCGGTAAGTAGGGTGAAGCGTTTGCCGGCTAGGTAGTGGCGCCAGTGGCGCACTGCCTCCACGATGGCTTGGGCCTCCTTTTCTACGGAGGAGTGTCTGATCTCGGGCCCTTGGAGGGTCCTCGAGAAGAAAGCTACGGGCCGCCCCGCCTGGTTGAGGGTGGCCACCAAGGCAAAGTCAGATGCATCACTTTCCACTTGAAAGGGAGTGTTCTCGTCCACTGCCTGTAGCGTGGCCCGCTCAATATCCTGCTTAATGCTTTTGAAGGCGGCATGGGCCTCAGCAGAGAGCGGAAAAGAGGATGCTTTCAAGAGGGGGCGGGCTTTGTCGGAGTAGTTGGGGACCCATTGGGAATAATAAGAAAATAACCCCAGGCACCTTTTCAGGGCTTTGGGAGTGTTGGGCAGGGGCAGCTCCCGTAGGGGGCGCAATCGGTCGGGGTCTGGTCCGATTTCCCCATTCTCCACCACGCTGCCTAGTATGCAGAGGCGCGTGGTGTTGTAAACGCACTTGTCCTCGTTGTAGGTGAGGTTGAGTTTTTGTGCAGTTTTCAGGAACCTCTCGAGGTTCGAGTCGTGATCCTGCTGGTTGTGACCACAGATGGTGACGTTGTCGAGGTAGGGGAAGGTTGCCTGCAAGTGGTGGTCATCGACCATGCGGTCCATCTCCCTCTGGAAGACCGAGACCCCATTCGTCACCCCAAAGGGGACTCTGAGGAATTGGTAGAGGCGTCCGTTCGCCTCGAAGGCGGTGTACGGGCGGTCCTCTGGTCTGATAGGGAGCTGGTGGTACACTGACCTGAGGTCGATGGTGGAGAACACCCGGTATTGGGCGATTTGGTTCACCATTTCTGATATGCGGGGTAGCGGGTAGGCGTCTAGTTGGGTGTACCTGTTGATCGTTTGGCTATAGTCGATCACCATCCGTTTCTTCTCGCTACCCCTTACCACCACCACTTGGGCGCGCCACGGGCTATTGCTGCGTTCAAGAATGCGCTCTTTCAGGAGCCTGTCTACCTCGGTCGCGATAAACCGCCTATCCTCCCAGCTGTACCTCCTGCTTTTGCTCGCTATTGGCCGGCAGTTAGGGGTAAGGTTCGCGAATAGCGAAGGCGGCTTTACCTTCAGGGTAGCCAGACCGCACACTGTGAGGGGCGGCTGGGACCCACCGTAATTGAGCGTGATGCTTTGGTGGTAGCACTGGAAATCCAGGCCCAAGATTACGCTCGCACATAGATTCTTCATGATTAATACTTTAAAATTATCGTATACAGTTCCGTTAACGGACAATTGTACCGTGCAGTAACCCATAATGGTCGATGTCTGGGTTTTATCAGCCATAGAGATGGTACCCCGAGTAGGGACCACCTTTAGGGAGAGTTGTTGTACCAGTTCAGGGTGGATAAAACTCTCCGTGCTTCCACTGTCAATTAAACATTTAACCCTGCACCCGTTTACCTCGATGTCCACCATTGATTTGGATAGCGGGTGCGGCCTGGTCTGGTCCACTGTGACCGATGCCACTGTAGGGCCCTGATCGAGACAAGATGGCGTCCACGCTGTCTGCTCACAAGATGGTGGACCCCACGAGGTCGGGCAAGATGGCGTCCAAGATGGCCGCTCCCACGGCGCACATGCGGCAGTGGCGGGTTTTCCGGTGGGGTTCCCTCTGCACACCTTCCTGAAGTGCCCCTTCTTACCGCACTTAAAGCAGGTGGTGCCTTTCGCCGGGCACAGGTTTCTGGTGTGCTTCGGCTGCCCGCAGAAGTAGCAGTTGGGACCCCGACGCGTCGCGGCTGTCGTAGGGCTTCTGGGGGGAGAGCGGGGCCCCGACGGTGTCGGGCTGCCGGGCGGGGAAGATGCCTTCCAAGATGGCGGCGCCCTTGGTGCACACGTGGCGGCGTGGACGGCGTGGGCTAAAGAGTAGGCGTCCGAGTTTCTCTGGGCCACATCCAGGGATCGTGCTGTGTCCGCAGCCTGTTTCAGGTCCAATCCCGTTTTTTCCAGCAGTCTCTGCCAGATGTAAGTGGAGCTGAGGCCTGTGATAAAGGCATCGCGAACAAGCTCGTCAGTGTACACTGCGGCTTTTACATCTTGGCACTTGCAGTCTTTGCCAAGCGTTTTCAGGGTGCCTAGGAACTCCTCCACCGATTCCCCAGGTCGCTGTGCGCGAGTAGCGAGCAGATGCCTAGCATACACCTCATTCGTAGGCTGCTGGTAATGCGCCTTTAAGATGTCGCAGGCGGCCGGGTACGTGTCGGCGTCTTGGATGAGGGGGTAAACCCGGTGGCTTACCCAATTCCGCAGAATTCCGAGTTTCATACTCGCAGCGTCCGTAGCATCTTTGACGGCTGCGGAATTTTCCAGGAAGAATTCCATACACATAAACCAGTGTCCGAAGTGTGCCGATGCGTCCGAAGCATGCTGGTCCAAATCCAAACGTTCGGGTTTCAAGAGTTGATCCATTGTGTTGAAAATTAAGTCAATAAAATTGATGTGCCTCAATAAATCCGAGACTCGATGTTAGCGAAACAAAACAAGGCTTTTATTGACTTAGAAGGTAACACACAGAGGAGAATGTATCTTCCATCCAGAGGTCTGCCGTACTGGATGTGCTGCAGGCTGGGCCAGCTTACATAGGAGCCAGGTATGGGCGGAGCCCTACACACAGTACAATACAATGGAAATGAAACTGAAACCAACCACAGTCACAGGCAGAGAAATACTGATGAGTGATGAATGGAATATTTCATCACACTAACCAACCCGTCTATATCGTCCTGTAGCCTGAGACTTCCCTCCTCGCTATTTACCACTCCACCAATTTTCATGTCATCTGCGAACTTACTGATCATACCTCCTACATTCATATCTAAATCATTAATGTACACTTAAACAGCAAAGGACCCAGCACCGATCTCTGCGGTACACCACTGGACACAGGGTTCCAGTCACAAAAACAGCCTTCGACCATCACCCTCTGCCTCCTGCCACTAACCCAATTTTGGATCCAATGTGCCAAGTTGGATCCCATGGGCTCTTACCTTCTTGACCAGTCTCCCATGCGGGACTTTGTCAAAAGCCTTACTGAAGTCCATGTAGACCACATCAACTGCACTACCCTCATCCACACACCTAGACACCCCCTCGAAAAATTCAATCAAATTGGTCAGACATGATCTCCCCCTGACAAAGCCATGCTGACTATCCTTGATTAATCTTTGCTTCTCCAAGTGGAGACTAATTCTGTCCCTCAGAATTTTTTCCAATAATTTCCCTACCACTGATGTTAGGCTCATTGGCCTGTAATTCCCTGGTTTATCCCTACTACCCTTCTTGAATAATGGTACTACGTTAGCTGTCCTCCAGTCCTCTGGCACCTCCCCTGTGGCCAGAGAGGTTCTGAAAATTTGTGTCAGAGCCCCTGCGATCTCCTCCCTTGCCTCACGCAGCAGCCTGGGATACATTTTGTCTGGGCCTGGGGATTTATCCACTTTTAAGCCCGCTAAAGCCGCTAGTACCTCCTCCCTCTCAATACTAATTTGTTCAAGTATATCACAACCCCCCTGCCTAATTTCTATGCCTACATCATCCTTCTCCATAGTGAACACAGATACAAAATATTCATTTAAAACCTCACCTACATCTTCTGGCTCTACACACAGATTGCCACTTTGGTCCCTAATGGGCCCTACTCTTTCCCTGGTTATCCTCTTGCCCTTAATATACTTATAAAACACCTTGGGATTTTCCTTTATTTTGCCCGCCAGTGTTTTTTCATGCCCCCTCTTCGCTCTCCTAATTTCTTTTTTAAGTACCCCCCTGCACTTTCTATATTCCTCTTGGGCTTTCACTGTTTTTAGTCCTTTGTATCTGCCAAAAGTCTCCCTTTTTTTCCTAATCCATTCTCGTATATCCCTTGACATCCAGGGTTCCCTGGGCTTGTTGGTCCCACCCTTGACCTTTACGGGAACATGTTGGTGTTGTCCTCTCTCTGTTTCCTTTCTGAAAGACTCCCACTGCTCTGATGTGGATTTTCCTACAAGTAGCTGGTCCCAGTCCACTTTGGCCAGATCCTGCCTTATCATATTAAAATCGGCCTTCCCCCAATTTAGAACCTTTATTTCCCGTCCATCTTTGTCCTTTACCATGACTACCTTAAATCTCACCGAATTATGATCACCGTCACCAAAATGCTCTCCTACTGATACTTCTACCACTTGCGCAGCTACATTCCCTAGAATTAGGTCCAGTAACACCCCCTCTCTTGTAAGACTTTCTACATGCTGGCTCAAAAAGCTCTCCTGGATGCACTTTAAGAATTCCGTACCCTCTAAGCCTTTCACACTCTGACTATCCTAATTAATATTGGGGAAGTTGAAATCCCCTATATTATTACCCTATTATTTCTACACTTCTCTGAGATTTGCCTACATATCTGTTCCTCTATCTCCCCTGACTGTTTGAGGGCCTATAGTACACTCCCAGCAAAGTGCTTGCCCCCATTTTGTTTTTAAGTTCTACCCATATGGCCTCATTAGAGGAACCTGCTAAGATATCATCCCTCCTTACAGCAGTAATTGACTCCTTGATTAATATTGCGACACCCCCCTCCTCTTTTACACCCCCCTCTGTCTCGCCTGAAGATTCTATATCCCGGAATATTGAGAATATTGCCCCTCCCTCAACCATGTCTCTGTGATAGCAACAATATCATACTCCCATGTGTTCATCAACACCTTCAATTCATCTGCCTTACTCGCAAGACTCCTTGCATTAAAATAAATGTCATCCAGCCTTGCCATACTCCCTTGTGCCGTTACATATTTGCTCTGCCTTCCAGGCTGACTTGTTTTTTCCTCTATATTTGGCTGTGCATGGCCCCCTACTCTTGCTCCACTCCCCCTGCCAAGTTAGTTTAAACCCCCCCAACAATACTAGCAAACCTCCCCACTAGGATGTTGGTCCCGTTCCAGTTCAGGTGCAACCCGTCCGACTTGTACAGGTCCCACCTTCCCCAGAAGCAGACCCAGTGATCCAGGAAACTAAAGCCCTCCCTCCTGCACCAACACTTTAGCCACGCATTCATCTGCTCTATCCTCCTATTCCTATACTCACTAGCACGTGGCACTGGGAGTAATCCAGAGGTTACAACCTTTGAGGTCCTGCTTTTTAATCTGCTACCTAGCTACCTAAATTCTTGTTGCAGGACCGCATCCCTCTTTCTACCTATGTTGTTGGTACCAATGTGAACCACAACCTCTGACTGTTCGCCCTCCCCCTTCAGAATGCCGTGCAGCCGTTCAGTGACATCCTTGACCCTGGCACCAGGGGGGCAACATACCATCCTGGAGTCACATCTGCGGCCACAGAAATGTCTATCTGTTCCCCTTACGATAGAATACCCTATCACTATTGCTCTCCCACTCTTTTTCCTCTTCTCCTGTGCAGCTAAGCCACTCATAGTGCCACGGACTTGGCTCTTGCTGCATTCCCCTGAGAAACCATCTCCCCTATCAGTATCCAAAACGGAAAATCTGTCGGAGAGGGAGATGGACCCAGGGGACTCCTGCACTACCTTCCTAGTTCTTTTACTCTGTCTGGCAGTCATCCATTTCCTGTCTGCCTGTGCACTCTTTACCTGCGGTGTGACCACCTCGTTAAACATGCTATCCATGAAGATCTCAGCTTCGCGGATGCTCTACTGTGACTCCAGCCGATGTGCAGGAGTTGGCTTGGGAAGGTAGAGTGATGGGGTTGGGGTGGCAGGCACATCAGGATGTAGGGCAATGAGGCATTGCACTCACCTTTCCTGACCTCATGAGATCATTGAATCTCTTACTGCACTTGAACCACATTCTCCTCACCACATCCCTGCTGCTGACCTCCCCTGCGATGTCTAGCCATGCGCTCTTTGTGTCTTTTGCTGGTCTTTTTCTGCCATCCGCAGGGAAGAGGACCTCCCTGCATGCTCTTACTCCCTGGACCAGCACTTCCAGGGAGGCATCTGGGACTCTTGGGGCTGCCCTCTGCCTTTGTGTCTCCATGACCGACAGAATTGTCAGTTATGCAGCAATTTATACCTCTGGAAATCACCTTCAACACTCCTCTAGCAACCTTCAAATGAGATGTGTGCAAGGCTGCTTTAAATATCCACACTGGAAATGAGTCATCGATGATATCATCAGACCCGCTCCATTTAATTGGACCGGGAAACGCGCCTGACTCTTTTAATTGGGGCCATTAAATAAAAGTAGCACTGCAGAATGCGCTGTTCACATCTTCAGGTTTCTGACCTGCTATGCAGCCCGCACGCACACAACTCGACTCCAAGGTAAAGATTCCGGCCTGTGTTTCAACTGATTCTTCATGATGCACATTACTTACAAATTAAAGCAACTAATTGAGGTCTTTACTACTTTTATTAACAATTGAGAAAATGATTTACTTCTGTTCCTGAAGTACATTCTGTGAGACTATGGCTGGAATTTTGCCTACCTCAGTGGGTCCGGTGTAGCCAGTGTCCATGGCAGGTTGCGACCCCACTGCAGGCTCCATCCCGCTGTTGAAAATAAACTTACCTTAATGGGGCCTATTAAGCCTGCCCAGTATGTTACCCGGCCCAATGAGATGGAGCGGGTCTGGTGACATCATTCCTGACGCGGTTTCATCCGGGATCTTTAAAGGGACCATGGCCACATTACACTTGAAGTTTCAACTAACATAGTGCTGTCAGTGATCTACAGCATTGGAGTGCTGCAAACACTGACAATGACTGCACAGAGGCAGAGGGCTGCACCCAGGTTCTCCGATGACTCCCTCCATATGCTTATGGAGGGAGTCAGAGCACTAAGGGAGGTCCTCTTTCCTTCCAATGGTCGGAAGAGAACTCACCAGGAGAAGAAGACAGCCTGGTTGCAGATTGCAGAGGAGGTCACAAGCAGGGATGTGGTCAGGAGGACCTGGGTGCAGTGCCGCAAACATTTCAATGATCTCATCAGGAAACGTTAGTACAAAGCCACACTCAACTGCATCCTGCTGTGCCTCTCATCACATCCCCATCACTCTGCCTTCCCTACCAAACTCCTGCACATCCTTACTCACACCAACATACATTGCATCTCCACCCACCCATCTCTCTCTATCTACATTATTACATCCCCATCTCGCTAGCCACCCCTCACACTCACCCTCATCCTAGTGCAATCATACTTGGGTGCTTTATCCAATGTTTATGTCAAGTTTCTGTTAATAGGGTGTCAAACATAAAAATCTTTATTTTCAACACTTCTGAAAATGGCTTAGTAAGTTGCAGTGAAAAGTGAGACATAACGGTACCCCCCCCCCACAATGGTGATGAGTGTGAAAGGAATTGCTTGGTCATTGTAGGGATGCTTTATGGTGTTGCCGTGGGGTGGTGCCAACCTGGCGCATCATATAGCAGCCATATGGGTGTACAGCGTAAAGCTAACTAAATCTGGCCATGGTGATGCCATCCCTGGCCTCCCGGGCAGCAATGTGGTCGGGTGCTGATGCCCTCTGTCCTGTGCAGCATCAGGTGATTGCAGAGAAGCTTGATGTTTTTGTTGGTGCTGCTGGTGTGCCTGGTGCTGCTGGTGTTGGGGCTCATTGTGGTCAGATTCTGAGGACCAAAGTGAGACAGTATAAATGGCACCCATGTTAATGGAATAGATGGCAGGTGAAGTAGAGATGACAGAAGCAATCTGTCAGTGGTGAGAGAGGTTCTTACAATGAGGTGATACTGGATGGAGACTTTGCTTGAAAGACTTGCAGCCTGCAGAAAGCTCAATCTGTGTTCCAAATGCAGTGAGAAACAGCTTCTGCCTGAGGAAAGTGATCAGCTGTCAGGTGGGAGCTTTTATAGTACATTTCATCCTGTCTACTAATCAGCTGGAGCAATGGCCACTCAACTCCCACCTCAGGTTTACAGACATGCTTCCAGTTAAATTTAAAAGGTAAGGTTAAAAACACTCTTAAGGGTTTGACAACAAGCTAATAATTGTTTAAATTGGGTCACCCGCCTCTGCAAGTCGGGTTGGGTCCGTGATGACAGACGCGCCTGAGGGGAAGGCACATGGGAGTGAGATGACAGCGGGTTCCTGACCCACTGTCAAAAATAACAACTTTCCCACCCGACCCACCACTGATCGCGCCCGCTACCACCCCGGAAAATTCCGGCCTCTGTTTCTAATTACATTCCCTTCAGTTAATCACATCTGAGCAAAATAATTTAAGAATTGTGCAGTAATCCATAAGAAGAATGGTATTTCAATTTTCAAAATGAAAATAAGAAATCAGTGTTTTGTAAAACCAAAACATACTAAATTTAAAGCTTTGACAATAGTTTGGCACTGCAGCTCTCGGTGGTGTTTGTACAGTATTTGTACATTGTAAATACCAGGAGCAGAGAGTTTCCACTGTGACACAAAAGTCAAAAGATTTTTGTTCTGTTTTTCCTCCTGGTGCCACTCCAAGTCAAGAGAGTTGGCAGGAATTGTAATGAGTTGTGTTAGATATTCGAGTCAAAAGTCACAATAAATGTCTGTTACAGTGAATTAACCAACTCAAATCAAATGAACTCTTCTTGCTCATTCACTGCAATGTAAAACACCACATACTGCAAAATTAAATCATATGTCAGCTCAGATTATTTTAAAAAATGTGGAAAGGGTAGGGAAACGGGTTCGAGTAGATGGCTCCTCTTGAAGAGCTAGCTCTGGCACGGGCACAATGGGTAGAATAATATTCTCTGCAGTCATTTCTATGATTATATGATCAAAAAAATATACATGGTTATTTAAGGTGAAATTCCTTGCTAGCCTTTCTGCATCTCAATATCTTCATCAAATTATGTTATGAATAGGATCTTAATGATTGCTAATCAAATCTTTAACAAAAAGCTAAAAAAAAAGTTGTGCCCTTTTAACTGGTGCTGGATATCTTTAGTACCCTGAAAATGTCCTACAGGGCTACAACGAAAGGTGGATTTCACACTGATTCATGCTCCTGGTGCAGAGATTTGCATGCCAGGAGCAAACATCAGGAATTTAGACACGGAGGCCAGTAAATCGTGTAAGGTTTGATTTATTTCTGCACTTGAATGTCCAGTATGCACTCCCAGGGTGCGGAGCTCCATGCTAGGAAGCACAATCTGAAAAATCTACCCTGTACTGTGTGGATTGGCAACATTTAGTGGCATCTTTTTGGAAAAAAACACTGTAGCCTGGAATTACCATGAACAATTTTTTCACTGCAAACACTTAGACGGGTATGTATCAAATTCCGGTCTCTGCTCTTTTAATAGAAGTATTAACCCGTTTATTTTAAGAAAGGAATTTGATACAAGCATATTAAGCATTCATATGATCACATTACTCACAGTAATTTCCAGGCTTATATGATTTCCTACAGATGGAAATTGATCTCAAGAGCTCCCTGTAGATCGAACACAATGTTGAAACCCAGCATTGCGTCACTGACTACTTTTGAGAAAACAAAGTTACAATCCCTTCTCGCTCTAAGATTGTCTGTGGGAGCTGTATAAAAACACATTACAGCAAGAGATGTCATATTAGAGGGATTGGCAACAACTGCGGGAGAATTTCTTGGATGTGCTAACGTGTAAAACCTGTTTGTCAAGACAATGTTTATGGTTGTGCTAGATGTAATAAACAAATATAATAAAGGATATGTGTATTTAAAGTACTTTTGAAAAAAAAAGCAAATGACTATTTAGCAATATGAATAGCTGAATTTTATCTACATGAATAAAATCTGCTTTATAGATTTTGATCATTATTTTTCTGTGAGAATTTAAAGCAGTTTTCATTAAAAAAACTATAGAAGTTACAACTATTTAATTTATTTTCATATTGTTTTCTATCCCCTCCCCCCAGTAGCCTTACATTCTGGCACCAACTACTCAGACGAGATGGCCAAGCCTGTTATGATCTCAGTGAATATCTTATTCTTGTTCCTCGGTCAACCCAGCAGAAAGCTTATGACATTTTTTTTTTAAAGTGCATTGTTGGAAATATTAAACAAAAACAGAAAGTGCTGGAAACACTCAGCAAGTCAAACAGCATCTGTGGAGACAGCAGACAAGTTAGCATTTGTAGGAAAAGGTACACCCAAACAATAACTTGTCTGTTCTCTCCACAGATGCTGATTGAAAAGAAAACAAAAACACATGGGAATTACAACATGGAAAGAGGTTCTCCGGCCCATCCAGACCATGTTGGTATTTCCCTCCCTGCAAACAAACAGTCCTAATCACATTTACTTGCTGAAAATGCTGGAAGCAATCAGAAGGCATAATTGGCAAGTGAAGGAAAGAATCATTACAGACAGATTTCTTCCACTCTTGCAAATGACCGCGCTGCATCTAGGGACACTCAAATGTCAGCCAGGATTGAGATTCCAACTCAGATTAGGAACTGAATGCTCCAACATAATAGTTATCTACATGTCTTTTATATAACATTCTTACTTGTAGTATTATGACAGTTTTTCGGAAAGCATGTGAACCCAATGAAGGAGAATTAGCATCACTTGTGACATGTATACCAGATACTCTCAATGTAAACAAACCATGCAACCACCAGTATCCAATGGTGCCAAGTTTGCATGTCTACTATAATTATTTAAATAGTGGTTAAACAAAGCAATCTTGACTTAAAAAAAACATAAAGCTCAGTTTATTTAAAATTCTTGATTGGATACTGCCAACTTTTGATAACTGCTTACTCTGTCCTGGCAGCACTTGTAATAACTACCTGCCACTCTCTTCAAAGATTAATGATGTTCCTTTAAAATTATATCATTATTTTGAAACTGCATCGGGGTTGCACGGTATTGAAATACATCGATTAAGCCGTGAATCAATAGTTTAAAACGCAAACACACAGGATTCAAAATCGGCTTTGATCACATGCAAACTAACCAGATCATCATAGCATCTAAACACTTCTTCCCACTTACTTTAAAGTAGCAGATGAATATAAAGCAGAGGGGGGCAAAGTACTGCATTACCAGGAGACATGTGGTATAGACCAGCCTTTGGGTTTCCGATGGCCACTGTTCTAAACACATGTACTTTCCAGCAAATTCCGGTGAGTACCCATGATGGAACTGCTCATTGATCAGATTGTGGAAAAGCAGGAAAGGCAGAGATGTAAGCAGTGCCAGTGCCCACATGATGGCAATGCTTAGGTAGGCATGCTTGTTATTGGGTCTCCAGCCTCGGGGGTTGATTATCAACTGATGGCGCTCAACAGCAATCAGCACCAAGGAGAAGATGGAGACTGTGATGGAGATACACTGGATCATGGAGTTTAGCTTACACATGGCCTCACCAAAGATCCAATGGTCCATGAAAGTGTAGACGAGTGTGAAGGGCAGGCACATGACACTGATGAGTAGATCGGAGACTGACAGGTTGACAATCAGAATGTTTGTAACGTTGTGCATTTCTTTCTGTTTCATGATGATAGTGATCAGTAGCAGATTGCCAGATACTCCGAGGATGATGATGGCACTGTAAATCAGTGCTAGTGTAAAAATCATGGCAGTCTGAGAATAACACTGCTCATAATTGTCCAAGGTAAAATTTCTCTCAGAAGAGTTAAAGGGAATGGAAAGATATCCAGCATAAGCGAAAGCTCTCCCATCCATTCTGTCTCCAGACAGTTTTTCACAGTGCAAGTTGTTGCAGGATCAACAACAATTTGTTTTCTCCCCTTTGCAGAATAAAATGTTTTGACCAAATCGTCTTCTGGAAAAATAGTGTTGTTTTCACATTTCAACTTACATCTGGTCAGAATATAGATTCACTATTAATCACCACTCCATGTTTTTCTTTTATATAAGTATCTTCCTATAATTGAAAAGAAATGTTACCATGATTACAATGAATAAAAAATTCACAAATATATACAGTGCATAAAAAACTATTGCAATCTAACCACCTAGCAACACACTGAGAAAATCCAGCCATTGGGTCATTTGATTGCTTTTTAGAATCTAATGTAACCAAATAGTTGGGACTAAAATCTACACAGCACATTTTTGGTTCTGACCAATTGGTCTGATATTCCAATCAGGTCCAATCAGTGTTTTTCATACACCTGGTTTAGGTGTTAGTTGATAACAAAAGTTTTGTCAACTGGGATTCTGGGAAAACGTAGACAAAAGGTACTTGTGAATATGTCTCCTGAAAGATGACATTTCTAACTGTTGTTTCCATCTGTGGGCTTGGTTTATACAGATCTCTCTGCAGCCTTTGGCATGGTCGATCACACCATCCTCCTTCAATGCCTCTCCTCCACTGTCTAGCTTAGTGGGGCTGCCTTTCTTAGTTCCACTCTTACCTACCCAATCATAGCCAGAGTATCTCCAACAATGGCTTCTCTTCATGCTCCCATACCATTACCTCTAAAGTCCCACAAGGATCAATCCGTGGCCCCTCCTCTTCCTCATCTACATGCTGCCATTTGGTGACATCATTCAAAGGCATGGGGTTAGCTTCCATGTGTACGCTGATGACACCCAGTTCTACCTCTTCACCACCTGTCTCGGCCCCTCAAATTGCCTCTGTGCTTTCAGACTGCTTGTCTTGGATGAGCCAAATTCTTCTGCCCCACAACAAACTCTGTACCCTTGCCATCGATTCCATCCCACTTTCCAGCCACCATCTTAGGTTGAACCAGATTGTTCACAACCTCAGGTGCTATTCGACCCTGAGCTGAACTTCCAACTCCACATTCTCTCCATCAGAAAGACTGCCTATTTCCACCTCCATAACATCACCCGCCTCTGCCCCTGTCTCAGCCCATTTTCTGCTAAAACACTTACTGTTGTCACCTCCTGACTCAACTATTCCAATGCTGTCCTATCGGCCTCCCATCCTACACACTCCATAAACTTCGGCACATCCACATCTCTGCCGCCCCATAAACGATCCCACACAAAGTCCCACTCACCCATTACTCCTGTCCTTGTTGAGCTACATTGACTCCTGATCTCTCAGCACCTTCAATTTAAAATTCTCATCCTTGTGTTTAAATCCTTTCATGGCCTTACACCTCTTTATCTCTGTAACCCATCCTACAATTCACCCAGAACCCTCTGTTCCTCTGACTCTGGCCTCTTGTGCATCCTCTCCCTTCACCCTACAATTTGCCATGCCTTCAGCTACCTAGGTGCCACGGTCAGGAAATCCATTCCTAAACCCCTCTGCCTTGCCACCTCCCTCTACCTCTCCACTTCCCGCTCCTCCTTTATGACTCTACTTAAAACCCACTTCTTTGACCAAGCTTTTGGTCACCCCATCTAATACCTCCTTCTCTGGCTCGGTGTCCCTTTTTGATTAATTACACCTCAGTGAATTGCCTTGGGACATTTTCCTGTGTTAAAGCCACTATATAAATGTAAGTTGTTATTGTTGTTGTTAAAAATTTAGTGAAACAAAACTACCAAGTGACATTAGGCGCATGATCTATAAGAGTGAGTTATGCAAGCCTAACTCGTTAGTGGGATTTTTCAGCAAACCATGTATCTTATATTCTTGATATCATAGTCTTTGTGTTAAACATACTTTGATAACCTAAATACAGCATTAAAAGTCTGAATGCACCTCTGTACTATGCTGTTGCTTTCTTCCTTCTGTGGGTTGTAGATAGACATTTACAAAGTGCTGTAACATTATAGCCTTTCAGTCTAACAAACCAACCACAGTAACTCCCCACAATGTCTTCTGCTATCTTCCCTGGTTCCTTGTAACTTTCTATAACCATATTGTCATTAAAAATGTAAATCATTCCATATTTCAACATGTTTTATTCATAATTTGTACATATGCATTGATTTACCAAAGGTACAAATCAGATAGGATACATACAGGGTATGAGTTGGTTACTATGAATTTCTCCAATAGATTGGGTCTTGTTTACTACCACAAGTTGTGCATGTCTTCTGCAACTGCTTCTTATAATTCTGGAAGGAGCCGGAGCATCCCAGTCTACCCACCCAGTATAAAGGCCACAGTACCAGTTAGTCTACTCATCAGTCAGCACAGGTTGCTGGTGGGGGCATTATGATGAGGCTGTGAGCTCCTTGTAAAGCTGTGATGGCTGGTGTAAACAGTATGGAGTGATGCTAAATATTAGGTAAGGTTTTCATGGATTATTTCTTGTTCTCTCTATTATAAAATATACATTTAAAATGAGAGGACTTTTGTATGTTCCCTTTTGCTGAAATGGTGTTCTTTAGTTGAAATAACAAGTGTTAATATCAAATAGTATGATTTCAGCCCAAAGTCTTCAACTGCTATAATCTTTGGTTTTTTAAAAAAAACAAAGGCATTAGCCCATGTATTTCAACATGCTTTTTACGCGAATCCTTAGAGTTTTTTAAAATAAAAAAGTTTCAGTATTTAGATAATAATTCTTCGAGGAAAGATAAAAACTCTACAAATCTTTTTCTTGATTTCATATTTTTTTAAAAGATCAAATTAGATGCCACATTTTTTTTCAAGTCAAAAAATAAAACAAAGTATTTCTAATCAGAAAATCTCAGATTGAATTGACATTTGGAATAAAGTACTTTTGAATAGATTTTCAATCTATTAATTTTAATGAACAGAAGATTCAGTGGGGCTGATTTCCCATCTGAATTCCTGAAAAGCCCTCCGAGCACGTGACTCTCCGCACTGGAGCTTGACCTTCAAAATGTATCCATTTAAGTGCTTACTAAATGTTGACAACCATCTTCACAAAGTGTAATGCTAAAGGCTTACGTGCATCATTAGTTACCTTTCCCTCCAAAATCAACTTCCTTCAGCTATCAGCACACAATAGAGGCAACTGAAGATAGGTTTACATTGATGCATTGGGTTTTATCCGGTTTAATTCTAATTTTGGAATTTATCCATGAGAACTAACCAAAGCTAGATTTATTTACACCGCTCTTCAGCACATTAGTTTTACTAAATAATATATTACTATTTTACTACAAAATATATTACTGAAGATGAGACAGGTAAGTGTCTACAGTATAGTGGGGGGGTTAGGAGTCTAAAGCTGAATTTTTTTAAATTAATAGCAAAGTACATATTCTAATAGAAGAATGAGGAAAGGGAGCAAAACAAGAAGTAAGTGGTTGTGAAAATGAGAGGAGGCGAGAATTAAAAATAAAGGAAGTGTTTGAGTAAGAAAACAACCTGCATATGCCTACAAGAATAAGAAACAGCAAGGAAGAGAAAGAACAGCGGAGGAAAAGATGTGTGCGCTGCACAATGACAACAGAGTCAACAGTCCCTGGAAGGGGGCACCTCGGCACCATGATCCTGATTAAATATTAAAATACATTTATAAAAAATTATGTTTTAACTTCATCCTTCTGGGTTTTTTCTATTTTTATGTTACATTTATTTTAAAATTGAGTTCTGATATCATTGGGGGTTTCTGAACCCAACAATGTGGGGGAGCTGAATATTTTAAATATATTTTCAACGGATAAATGTATGCATAAAAAGGTAGCAAGCTAATTATTTGAAGCCTGGCGATCACGATCCGGTTAAGTAGCCGGCACTGCCTTGCTGCTCATTCACAACTCAGGCTTCTGTTACATGGTTTGGTTTAGTTTAGTTTTGACCTTTACTAATTAAGTCTCAAGCTTTGCTGATGAGCTAGTAAAACTGAAGCAACATATAAATCCAGGCCGTTAATAATATATCTACAGAAATGAAACGCAGTCATTAGCACACTCACTGACTGCAACAGTCAAATAGAGCTCTTTGTGCAGCTGCGGTGTTATTCATGACTGTGATAAAACTCAAATCTAAGTTTCCCCTTTCCGCCCACCCCACCCGCATCCCCCTCCGCTGAACTGACCTGACCTTACTGCTCCTCGTCAATGATCTCTCTCTGTGTATCTCTCAAACACACATACAAGCACACTTTTACAAAAGCAAAATACTGCGGATGCTGGAAATCTGAAATAAAAACAGAAAATACTGGAAATACTCAGCAGGTCAGGCACCATCTGTGGAGACAGAAACAGAGTTCACATTTCAGGTCGATGACCCTTCCTCAGTTCTGACGAAGGGTCATCGACCTGAAACGTTAACTCTTTCTCTCTCCACAGGCGCTGCCTGACCTGCTGAGTATTTCCAGCATTTTCTGTTTTTATTACAAGCACACTTTACCTGTTTGACTCCGATTTCTTCCTCTCCTGCTCATCTACCTCTCCCTTGTCCAGCTCAACACCATCTCCCTTTGGCTCAGCTCTCTCCCTCTCTGCTTCATTCACCGTTCTCCCTCTCTCACTGCTCTATTCATGCGCCCTCTCATCTTGGCTTAACCTCTCGTTCATCACTTTCTCAGCCAGCTCTCCTTCTCTCTCATATATTGATCTTTTACCTAAAGTACTGACACCCACCGTATAGAGAGATTGACGAAGGAGGCAGCATTACTACAAGAACAAGCAGGCACAAACACAACAGCTTTGCATTAGTAGTCGTGAATGTGCCTGGTCAGTCACAGGATGGAGGCTACATTTTTGAGGGGAAATCGAATCTCTTTTACATTACGGTTCCTGCAATAATGCAAACATCATGAAACCAAACAAAATGCATAAAAGTTGTGTCAACATATATTAGAGAAAAACTTTAAACCGTGATAATGGTTTAATATATTTAAGTAAACCGATTGCTAATATTTTACATCATTTTAACAACGTGCCAGAATGAAATACAAAGCAATTTAATAAAGGGGTTACAAGCACAGGCGCGGCGGCAGAGATCGCTGCGTGCATTTTATTTTAAAGATATATTCCAATTACTGTACTCATGAAAAGCTACAGCCCAGCTGTGCGCTCTGAAAGTTCGTGTGACGTGCTCTAGAATTGAAAGCTTTGCACACACTGATTATGTGGCATTTTCTCTCGATTCAGGAGTAGCAACTTCTCAAAAAAACAAACGTCACATCAGGTTGGTCGACTCTTGACAGGTCACCGCTCTGAACACTTGCTGGGCTGGCAGGACCATGACTGAGACCAGAGTCAGAAAATATACCTTCTGACCGAGTCTGCCCCAGAATATTGGGCTGCCTCCTCTGCCGGGAAGCGAACCGTTGCTTTCGAAAGCTTTCTGATAACAGACGCAGGATCAATACTTAATAAGACCGTTTTCCAAATCTAGTTGTACTTTTTAATAGCGAAGCGACACGAATAAACCCGACTGTGAAGAAGAAAAAACTAAACCCACCTAGAGACAGAGAGTGCTGAACGTGCCTTTTGCTGTTGCACCCTGCTCTTTAGTGAATAATTCATCAATGCGAGGTGCTGCCTTATTTCTTACAGTGGAGGCGGATCTCCGAGCTCTGCTGCTGTCAAATCACATGGTCCAGTCCCGATTGGCTTTGATGAGTGAGAACCAGGACTGCTGTCAAAAGAGGAGCTTCAATGATGGTTGTTCACTCTCAGTCACTGGTGGGTGGGCTGGGCTCTACAGGCTGATCCAGGGGTGGTCTGCATTACAAGAGCAAAGAATCCCCGTTAAACTGAGAAAAGGTACACACTCCAGAGTACAAAAGGATTCCCCAAGTGCCCAGACCAGCCCTTGAATTCCCAGTTTTTATTTACTGCTGTCAGGCGAGTCTATTCTGTCTTCTGGCTTGTTGCTGCCGCCTGCAGGAGAAGGCGCTGCTAGCACTGGCTGATCCATGATCCAGTCCCGATTGGCTTTGATGAGTGAGAACCAGGACTGCTGTCAAAAGAGGAGCTTCAATGATGGTATAATCCAGCGGCTCATTAAAACCAGAGTGGAAGGTCGTTATTCACCCTCTGACACATTCTTAGTACGCGTGTCCCTCTCTCTCTATATATATATCTCCGCCATATACATCACTGCCTCGTTAAATGAAGTTAAGCGGCCAGGGTGTTTTGATAGACCCTTATAATAAAGAGGCTTCTTTTACCACAGTTCTAAAATAACAAACGAGAGATAAATCGCTCGAGTGCGATTTTCCTACTTAACTGTCCGTAGTCCAGGGGCCAGCAAGACATAGAAGTCTGCACAGCTTCTGGAGAGCGAAGAAATTACAAAGCAGGACGTAGGCGGGAGTCCCAGTGGACGGCGAGTGGAGGGAGATGAGAAGAGATGGGATGTATGAGCGAATTAAACCGAGGAAGGGGACAGGGAAAACAATCACTGAAAGCAGCATTCGTGTGCCAGTAGCTCAAGCCGAGGCAAGCCCATCCATCGCCCAGCACGAAATCTAACTATCCCCCATATAATCACTGGGCTCGGACCAGGAGCAAGGAACATGCCGATTAACACATGAAGCAATTGTCCGTTCCGCTCCGGATCACAGGTATTCGATCTCTTCTGTTGGGGCTTCTAAACAATATATGCATGCGGTCTTTGAACTCCGGCTGTTTGGGTAGAGAAGTCATTTCATCAATGCTACATGCTTACGTGTTCGGTTCTCAATTTGATTTCATTCAATCGGGAATGCATTGTTATTTTGCCTACTTTGTACTTTTGTATCTTTATTTTGTTCTAAAATGTGTCGTTTTTACATTTATCTCTGCCCTATATAAAGGCGACAGTAACAACTAGTAAATTGCACAGCAAGGAAAGCAGTTTCTGTTCGTATAATTTGTACCTTATTTTTCGTAACATTTAAGCAAGTATTTATACTATTCCTGGACCAGAGCAAGCTTACAATAAATAATTCGTGTACTAGCCGGTTTTTTTGTGGTTACTTATCAGAAAAACACGAAAGAAAATTGCAAAATATATTTCAGTAATGACGAATGCACGCATCCACTTGTCTGTTTTTAACGTGTTTCTGGCCAAAGATGGACAGATACAAAGGATTGGCGCACAGACAATATTGTAAACGGGTAATTCGAGGGAAATAATCAAACATTGGCACCTACACTGTTTGACTGCGAGCCTGGGCGTTAACAGGGAAACAGAAACAAATGCATCGCTTCCACCTTTGTCTAAGTTCTGTATCTTAATAAAAGTTTAAGATTTCTTTGTTTAAATGATTTGTCCAACAACACGATTCAGCTAAAATCATACGTTTATATTGAGGTTCTGACAACAGGATCAGGTGCGTGATTAATAATGTGCCCAGGACGAGAGGTTAACACTAACACTGCCAGAATATTACATAAGTTATACACATCAGTATACAAGAGAATAAATAATAGAAACGGCCAAATTAAACGATAATAAATATGTCTTAACCATAGCTATATTACAACTGTAGGTGACCAAATGATTTGTTTAAATATTGATCGGATAATGCTTTAAATGGTCAAGTGACAAAATAATTGGTCTCTGACCTTGATAAGCAGACACAAACGATCTGAAATGTACAGCTCGCCCCCTTTAAAGAAGCAAAATAAATAAATTCCCGTGTAAATATTCTGACAGTATTCCCTTTAGGAAATGTCTGGATCCCATGATTCCTCACACGTGGGCTCCCAACGTCAGCTGAGCTGTCAGGGGGAGAAAGCCCAGCGTAAATGAATAGCTTCTATTCAGTGCTGGAAGGAAGGACAGAAAATTGACCAGAGTCACCTAAAACTATTCTCATTCACATCCGAATGGGCATCCCTAGAGATACACTGGCATCGATTGCCTGCGCATGCTTTCAGGGATTAATGAGGGGAGAAAAAAGGACAGGCGAAATACTGAAAAAATGAACAAAAGAATTGATAACATTGATAAAACCTGGCCTTTATTTCAGCTTTGAAAAAAATACAGTATTTTTTTATGAGCTAATTAAATATGCAGAGTCATTTTAAAATGCACCAAAGACTTATTTTGCCATTAATGACTTATTGACAGGATAAGTTAATAGTTCAAGGAAAGTGATCCCGCTCTAAATTTTCTTTCTCAAATAAAGTAATTGTACAATTTTGATCTTGGTCCCTATTGAGGATCAAGTGTTTATATTTGGTCCTCCTTCATGTTACTTATCGCAGCCTTTTAGCCATTAAATATAATGATGACAAACATAGAGAGAACGAGATAGACAGAGAGACCTGAGGCAAGTATTGGGGCAAGAGACAGATGAAAAAATAAGACCTGAGCTAAGAGAATGTGAGAGGGACAGAGAAAGATATAGCGAGAGAGAGAGAGTGAGAGAGAACTGACCTGGAGGAGAAAGAAAGGGAGAGAGCAAGGCCTGCCATAAATAATAGTTCAAAGTTTTTCTCTGATGGCTCCAGACCACTTATTTCTGATTATTAACAATAACAACATTATGTGGCAAGTTGCCACCAATACATATAATTATTTTTGTCACATATATTCACTGGACTTGCCCACTGGCTTTGAGAATTTATCCAGTGAATAGCTGAGCCATGCATTACAGGAAGTTTACAAGTTTGATCCCTAATTAGCTAATCTCAGATCTCTCTCCTGCTCTGATACTTCAAGTACATTTCCATTTAGCACATAATCCACATCAACTTTCCCTTTGTCAAATCAGATAATCCTATGTTCCTCCGCATTAAATTGCATCTTCCATTTCTCCACCCACTGATTGAGCTGGTCAAGATCCTTTTGAATATGTGTGCATTGATATTCAGCATTTGCCACTGCTCCCAAAGATAACTTGTACCATATTAATTCTCTGCCTGATAAATAGGATTATAATAGTGAAACATGAGCCCCAGCGCTGCATAAATACAAAAAATTATTGGAGTGTTCAGATTCTCACTAAAATGAATATCATTTCATTCAGCTACATGGTAAGTGAATTGTGTCTTTAGATATTTCTCACTATGAGCAATTATGTTTAAGTTCACTATATGTGTATTCCATGAATAATATTTATGCGGGTCATACACTTGCGCATTAATTTCCTATAAACTTGCACCAGTTATGTCACATCATTACACTTGCACAAACTTAACATATGTCAACAAGAATGAACACATTGGGCAGTCCACATCCACAGAGACAGCTGTCTACTGCACAAATACTAGGCCCAATGCTGATCACAAATCAAATGAAAACAGTGTGGGCATAACATTTGGATCTGTAGCGCCCATTTTTTGGGCACTACCAGTGCCCTTAGAGGACCAAAATGGCGTGCAATGCTGATTTGACGCCAGTGCTGCCATTTTGGAGCTCAACGCTCAACCCTTTCTTACACTCACACAACTGAACACGCATTCAGCAGCAGGAAGGACCTCCCCCTCTGCCACCAGTGCTATTTAAAGGGATCATCAACTACTTCTAGGTTAGTTGATTTCCTCTGGCTGTTGCTATGTGTCTACAAGTGTTTGGTGCTTCCTATAGTTGTGTAAAGTTGCCACTGTCTACAGGGAGTGGTGTGCCAGGTGCTGAAGGACTTTTCCCTGACTTCAAGCCTTCTGCACAAACCACTTGCTTCAAGACATGGCTGTAGTAATAGGAATTCCACTTGGAATACAGCATAACTTGGAGAATGAGCAGAGGGCACACAGAGCAGGACAAGCTTGTCCTGCTCTGTGTGCCCTCTGCTCATTCTCCAAGTTATGCTGTATTCCAAGAGGGAGGAGGAGGAGGAGGAGATGGGCTCGCAGCAGGAGACCATATCTGCCCAGGGTGTTCAGGGACCAAATTTCCTACCATCAATGTGTGAGACGTCTGCGCTTCACTAAGGATGTCCTCATTGAAATCTACCACCTGCTGCAGTCACAACTGCAACCTCAGAGCAGGGCAAGGACCGCATTGCCAGTGGCTGTGGAGGTGACCGTGGTGATGAACTTTTTTGCTTTGGGCTCCTTGCAGGCTGGAGCTGAAGATATTTGGAACATCTCGCAGTTTGCCATCCACTGTTGCGTAAGAGAGGTCACTGAGGCTCTCTATTCAAAGAGAGCTGACTACATTTCAGTCTCTCTTGTCAGAGAGCAGCAGGCAGAGCTCGCTCGCAGCTTTGCAAGGATTGCAGGCTTCCCCATGCTGCAGGGTGCCATTGACTGCATGCACATCACTTTGCAGGTGCTACTTGTCAACTCTACCATGTACCAGAACCAAAATGGATTCCATTCCCTCAACGTCCAGCTGATGTGCGACCATAGGCAGAGAATCATGCAGGTCAATGCCCGATATCCTGGCAGCAGTCATGATGCTTTCATTCTGTGGCACTCCGCTGTGCCATCTGCATTTGAGCCAACATACCAAACCAAAGGCTGGCTACTGGGCGACAAGGGCTATCCATTGACGACATGGCTGATGACTCCAGTGCACAACACACACACACATGGGCAGCATTCATAATATGAAAGCCATGCTGCCACATGAAATGTGATAGAGCAGACAATTGGTGGGCTGAAACAATGCTTCCGCTGTCTGGACCAGTCTGGATGAGCCCTGAAGTACTTGGCAGAGTGGGTATCAAGATTTGTAGTGGCCTGCTGCACAACCTCGCCATCATGAGGGCACAGCCCTTGCCACCAGCTATATGACAAGCAGCTGAGGAGGAGGAGGAGATGGAAGAGGAAAAAGAGGAGGAGGAGGAAGAGAGGAGACTGGGCTGTCCTTGAAGAACGCATCTGAGTGCGATACCAGTAACCGCAACCCCAATTCCCCATTCACAAACAGTCCCACACCATACCTTCCCTCTGTTACTGACAATCACAGCGTCTGCTTGGCCACAATGCAAAAATAAAAGTCTCCACAAAATAAACATTCCAAACCAAATTTATAATCAAATCATGTCTTATTGCATACAAATGTAAACTAATCACCCTTGTACATTCCCTTAGTGTCTGTCTTCTGTGTGCTTTTTCCTATCCTAGTGCTCCTACGCAGTGCTACCCCAGTGGTTACAGCAGGGCTGGTGGAAGGCTGTTGACTTTCAGTGGGGAAGACTGCAGATGGACTTGGAGGATGACCTCGAGCAGCTCTGTGCTAGAAGGCCGGGCTGCAGACTGCACCATATCAGCATGGGTGGTAGCAGTCTAGGCTGGCTGGCTGACAGGCAACAGCAAGGGTATTGGCAGAGTGGCAGTGGTGGGAGGATGAATGTTGTCCTCCTGAGAGAGGACAGCAGGTTCGTGCTCCATGGAGCCACTCCCCTGGGGGTGGCACCTCAGTAATCCTAGTAATCTGTTGGAGGACAGATTACTGGACTGTTGTAACACCCTACAAGCCCTATTGAACACTATAATCCAGAGCCATGAAGGCAGCAGTTTGTGGATACATGGCAGCAGTCTGAGCTTCCACTGCATCACTCAGGCATTGAGTGGCTTCTGCTTGTGCTGCAATGGAAGCTGAGACATCGGCCATCAGACACTACGTCATGGTTGGATCCACAAGTGTGCGAATGGAGTTAGCCACCACTTCCATACTGGAAAGGATGGGCTCCAAGCTCTGCGCAAAGCCCTGTGCCAAGTTGGTGCTGGACTCCTCCATACTCCTTGACATTGCACGCAATGCACCAAGCATTTCATTGTGCATACCTATCAGCCTTCTTCTGTAGCCTGCCCCATCGAAGTGCTCATCTGAGTCCTCTGTGGCAGAACTCGTATGCAACCTCACCCTCCAGGGAGTTAGCACCTGCGCTGTCCTTGTCCCCTTCCCTGGCTGCAGGCCACTTGTACCCAGTGTCTCACCATGTGCAGATCCCGCCTCTATGCTATCCTCTAAATTACGCACAGTGTCAGTATCTGAGCTGATGGCCACGAGTGTGAAATTGAGTGACAGTGTGTCTTTATCTTCACTATCTTCTTGCTCTTCCACCGCTGCCTGGCCAGGTTGCAGTTCTTGGTTATCTGAAAGTTGAAAGACACAAGGGTAAGGTTGTGGTGAGGGTGGGGGGCGGGGTGCAGGAGGAGCATGCCTAACCCTCTGCAGCTTGTAAGTCAGAAGAGATTGTGGGATGAAGGGCAAGTGGGATGTGAGAAGGAGGGTTAGGTATGAGGATACCGTCATCTTCTATGGTTTCAACCCCACTGCTGGCCATGGCCTCAGCAATGGCCATTCAAATAATGGCCAGCAATGTCTCCTTCATGGGAATGGCGCTGGCCCGCTGGTTAGCTCCTGCTGCCTCCGGGTGTGAGCCACCTTACCCTGCAAGAGAGAGGGAAGTGTGTCAGTGAGTGTTGTGCAATATGTTTGGGTGATGTGACTGTCATGGTTGAATAGCTGGCAGTATGTGCAAGCTGTAAGATGTGGGTGTGAGGCTTGCAGCAGTGCTAAGTGTGTGAGGGTGAGGTGAAGCTATGACTGTGAGATATGAGTCCTGATTGATAGAGATTGTTGGTAGGTGAGTGATGGGGGTGTGATGCATTTACTAGTGACTGAGGCTAGTGGTGCAGTTGGTAGGATATGACATTTGCAGATACATTCACTGACCTTGACCACTTGTGTGAGGTCATTGAACTTCTTACGTCACTGCATCCAGGTCTTCAGGGTTTGACTCCTGGCATTGACCGGTCCCTTCTGTGTGTGTGTCTGGAGGGCCTCCTGCTCCCCCTGTGGATACAGCACATCTCTCCTCCTTTCCATCAAGACCTCCAGTGCAATATTGTGAAAACTTGGAGCCCACTCTTTCCCCTGTTGTACCATTCCTCACTCTTTCCCAGGTCAGAATCTCTTCAATCACCAGTCCCAGCACCTGCTCCAGCCACAATGCACGTCCCCTTTAAGAGGTGCAGACTAGCTTTAAGCAGTGCAGGCTAGCTTTAAATAGTGCTAGCAAGGTTCAATTTTGGGCCCCCTGTTGATGCGTGCAACCAATCAAAAGGGTGGTTAGCACTGGCTGCATGGTGCAATCATGTTAATCAGCAGGCAGCATGAAGTTGGCGTACTGCCCGCTGGTTAATCGCGCATTGCAATGCCCGCGGCTGTTTTCGGGGGCTATCAAATTTAGCCCTCTGGATATCTTATAAATGATAACAGATACTATAGATTGATTTCAAGACCGTACATAATCCCAGATATCCCCGATCTATAATTTATCCTATGCCCAGGCTTCATAAATCATAATCATTCTGCATTTTATATCATAGGATTTCAAACTGGGGGCAGTAAGCAGGGATAGTTTCATTTAAGAGTAGTATATTGTGAGATGATTTACCTTATTGTGGCATTACTAAAATGCAATCTGCACTAGAACAATTCCTACTATTAATGACAAATTTCCATATTTGATCTTTAGCCAGCCATTAGAAGCAGTTACAACCAGTTTTCCAGAAGAAGACATGGATTAGGTGAGCCAAAGTAGCTGAGTAAATAAAGAGAAACTGTTCCCACTGGCAGCAGGGTCCGTAACCAAAGGACACAGATTTAAGATAATTGGGAAAGAACCAGGGGAGAGAGGAGGAGTATTTTTTTTTACACAGCGAGTTTAACCTCGGTAGTGTGGAAGCTTTTATAAACTGTAATCAGGGACAAAATTAACAGTCACTTGGATAGGTGTGGATTAATTAAGGAAAGCCAGCACAGATTTGTTGAAGGCAAATTGTGTTTAACCAACTTGATTGAGTTTTTTGATGAGGTAACAGAGAGGGTTGATGAGGGTAATGTAGTTGATGTGGTGTACATGGATTTCCAAAAGGCGTTCGACAAAGTGCCACATAATAGGCTCACCAGCAAAGTTGAAGCCCATGGAATAAAAGGGACAGTGGCAGCATGGATACGAAATTGGCTAAGTGACAGGAAACAGAGAGTAGTGATGAATGGTTGTTATTCGGACTGGAGGAAGGTATACAGTGGTGTTCCCCACCAGTCGGTTCTAGGACCACTGCTTTCCTTGATATGTATTAATGACTTGGACGTGGGTGCACAGGGCACAATTTAAAATTTGCAGATGACACTAAACTTGGAAGTATAGTGAACAGTGAGGAGGATAGTGATAGACTTCAGGAAGACATAAACAGGCTGGTGAAATGGGCGGACACGTGACAGATGAAATTTAACGCAGAAAAGTGTGAAGTGATACATTTTGGTAGAAAGAATGAGGAGAGGACATATAAACTAAATGGTACAATCCTAAAGGGGGTGCACGAAGAGAGAGACCTGGGGGTATATGTGCACAAATCATTGAAGGTGGCAGGGCAGGTTGAGAAAGGAATTTAAAAGGCTTACGAGATCCTGGGCTTCATAAATAGAGGTATAGAGTACAAAAGTGTGGAAATTATGATGAACCTGCATAAAACACTGGTTCGGCCCCAACTGGAGTACTGTGTCCAATTCTAGGCACCACACTTTAGGAAGGATGTGAAGGCCTTAGAGAAGGTGCAGAAAAGATTTATGAGAATGATTCCAGGAATGAGGGACTTCCGTTATGTTGATAGACTGGAGAAGCTGGGGTTGTTCTCCTTGGAGCAGAGAAGATTGAGAGGAGATTTGTTAGAGGTGTTCAAAATCATGAGGGGTCTGGACAGAGTAGATAGAGAGAAACTGTTCCCATTGGCAGAAGGGTCGAGAACCAGAGGACACAGATTTATGGTGATTGGCAAAAGAACCAAAGGTGATGTAAGAAAAAAAAAATTTACGCAGCGACTGGTTAAGATCTGGAGTGTACTGCCTGAAAGGGTGGTGGAGGCAGACTCAATCTTATCTTTCAAAAGGGAGCTGGATAAGTATCAGAAGGAAAAGCATTTGCATGGCTACGGGGAAAGGGCGGGGGAGTGGGACTAGCTGAGAGTCGGCACGGGCTCAACGAGCCGAATGGCCTTCTTCTGCGCTGTAACCATTCTATGGGGGTGATTTTCTGACATCTGAGGAGGTGGGTTTTGTAAAGTCTGTGGGTTGTGCAGTTAATAACGACACAGACTTCAGGAGTAACAAACAAACAGGACTTTACTATTCGAAGGTCAGGGCGAATCTGCCCTATAAATCATGCCACAGCACTTATATGTGTGGTCACCGTCGGTATTACCGTATACAGAAGCCAAACAAGTAGTGCCACACCTAAAATAGTTCTCTTAAAGGTGAACGGTTACATACAATAGTCTCTTAAAGGTAGACGGTTACATACACTACAATCCTCCCTTTTTAGCTTACAACATACGTATTCCCCATTAAACATAACGGCCTAGAAATTCACTAGCCTTAGCGCCGCTTTTGAGGCGCTAGAGGGACTAGCGCCAGAGTTATGGCCATTTGAAAAATTGAGTGGGGCCCTAAAGCGGCGTTGCACCGGTAGCGCTGCGCCGGCACCGATGACGTCATCGGTGTGCGCAGCGTCCCGGTTGCCGTGGTAACCCGCCCGAACTCCGAAATTGAGTTGTGGCCGCCTCGCCCGTGGCAGCCGCAAGCAACGTTCTGTAAAAGGTGCCTTGCTGAAGTTAGCGCCGGCGCATTAAGGTCGCGCGGCGGCCGGCCGCTGCCCCGGCGGCCGCCTGCCCGCACCTCCCTCCCCGGACTCCTCCAAGACCCCCCCGCGGCACAGATGCGTGTGGGCCGCGAGCCCGGCACTTCTCCGAGGTGCCGAGCTCATTTTTATTCAGCCGTCAACGGCCAGCGGTCGGGTGCAGGCAGCTCCTCCTTAACGGAAGGAGGAGGCCTGCACTTCCCCAGCCTGCCGCACCGCATCGGGCGCCGCAGCGCCGGAACAGCGCCGCAATGGGGCAGGTAGCGCCCATTGGGAGGCGCTGAAACCCTCCAGTAGCGCCGGCAGCCGTTTGGGCGCGGCGCTACTGAATTTTTGGCGCGCGCAGGGGGACTTAGCGCCGGCACTAACTTCCGGCGCTAAAGCCCTGGCTGCGCCAAAACCCAATTTCTAGGCCAACATATATTCAACTTCATGTAAAACAATTTACAGATAGAGGCCTAGAAATTCAGTTCGGACGCTATTGCGGCGCTAAAGTCGGGCGCTCGTCAAATTTAGCGGCCGCCGGAAAGTGCAGGCGAGCTCGCCGAAATTCAGTAGATTTGGCCAACTTTTTGGCCGAGCGCTGCAAAAGGCGTTGGAACCCTGTGTTCAGGCGCTAATCCGGCGATGCAGCCTGATAACGCCGATTCCGGGCGCAGCGCAGGTGCGATCATGTGGTGAGTGTCAGCAGACACCCTGACGCCGGCCAGCTCTTAAAGGGGGAAGGGTCAACTTTGACTGCAGCCACGCCCTGCATGCTGTAGCCCTGCAACTAGGCCTCAGGACTGGTTGTGTGCCATATCAACGCCTGGAGGTCATGGAGAGGGCCCGTGAAAGAGCCCAGCGGTTCTCTGAGCATGCGCTGGGTGTGCTCCTTCATGGGGTGCGCAAAAGAAGACGGGTCGTGTGCCCGGCTAGTGGCAGGAAGGCTCCCAGGAGCCAGTTCAGGGAGGCGTGGACCAAAATTGCCCGGAGGGTCTCCTCCAACTCCGATGTTCCCAGGAGTGCGGACCAGTGCCGCAAGAAATACAATGACCTATGTCGGCTGGTCAAGGTGAGTACCCTTTCCAATGTCCCCCTCATCCTTGCATGTGCACCTCCCATTAGGGCCAAAGGGACATCCAAGGTCTAATGCCCAGCCCTGCTGCCGCTGCAATGGCACTTGCATGTTAATCAATAGCTCTTTCTGCACTTACCACACTGTGCAAGCTATTCCACCATGGGAGGCCTCACACACAGCTACAGGGCACCACACTGTGCAAGCTATTCCACCATGGGAGGCCTCACACACAGCAACAGGGCACCACACTGTGAAAGCTATTCCACCATGGGAGGCCTCACACACAGCAACGGGGCACCACACTGTGCAAGCTATTCCACCATGGGAGGCCTCACACACAGCAACAGGGCACCACACTGTGCAAGCTATTCCACCATGGGAGGCCTCACACACAGCTACAGGGCACCACACTGTACTTAGACGCCCTCCTTTCTCTTGCAGGCCAAGCTGGCGAGGAACGCCAGGAGCCTGCGTGTCACTGGTGGAGGCCCTCGCGATTACCAGGAGCTAACGGCTCTGGAAGAGAGGGTGGCCCGACTGCTGCGTCACCCGGTGATTGGGCCTGTGGCGCTCGGCGACGCCGACCCTATACTGGAACCCACTGGTAAGGACAGGACCGGGTGCACCTCTCTCCTTGCCCTCGCGCATCAGATCTACATCCTTCCCCACTGGCCGAAAAATGCGCATAATGCACCAGTGCGGCCTCCCTCGCTGTCGGCCTGTCCTCACTCTAAAGCTACACTTGTGCCTTCCTGCTTTCAGCTGGTGAGGAGGAGGTGCTCCCTGAAGCCCACACAGCCAGGCCCTCGGAGGAGGAGGACGTCGAGGAGCAGCAGGAAGGCGCCACCTCGGGGGAACCCTCCTCCGCTCCAGGAGATGGCAATGAAGGGGAGACGTCTGGCGTGCCGGAGAGCCAGGGGGAGGCGGGGGAGGGGAGCCCCGAACCTGGTCCCAGTGGCATGGACGCACGCGGCAAGGCTCCGGCGGCACACCAGCCTTCTGCCCAGAGGGGGGAGGCAGTGGAGGGGAGGGCAGAACCTGCTCCCAGTGGCGTGGCCGCACGCGGCAAGGCTCCGGTGGCACGCCAGCCTTCTGCCCAGAGGGTGGAGGCGCCCTCCAGTCCGGACTCGGACGTCGCCCAGGAGGTGCGCCTCCTGGACGAGATGTCGGCGGCGTCGGAGCGCCGGCACGTCGAAATCATGGAGGTGGTGGCACAGATGCCTCACGCCATCGAAAGCCTCGCTCAAAGTGTGGTGGCTTTTGGCCAATCCCAGGCCAGGGGCCTAGAGCTATTCGCAGCAGCGCACGCCAGGGGGGTGGAGCTCCTTGTGGCAGCGCATGAGAGGGGGGTCGAACAACTCGAGGCAGCGCAGCACGCCAGTCGCCAGCTGAGAGGTGCTGTGCAGACAATGGCACTGCAGATGCGGGGACATGCCGGCGCAGTTGGGGCACTGACTTCTGCCACCCTCGCACTGGCGCGGAGGCGTCGCCAGGCCAGCCGCCGCCCTGCTGCCGCACACCGGTCTGGCGACCAACAGTTTGGCGTGCTTGCTCCCCGGCCAGGCCGGCCGAGTGCACGTGTGTCTGGCGCCCAGCGCGCGCCTGGCATCACCCACCTTGTCCCCATTGGTGCAGGCGAGCCTGCGACTCCCCCAGCCAGGGTGCAAGGAGCTACTGCAGCCAGTGAAGAGGGCCACCCACAGCTGCAGCAGCCACCAGCCGGCCCCTCCCGGGCCCGCCCTCGTGTAGGCCGACCCCCAAGGGCATCTGGCGAGACGCCTTGTCGCCCTGAGGATCTTTCCCCCAGCCTCGCCACAGCCTCACGGCCCAGCTTGAGGCGCAGCAGCAGGCCGGGCCAGGGCAAAAGACGGCTGTCGACAGACTCGCCCTCTCGCCACACCGAATAGAGTGTGGTGAGCGAGGGTTTGGGTGATGCGGGGGCTTCTGTTCTGGGGGGCATTATGTGGTTTGGTTTTATGGGGGTCTTTGTGTTGTGGGGGGGGCTTGTTTTTGTTAGGCCAGTGACGAAGGCCATTTGGATGGTGATGTTATGTTAGTCCTCCCCAGGTTTTGGGAGTGACAGAAGTTTGTTACTGTTTTTTGGGGGTCTTCTCTGTTTTGCTCTTCCATGTGGGAAGGGCCCTGAGTTTTTGAAATAAAGATGTTTATTTATTCACCATGTGCAGGTGTCATGTTTCAAGTGGTTGTTGGGTTAACCGGCTGAGGGCTTGCGAAGCGGCTGCGTTCAGTGGGCCAGGCCATTCCCTGACAGGGGGCCTAGAAGTGTCGAGCAATAAGCCCCCGGCGGACGGCCCTTGGACCTTGTCGCTCCCTCCTGGCCTGGTGCTCCTCCTCCTCAGGGTCCTCCTGCTCGTCCTTCTGAGGTGGTGGGGCAATGTCAGGTGGCAGTGCCTGAGTCCTGCGGATAGCCAGGTTGTGGAGCATGCAGCACACCACGACGAACTGGGAGACTCTATCCGGCGAATACTGAAGAGACCCGCCCGAACGATCCAGGCAACGGAACCGTTGCTTGAGGACGCCTATCGTTTGCTCTATTAGGTTCCTTGTGGCTTGATGGCTTTCGTTGTATGCCAGCTCCGCTGGGGTCCTGGACGCGCGGAGCGGGGTCATGAGCCATCTGCACAAAGGGTAGCCCTTGTCCCCGATAAGCCATCCCCTTGGTGGAGGCTGTGCCTGGAACATGTCAGCCACAGTAGTCTGGCGCAGGATAAAGGCATCGTGGCTGCTTCCTGGGAAGCGGGCATTGACAGCTAGGATGCGCTGCCTGTGGTCACACACCAGCTGCACATTTAGGGAATGGTAGCCCTTCCGGTTGCGGTATTGCTCGGCATTGTGGATAGGTGCCCGCATAGCCACATGCATGCAGTCAATGGCGCCCTGCACCATGGGGAAGGCCGCGATCCTGGCAAATCCGAATGCACGCTGCTCCTGCTTGTGTTGGGTCATGGGGAAGGAGATGAATTGGTGCCTCCTCGTGAAAAGTGCTTCGGTGACCTGTCGGATGCAGCGATGCGCGGCGAACTGGGAGATGTTCGCGATGTCCCCAGCAGCGGCTTGGAAGGAGCCGCTTGCATAAAAGCTGAGAGCCACCGTGACCTTCACTTCCACCGAGAGAGACGCCCTGGACATGAGCTGTGGCTGCAAATCTGCATGAAGCAGCTGGCAGATCTCTTCAACCACCTCCCTTCTGAAGCGCAGCCTCTTAACACAATGCGCCGCAGTCATGGTGAGATATGGGACCTGCTCCCGGTATTGCCTGACTGGGTAAGGCCTACGTTGGCGACGCCTAATGGCCCCTCTGCGTCTAGGCATGCCTGGCCCTCTCTCAAAGCGTCTGCGAGCCCTTCGCACAAAATGTAGGAACTGAGGGTTGGCCCCCCATGCAGCCCCCATTACAAAGTTCCAAACAGCAAAATCACAAGGATGCAAATGTCAAAGCACTGGCTAGAAGCCAAAAATACCTCTCCTATGGTGTCCGAAATCAGTAATCTCTGTGCCTTGCTCTCTGTGCAGAAATCCAAACCAGTCAAGTCATTGCAGCGAAATGGCTGGCTTTTATGGGTGAGTGGATGTGCCCTTTAATTAGCGCTCCCCGAATCCCACAGGGTCTCTGTTGAGTTCCATTTCACAGTTCTTAGCAGCGCCACGGCCACATTGGCCGGGCGCCACTGAATTTCCGGTTTGGGGCGCACAAACGGCGTTGCACGACGGAATGACGTCATAAGATGTGCGCGCAGCTGAGCGGGCGCTAACACTTTGCGCCGGCGCTAAAGCCCAGCTGAATTTCGGCGTAGGCGCAGATCCGGCAGTGCCCGGGCGCTAAGTGGATAGCGCCGGAAATCTGGCGCTAACGGCTGGCGCAAACAGCTGAATTTCTAGGCCATAGTCTCTGCGGAAAACAGTTCACAGTTTCAGTCTCTGTGGGAACAGTTCACAGATTCAGGCCTAGAAATTGGGTTTTGGCGCAGCCAGGGCTTTAGCGCCGGAAGTTAGTGCCGGCGCTAAGTCCCCCTGCGCGCGCCAAAAATTCAGTAGCGCCGCGCCCAAACGGCTGCCGGCGCTACTGGAGGGTTTCAGCGCCTCCCAATGGGCGCTACCTGCCCCATTGCGGCGCTGTTCCGGCGCTGCGGCGCCCGATGCGGTGCGGCAGGCTGGGGAAGTGCAGGCCTCCTCCTTCCGTTAAGGAGGAGCTGCCTGCACCCGACCGCTGGCCGTTGACGGCTGAATAAAAATGAGCCCGGCACCTCGGAGAAGTGCCGGGCTCGCGCCCACACGCATCTGTGCCGCGGGGGGGTCTTGGAGGAGTCCGGGGAGGGAGGTGCGGGCAGGCGGCCGCCGGGGAAGCGGCCGGCCGCCGCGCGACCTTAATGCGCCGGCGCTAACTTCAGCAAGGCACCTTTTACAGAACGTTGCTTGCGGCTGCCACGGGCGAGGCGGCCGCAACTCAATTTCGGAGTTCGGGCGGGTTACCACGGCAACCGGGACGCTGCGCACACCGATGACGTCATCGGTGCCGGCGCACTGCTACCGGTGCAACGCCGCTTTAGGGCCCCACTCAATTTTTCAAATGGCCATAACTCTGGTGCTAGTCCCTCTGGCGCCTCAAAAGCGGCGCTAAGGCTAGTGAATTTCTAGGCCTCAGTCTCTGGTCTTGACTCGGTCCGAACAACGGCCTAGAAATTCAGTTCTGACGCTATTGCGGCGCTAAAGTCGGGTGCTCGTCAAATTTAGCGCCCGCCGGAAAGTGCAGGCGAGCTCGCCGAAATTCAGTAGATTTGGCCAACTTTTTGGCCGAGCGCTGCACAAGGCGTTGGAACCCTGTGTTCAGGCGCTAATCCGGCGATGCAGCCTAATAACGCCGATTCCGGGCGCAGCGCAGGTGCGATCATGTGGTGAGTGTCAGCAGACACCCTGACGCCGGCCAGCTCTTAAAGGGGGAAGGGTCAACTTTGACTGCAGCCACGCCCTGCATGCTGTAGCCCTGCAACTAGGCCTCAGGAGTGGTTGTGTGGCATATCAACGCCTGGAGGACATGGAGAGGGCCCGTGAAAGAGCCGAACGCTTCTCTGAGCATGCGCTGGGTGTGCTCCTTCATGGGGTGCGCAAAAGAAGGCGGGTCGTTTGCCCGGCTAGTGGCAGGAAGGCTCCCAGGAGCCAGTTCAGGGAGGCCTGGACCAAAATTGCGCGGAGGGTCTCCTCCAGCTCAGATGTTCCCAGGAGTGCGGACCAGTGCCGCAAGAAATACAACGACCTATGTCGGCTGGTCAAGGTGAGTACCCTTTCCAATGTCCCCCTCATCCTTGCATGTGCACCTCCCATTAGGGCCAAAGGGACATCCAAGGTCTAATGGCCAGCCCTGCTGCCGCTGCAATGGCACTTGCATGTTAATCAAGAGCTCTTTCTGCACTTACCACACTGTGCAAGCTATTCCACCATGGGAGGCCTCACACAGAGCTACAGGGCACCACACTGTGCAAGCTATTCCACCATGGGAGGCCTCACACAGAGCTACAGGGCACCACACTGTGCAAGCTATTCCACCATGGGAGGCCTCACACAGAGCTACAGGGCACCACACTGTGCAAGCTATTCCACCATGGGAGGCCTCACACACAGCTACAGGGCACCACACTGTGCAAGCTATTCCACCATGGCAGGCCTCACACACAGCTACAGGGCACCACACTGTGCAAGCTATTCCACCATGGGAGGCCTCACACACAGCTACAGGGCACCACACTGTACTTAGACGCCCTCCTTTCTCTTGCAGGCCAAGCTGGTGAGGAACGCCAGGAGCCTCCGTGTCACTGGTGGAGGCCCTCGCGAGTTCCAGGAGCTGACGCCTCTGGAAGAGAGGGTGGCCCGACTGCTGCGGCACCCGGTGATTGGGCCTGTGGCGATCGGCGACGCCGACCCTATACTGGAGCCCACTGGTAAGGACAGGACCGGCTGCACCTCTATCCTTGCCCTCGCGCATCAGATCTACATCCTTCCCCAGTGGCCGATAAATGCGCATAATGCACCAGTGCGGCCTCCCTCGCTGTCGGCCTGTCCTCACTCTAAAGCTACACTTGTGCCTTCCTGCTTTCAGCTGGTGAGGAGGAGGTGCTCCCTGAAGCCCACACAGCCAGGCCCTCGGAGGAGGAGGACGTGGAGGAGCAGCAGGAAGGCGCCACCTCGGGGGAACCCTCCTCCGCTCCAGGACATGCCAATGAAGGGGATACGTCTGGCGTGCCGGAGAGCCAGGGGGAGGCGGGGGAGGGGAGCCCCGAACCTGGTCCCAGTGGCATGGATGCCCGCGGCAAGGCTCCGGCGGCACGCGACCCTTCTGCCCAGAGGGGGGAGGCGGTGGAGGGGAGGGCAGAACCTGGTGTCAGTGGCGTGGCCGCACGCGGCAGCGCTCCGGCGGCACGCCAGCCTTCTGGCCAGAGGGTGGAGGCGCCCTCCAGTCCGGACTCGGACGTCGCCCAGGAGGTGCGCCTCCTGGACGAGATGTCGGCGGCGTCGGAGCGCCGCCACGTGGAAATCATGGAGGTGCTGGCACAGATGCCTCAGGCCATCGAAAGCCTCTCTCAAAGTGTGGTGGCTTTCGGCCAAGCCCAGGCCAGGGGCCTCGAGGTTTTCGCTGCAGCGCACGCCAGGGGGGTGGAGCTCCTTGTGGCAGCGCATGAGAGGGGGGTCGAGCAACTCGAGGCAGCGCAGCACGCCAGTCGCCAGCTGAGAGGTGCTGTCCAGACAATGGGACTGCAGATGCGGGGACATGCCGGCGCAGTTGGGGCACTGACTTCTGCGACCCTCGCACTGGCGGGGAGGCGTCGCCAGGCCAGGCGCCGCCCTGCTGCCGCACACCGGTCTGGCCACCCACAGTTTGGCGCGCTTGCTCCCCGGCCAGGCCGCCCGAGTGCACGTGTGTCTGGCGACCAGCGCGCGCCTGGCATCACCCACCTTTTACCCATTGGTGCAGGCGAGCCTGCCACTCCCCCAGCCACGGTGCAAGGAGCTCCTGCAGCCAGTGAAGAGGGCCACCCACAGCTGCAGCAGCCACCAGCCGGCCCCTCCCGGGCCCGCCCTCGTGTAGGCCGACCCCCAAGGGCATCTGGCGAGACGCCTTGTCGCCCTGAGGATCCTTCCCCCAGCCTCGGCACAGCCTCACGGCCCAGCTTGAGGCGCAGCAGCAGGACGGGCCGGGACAAAAGACGCCTGTCCACACACTCGCCCTCTCGCCACACCGAATAGAGTGTGTTCACCGAGGGTTTGGGTGATGCGGGGGCTTCTGTTCTGGGGGGCATTATGTGTTTTTGTTTTATGGGGGTCTTTGTGTTGTTGGGGGGGCTTGTTTTTGTTAGGCCAGTGACGAGGCCATTTGGATGCTGATGTTATGTTAGTCCTCTCCAGGTTTTGGGAGTGACAGAAGTTTGTTACTGTTTTTTGGGGGTCTTCTCTGTTTTGCTCTTCCATGTGGGAAGGGCCCTGAGGTTTTCAAATAAAGATGTTTATTTATTCACCATGTGCAGGTGTCATGTTTCAAGTGGTTGTTGGGTTAACCGGCTGAGGGCTTGCGAAGCGGCTGCGTTCAGTGGGCCAGGCCATTCCCTGACAGGGGGCCTAGAAGTGTCGAGCAATAAGCCCCCGGCGGACGGCCCTTGGACCTTGTCGCTCCCTCCTGGCCTGGTGCTGCTCCTCCTCAGGGTCCTCCTGCTCGTCCTCCTGAGGTGGTGGCCCAATGTCAGGTGGCAGTGCCTGAGTCCTGCGGATAGCCAGGTTGTGGAGCATGCAGCAGACCACGACGAACTGGGAGACTCTATCCGGCGAATACTGAAGAGACCCGCCCGAACGATCCAGGCAACGGAACCGTTGCTTGAGGACGCCTATCGTTTGCTCTATTAGGTTCCTTGTGGCTTGATGGCTTTCGTTGTATGCCAGCTCCGCTGGGGTCCTGGGCGCGCGGAGCGGGGTCATGAGCCATGTGCACAAAGGGTGCCCTTGTCCCCGAGAAGCCATCCCCTTGGTTGAGGCTGTGCCTGGAACATGTCAGCCACGGTAGTCTGTCGCAGGATAAAGGCATCGTGGATGCTTCCTGGGAAGCGGGCATTGACAGCTGGGATGCGCTGCCTGTGGTCACACACCAGCTGCACATTTAGGGAATGGTAGCCCTTCCGGTTGCGGTCTTGCTCGGCATTGCGGATAGGTGGCCGCATAGCCACATGCGTGCAGTCAATGGCGCCCTGCACCATGGGGAAGGCCGCGATCCTGGCAAATCCGAATGCACGCTGCTCCTGCTTGTGTTGGGTCATGGGGAAGGAGATGAATTGGTGGCTCCTCGTGAAAAGTGCTTCGGTGACCTGTCGGATGCAGCGATGCGCGGCGAACTGGGAGATGGTCGCGATGTCCCCAGCAGCGGCTTGGAAGGAGCCGCTTGCATAAAAGCTGAGAGCCACCGTGACCTTCACTTCCACCGAGAGAGACGCCCTGGACATGAGCTGTGGCTGCAAATCTGCATGAAGCCGCTGGCAGATCTCTTCAACCACCTCCCTTCTGAAGCGCAGCCTCTTAACACAATGCGCCGCAGTCATGGTGAGATATGAGACCTGCTCCCGGTATTGCCTGACTGGGTAAGGCCTACGTTGGCGACGCCTAATGGCCCCTCTGCGTCTAGCCATGCCTGGGCCTGTCTCAAAGCGTATGCCAGCCCTTCGCAGAAAATGTCGCAACTGAGGGTTGGCCCCCCATGCAGCCCCCATTACAAAGTTCCAACCAGCAAAATCACAAGGATGCAAATGTCAAAGCACTGGCTAGAAGCCAAAAAGACCTCTCCTATGGTGTCCGAAATCAGTAATCTCTGTGCCTTGCTCTCTGTGCAGAAATCCAAACCAGTCAAGTCATTGCAGCGAAATGGCTAGCTTTTATGGGTGAGTGGATGTGCCCTTTAATTAGCGCTCCCCGAATCCCACAGGGCCTCTGTTGAGTTCCATTTCACAGTTCTTAGTAGCGCCACGCCAACATCGGCCGGGCGCCACTGAATTTCCGGTTTGGGGCGCACAAACGGCGTTGCACGACGGAATGACGTCATAAGATGCGCGCGCAGCTGACCGGGCGCTAACACTTTGCGCCGGCGCTAAAGCCCAGCTGAATTTCGGCGTAGGCGCAGATCCGGCGGTGCCCGGGCGCTAAGTGGATAGCGCCGGAAATCTGGCGCTAACGTCTGGCGCAAACAGCTGAATTTCTAGGCCAACATCTCTGTGGTGTAGCCGGTTCACATTGCTAGCGTGACTCATCCAATAGTCTTTCCCTTGACGTAACAGCTTGAACTTCCGTCCTGCTGAACCAGCAGTGCTGACTTTTACAAACAGCTGGACTGCCTTAGTAATTTTTCCCTACTTTCCCATTAGAAGTGATAATGATTTAGATGGTTATCATCTTCGGCTTCGTCTTTTCCTTTTTTGCTTCTTGGAGACTCTCGGGGCTCCCTTCTCAGCTGCCAGCTGTAGCGCCACCATCTCCCTATGTTCCTTAGACTTTAAGTGCTTCATCCTGATTTCTGCACTTTGGGAGTTTTCATCACAAGCTGGGCAGACCAAGTCCTCGTAATATTCCGTGTCACTCAACAGGTCATGGTAATACTCGGTGTCATCCTGAGCTAGTCTAGCGAGAGGGCCTGCTACTTCTTCCTTACCCAACTGGACGTTAGCCGACTGTTGTTCCCTCCCTAGCCATCTTTCCTGAAGGGACTTCTTCATGCGTTCATAGTCATCCCGCTCTTCCTGGGTTTCCTGCAAATCCTTCACTAAGGCCCTCATTTGTGATTTCAATACTTCCCCTTCCATCGGGGATTGATTGATCGGGCTATTCAATCCTTCTACTGGAGCAGCTGTTTCAACATTCTGTTGTTCACATAGACGTGATTCAGCGTACTTTTGGCATCCCAGTAAAATCTGTGTTGCAACCTCAGCTATTTCCATAACTTTTGAGGGCTCCGAACTCCTTCCCTTTGAAGATTGAAGCTCGTGTTCAGATTGTTCCCATTGCAGAGTCTTGTCCCTCAGCATATGAAGGAGTTGGCTGACCATTAACTCTTCCACGGGAACACTGTGGATCAGAGTCTTCTCCATTTCATCCACCTTTTTTTCCTCTTGTACTTTGGCTTTCAGCGCTCGGAGAAGTTGCGCCTTGATGCTCTCTAGCTCATGTTCAGGGGCCATTCTTACAGTCTCTGTGTTTCTTACAGTTTCCTTTTCTTCCACTGAAAGGATTCCCAGTTGAATCTGTTCTTCAAGTTGTTGAACCTCGGTCATTGCCGCCTCATATTTGTCTTGGGTTTCCTTCAATATTTTTATGAGTTCTTGGACATCTTGTCTTTCATGTTCTGCCATGTCTTTCACCTCTAATTTCTCATCTATGGATGGAACTTCTACCGATGAGTCTGTCTTGGCCTTGAGCTCATCAAGAATTTCCTGCAGCCTTTGGACTTCTTGCTCATGTTCAACCTTTAGTTGCTCATATGCTTCTACTGAAACTAGCTTTTCGGAGGGGGCCGAGCTAACCCCCTCCAGAATTATAGCCTGGGCCTGTTCATACTGTTCTTTCAACTTCTCACACTCTGCTTGTAAGGAGTCGTAGAGAAGAACTGGAATAAAATCCTGGCTTCCTGAAGATTCCTCTTCATTTGCTTCTTTCGCAATTTTCTGTTGGAGTTCAGCCAAGGCTGCTATGCTATCTGCCTCTCGAAGTCTCACTGCCATCAAATCTTCTTTATTCTTGCAGTCTATCTCAGCCATTTTCCCTTTACTTTCATTTAACTGAGTGAGTAGTCCCTTATTCTGGGCTGAGAGATATTGCACCTTCTCCTGTAGACCATTGCACTCCTTCTCTGCTCGACATAGCTGGTTACTGCTGATTTGGTTCTGTGTTTCAAGTTCCAACATCCTTTGCTTAGCTTCTTTCAGTTTCGCCCCTATGAGCTCCTCTTGCAACATGGCCACATTATTCTCATCAGGTAAAGAAGCGTTTCTCTTTTCTATGTCCAAGATTTTTTTCTGCATCTCTTTAAGTGCACATTGCGATTCAGCTTCTCTTAACCTTGCCTGCACTAGCTCCGTCTCCAATTGCAGGACAAAATCCTCAGTGTAGCGTGGTTTGCCTTTATGCTGTATCTCTAGATCATGCAAATATTCTAACTCCTGAACATCATAAGGGAGATGTGATCGGTAATTGGTCACGATGGCTCTATGGTCGCTCTCTGCTTGAGCCAGCAGGTTCTGTTGTCTTTCCAGACTCTCCCATTCGGTGTCATAGAACTTTTTCATTGTTTTCATCTCTTGTACGAGATGGTAACTCAATTGTTCTAATTGTTGTCGTACTTTGAGATAACGTTGAGTTCGAGCCCGGTGTTCCTCCGTAATGCATATGTCTGTAACTTGAACAGACTCAGAATTCTCTGTCTTTATACACGCCATCGTTTTTCCAACCTTAGTCAGTGAGTTCATGTTAACCTTGCTTTTCATACTTGGGCTGGACTTATCGGCCTAGAAATTCAGTAGGCTTTGCGCCCCATTTGGGGCGCTGGAGGGCCTAGCGCCGGAGTTATGGCCAGTTGGCAAATTCAGTGGGGCCCTTCCGTCGGCGTTACACCGGTTGCGCTGCGCCGGCACCGATGACGTCATCGGTGTGCGCAGCGTCCCGGTTGCCGTGGTGACGGGCCCCAGCGCCGAAATTGCGTTGCGGCCGCCTCGCCCGTGGCAGCCGCAACTAAGACTTTGGCAAACGAGTCTTGCAGGAGTTAGCGCCGGCGCATTAAGGTCGCGCGGTGGCCGGCCGCTTTCCCGCCGGCCGCCTGCCCGCACCTCCGTCCCCGGACTCCTCCACCCCCCCCCGCGGAACAGATGCATCTGGCCTGCAAGCCCGGCACTTGTCCGAGGTGCCGGGCTCATTTTTCTGACCATTTGAACGGCCAGCGGGCGGGTGCAGGCAGCTCCTCCTTAACTGAAGGAGGAGGCCTGCACTTCCCCAGCCTGCCGCACCGCATCGGGTGCCGCAGCGCCGGAATTGCGCCGCAATGCGGCACTCAGCGCCCATTTCGAGGCGCTGACACCCTCTGGTAGCGCCGGCAGCTGTTTGGGCGCGGCGCTACTGAATTTTTGGCGCGCGCAGGGGGACCTAGCGCCGGCGCTAAATTTCCGGCGCTAAAGCCCTGGCGAACCCACAACCGAATTTCTAGGCCATCGTCTTCCGGCTCAGAGTCTGAGCTGCTTGTCTGCACCGAGTCCTCACTCGTCATTGCTTGTAGGTAGTGCCATTCCATGTCTATTTTCTTGATCCACTCCCGTCCTAGAAGTGGTGGTCCTCCCTCAGGTAGTACGTATAAGTTCATTCTTGGGTGTTCTTTACCCCTATCTCTCACCTTGACTCTTATCTTTCCCATGGGGTATACTTTATGCCCCGTGTATGTCTGCAATACGAACTTGGTATCTCTTAAGGGTATATGTGAGAATAGCCTGTGGTAATCCCTTCGATTTATGACTGATACAGCTGATCCAGTGTCCAACTCCATTTTCACTTGGACTCCAACTATTTTTAGCATGACCCAGATAGTTTGTAGGTCAGCTTCCTTACTCACATTATGAATTCTCAGACTACCCAGCTCCTGGCCGTTTGGGTCTGAGTCTGAATTCTGTTCGTCTGAACTCTTCTCAGCCACCTTGTGTACCTTGTTGTACTTTTCCTGTGATGGCTTCCTTTGGTTGTTGGTCTTCTTCCCTGACCGGCATACCTTAACGATGTGACCCAGTTTGCCACATTTCCTACATTCCTGGTTCTTAAACCAGCATTGGTTCTGATCGTGTGTTGTCTTCCCACAGCGATAGCATTTTGTTATACTCGAGGTAATTTGGTCCACACCGAGTGCCGCTGCCTTTAGCTGCATTTCCGCAGTTCCTTTCGCTGCGGCTTCGTGCGATGCTGCTATAAGGACAGCCCTGTCAAGTGTAAGGTCGTTCTCTTCGAGTAGTCGCTTTTGCGTCCCTTCCTTGGACAGTCCGCATACGAACTTGTCTCGCAATGCCTCTGTCAGATTCCCTTCAAACTGGCAGTATTTCGCTAGCCTACGCAGTTCGACCAAGTATTCCGCGGTGCTTTCGTCTTTCCGTTGCGTTCTTGCATAGAATTTGAATCGTTCAGCCAACATCAACGGTGCGGGGTTCAAGTGATCCTTCAGCACTGCTACAATATCATCGAAAGTCTGATCCGCCGGTTTAGCTGGTGAGAGAAGATGCTTCAACAACCCGAATGTTTTCGCACCCATTATGTTAAGTAAGGTTAAAGCTTTTTCATCCTTTGCTATTTTATTAGCCTTACAATGTGTCTCAATACGTTCCACGTACGTGGTCCAGTCTTCTATCTCAGAATTAAAATTGTTGATGTCCCCACGCTCAGGCATCTTCCTTTCCTTGGGAACAACACAAGTATTTCTTTAAATTATTATTATTTTTTTCTCTAAGATGGCGGCTTTTCCCGCGAAAATGGTGGTTTCCCGCTCTTTCCTTCTCTCCCCGCCCCTTCAATGGCGGTTTCCCGCGTCTGTCGTCTTCTCCGCCTAATGGCGGCTTCCCGCGTTTCTTCCCTGGTGGGAGGGGTACGCTTTCCCCACAGCGGACAGGTTCAGCCGCTGGGCTGGCTCTCGCACAGTTCCCCTTACTCGGCTCTGTCTCTCTCTCCCCCGCCCGCTCGGCTCTACCGGCGCTGGGTACTCCCGTTGGCGGAGAACAGTTCAGCCGCTGGACTGGCTCTCGCGCAGTCTCCCTTGGTCGGCTCTGTTTCTCCCGCACGCTCGGTTCCCAATCGCACCTCCCAGCCCTCTCGCAGTCCGGTGCTTCTCTCCCCGGCTGCGGCTGAGTTTCTCTCTTCCCGCGCCTACGCTCCCGGTCGCAGCGCTTCGTGGCTTCGGTCACCGCCCGGCTTTTCCCGCCGGTCGCGGTCTCTCACGAGCCGTTGGACCCGACTTTTTGTCCGGCTCCTTTTCCCCCTCGACCGTGGTCGAGTGCCCAGCCCTTATCCTCCGGATATTCTTTACACTTTCCCTTACTCACAGTCTCCGTGGCCGCCTTGCTTCCTGCTGATCGGCTCACTCCGCACCGTGGCAGAAGGGACAGTCAGTGCCTGTTGCTGATGGAAGCTTTTGTTGCTAAAGTCTTCCTCCTTTCTATTGCTGCAGCCTCGTGTTTTCTCCCAGCAGAACGACGAGGGCGGTTGCCTCTCTTCGACGCTCTTTAGTTGCTTTGGTAGTCTTGCCGCAGGGTACGATCGGACTCGTCGCCACTGTAAAGTCTGTGGGTTGTGCAGTTAATAACGACACAGACTTCAGGAGTAACAAACAAACAGGACTTTACTATTCGAAGGTCAGGGCGAATCTGCCCTATAAATCATGCCACAGCACTTATATACCGGTGTGGTCACCGTCGGTACTACCGTATACAGAAGCCAAACAAGTAGTGCCACACCTAAAATAGTTCTCTTAAAGGTGAACGGTTACATACAATAGTCTCTTAAAGGTAGACGGTTACATACACTACAGGTTTGGAGGCTGGAAAGGCCGGAAAATCTGAAACAATGAGGGCGGATTCGGAACCCGCCTCTAACCCGCCTCCGTTAGATTTTGCCGGTGCTGGCTTTGCAGGGCGGGAAACGGTCCTGCCTCCAGCTGGCCAGAGCACTTGTTAAGAGGATTAAATGTTCATTAAGGGCCTCTCTAAGCCTATTTGGAGAGGCCCTCGTGTTTTTTCAACTATTTCGGCGTGTTCCATGACCCTCCTAAACCACGCCAGCTAAACCTGGCGGGTTGACTAGTGGGTGGTCTCCTCACAGCTACAGGTCCAACATTAAATCGTTTATTTCATCAGGGATTAGTTGCAGGGGGAAGAACTTTGCTTTAAAAGGTCTTTGAGCACTTTTAGAAGGCCTTCCGAAGTGGGAGGTGCTGCAGCTTGAATCTATCAACTGTGGGACCTCCTTGGAAGACCCTCTTCCCGCTTGCAATGAGCGCTTCCTCAATGGAGGCATCTGCAAGCAGCATGGGAACCATTCATTTTCTTTCACCATGGACCTCAGATTCAGATGAGGAGGAGGAGGAGGAGGATCTGGAGGAGGAGGAGGAGCAGGAGGAGGAGGAGGAGCAGGAGGAGGTCAGAGCACCGGTGTATTGACCAGCAGCAGCGGCAGCACACGAGCACATGGCTGCCCGGGATGCAAGGGATGAACTTAATCTGGCCAGAATTGCATAGGTTGCCCAAGTTGGCACATGTCCTTGGCTCCATCCTAAGACATTATTGACAATGGACATGACTCTCTGGCCTCCTTTCACTCAGGCCACCAACCTGACAACACAAGTGTGGTGGAGCCCACAATGTGGAGCTGCCTAAGGTGAAAGAACAGATGCCATAACGCCAACATTTTGGCATCAAATCATTTTAATGCTTTCCAACAGGGATGGCATTTCATCAATACACAGAAACATTCTCCCAATCTGCACACAAATCTGGAGGTTATATCCCTTGCCAGCTGGACCCACACAACTTTGGATTCTTTGGGAGGCCTCTTCCTCCCAGATGAGTGGAAGAGCACCTTCCTGTTAGCTGTCACCCCCTCAAACAACATTTGCAGTGCCTCATCCGAGAGCCTCGGGGAGGCCCTTGCCTTGGAATTGGACATAGTGGTTTCTCAGATTATGTTGCAGGTGGTGCAGCATTGGCAGAAATCCAGTGGAATGATCCAAGGCAGCAAGAAGCCATAAAATCAGGCTGGAACAGTGACGTCAGCAGAGGCGAGTTTCAGTCCCAAAACACTAATTGACCAAGGGCATCCCACACCTCTGAAATCAAGTGGCCAACCAGGGGAAAAACGCAATTTTTTCAAAACTATCAGTGGAGGCGGGTTTCAAACCCACCCAAACCGAAACCCACTTCCATCCTGCCTCCAGTGGGAAAATCGCCCCCTATGATTGTATGAGTTGTTATGATCTGGAATGCACTGCCTGAAAGGGGGTAAGAAGCAAATTGAATAGTAACTTTCAAAAGGGAATTGAATATACACTTGAAAAGGAAAAAAATGCAGGGATATGGGGAAAGAGCAGGGGAGGGGTCTAATTGGACAGCTCTTTCAAAAGGCTGGCACAGGCACAATGGGCTGAATGGCCTCCTTCTGTGCTGTAAGATTCTATGATCATGTTGTAATTCTTAAATTATGCTACATAAGATTTCTATTTTATCAGTGATTCGTATGAGACTTCTATAATCCATCCAGCACTGGCCACTGGAGCACCAACATCTGGAATGTAGTTTTGAGACTGAAATGCCCCACACAATTGAATCATTAATCCCACCAATGTTGCTGTGAGAAAGTGGAGTATGAAAGCCAGCTTTTTTGTAATAGGAAAGTCAGAGGTAAAGCTAACCCTGGTCTTGTACATGTGCTAGTGCACCATATATGGCCAGAGACCGTTGGCCTCAATCTCAGTCACAAATCTCATTACATAGAGAGATCAGCGGAGCAAATAACTTGTGAAAATAATATTGTGTGTCCACATGCTCAATAGTTGTTATTCAACAGCAACAGAAGCACCATATATGATCTATTGACAGATTAACAGGGACTTGGCCACCAAGTAACGAAAAACTTTAATGAGACAGTCTGTTAAAACTGTTTTACCTTTTTATGATACACCACCATTACTTTTTATATTAACATTTTGCTTATTTTTAAACTTACAAAACAGAACCATAGAATAAGCGAAATTACAGCAGAGAAAGAAGCTATCTGGCCCATCAAACCTGTGCCAGTGCCTAGTCTTTAACAAGAGCTATCTACTCGAAACCTATTTCCCTGCTCTTTCCATATATCCTTTTATATTCTTCCTTTATAAATATTATCCACTTACTTTTTAAATAACATTGTAGTCTCTGCCTCAATAATCACTTGTGGTAAAGCATGTTCTAATACGTATGAAAAAAAATCTTCTAACTTCTCACTTTGCTCTTTTAGTGATAATCCCAAATCTATGATGAGTCTATGATCAATTTTATTTACGAGCTGGGTTAAAGTATAGCTATATTGATGACCCTTCATGTGAATACACAGATCATGTTTCCATAGCCAGACTAATAATCTTTTCCTATACTGCAAAAATCTTCTCCAATAATTGAAGTCAAATGCAAGACTTCCATTACAAATTTTATTTGTAGAACCTTGAAAGGATCCTGGATTTTCCAAAATAACTGTCTGAAAAGGATTATTTAAGGGGAAGATAATGTGCTTGAATGTTTTAACAGATGCTAGAATACATAAACACAATTGCATTCATAATATTTTATTTAAATGACACTCAGCACAGAATAAGTCAATCCTGTAATAACATGTTACTGCTGAAGTGTTACAATGTAAAAACCTTTGTGCAAAAATTGCTTTAGAAACACCAATGCAGTAAGTACGCTACTACAGCTATTTAAAAAATCATCTGTACTGTATGATGCCTAATATCTCTCTCTATATTTACATTTTCTGCGATTGCTCTAAAAGTACTCAACAATGCCCATAACCTTGCACAATCATGTTAATTGATATTATTTACACACTGATCCTGCCTGTATAATTGTTTGTCATGCTCACCCTAGCTTTATCACAGTGAGTATGTAAGTTCCCCATAAAACCAACAGCAAATGTTACAGGACAAAATAACTAGGTAGGGAGGGATATGCTGAAATTTTGACCCTTCTGTATGCTTCAGAACATTGCTGGTTAACAACGGTTTCAATTATAGTTTAATCCTTACTTGAAAAGTGTCCATGTAGAGTCTAGAAATGTCAGTTAATCTGAAGTAAGTATGTGAAGGTATGTGATGGTATTCTCACAGTGTCCAGTTTCTGACCACTAATAGTTTCATTTATTTTCTTGCTAACATACTCTTGGCAGAATTTTTCAAGGTTGATGGTAAAATTCTGCAGAAACTACATTCGAAAGAACGAGGAAGAAAACCTACTACAAACTGGTCTGCAAAAAAATAGTTGCGCCAATCAGTGATCACTCAAGGACAGAATCTGTGAGGATCATCCGCCCTTACATCAATGCATGTCCACTTCAGATTAGAAAAAAGCTGCTAACAAATAATGACTTGACACATAATGGGTAAATTGCTCTGTCTGTGCTGTACCTGTTGGCTCATCCTATGCCCTTTTTTCATTAACTCAGGAGATCCCCATCTATTAATATTTCCAATCAGTGACCTGCTCCACTCATGATTCCAACCTATCCATTCTTTTGCTAATACAGAAACATAGAAACATAGAGGATAGGAGCAGGAGTAGGCTATTCGGCCCCTCGAGCCTGCTCCGCCATTTAATGAGATCATGGCTGATCATCCAAATTCAGTACCCTGTCCCTGCTTTCTCCCCATATCCCTTGATCCCTTTAGCCTTAAGAAATATATCTAACTCCTTCTTGAATATATTTAATGAATTGGCCTCAACTGCCTTCTGTGGTAGAGAATTCCACAGGTTCACCATTCTCTGGGTGAAGAAATTCCTCCTCATCTCTGTCCTAAATGGCTTACCCCTTATCTTTAGACTGTGACCCCTGGTTCTGGACTCCCCCGCCATCGGGAACATCCTTCCTGCATCTAGTCTGTCTAGTCCTGTTAGAATTTTATAAGTTTCAATGAGATCCCCTCTCATTCTTCTAAACTCCAGTGAATATAAGCCCATCGACCCAATCTCTCCTCATACGTCATTCCTGCCATCCCAGGTATCAGTCTGGTGAATCTTTGCTGCACTCCCTCCATGGCAAGAACATCCTTCCTCAGATAAGGTGACCAAAACTATACACAATACTCAAGGTGTGGTCTCACCAAGGCCCTGTACAACTGCAGCAAGACATCCTTACTCCTGTACTCGAATCCTCTCGCTATGAAGGCCAACCATTTGCCTTCTTAACCGCCTGCTGCACCTGCATGCTTACCTTCAGTGACTGGTAGCTACCTGTATTGTTTACATGAGAAATTTTGAGCAATTGAATTGCCTTAGTTCTATACTAAGTTCAATATTCCATAATTGTAATGCAGTTCTAACAGAGATAATGCACATGTTAATAATAGGTTATTATACAGCATACACTTTCTGTACAATGGTTTAAATCAAGGACTTAAATCATCACCCTGAAGAAAAAGATTGTAATGTGAAACATTGCTTAAAACTGAGTTAATCTTTTCATAACAGATCAGCAATGTTATTTTTAACATTCACACACCACAAGATCCTGACTTGACAAATCCTTCACAAGCATGCACACGTGTACACATGAAAAGTCAAGACCATATATGATCTCCATGTGATGGAAAGGTAATGAGGCGAGGCACAAGGAGTCAGGGCAAAGATATGTAAGATTAAATAAAATACAAATATAAAAATACATAAAGTGTCTGTGACAACAATTCTAAATTATTATCCTCACACTGAGATATAGAGGAGTAAAATTACTGCAGGGGTTCTCCCAGTCCTCCATTGTAACTTCAGTGGAAAATTGCCAGAAACCAAGAGAAACCACATGAATGGCCATTTACATAATTTCTCCAGGGTTTCCACCAAAGCTATAGTAGGAGATTCAGAGAACCCCCAGGAAATTCTACTCTATAACAAAAATATTAAATTATCACCCCACAAGAAGATATAAAGGGTCATAAACAAAAAATGAAAATAATTGCTCCCACAGAAATATATAAAGAACCTGTAACTATTTATTTAGATTATTACCTCCTGAACCAAGATATACAGAGCCAATATAAAAAAGAATACTTTCCCATGAATATATAATACTATATAAAGACCCAATAACACAAGCATTGCCCCCAGCAAATAAAATAGTGTGAAAAGCATAAGTGCTGCAAGATTTTTGTTAATAGGGGATTTAGTAACTGAGCATGGGCTGCATAGGATTGAGGACTAGAAATATTATATGGCAAAACCATCCATAAAGCAGCTGAGCAGCAGGCTGTGGGAGCGGCTTAGAATGGGCCTCGAGAACAACCCTCAAATTGGATGAAGTGGGTGGCAGCATGGAGTAGGTTTAGTTCACAACCAATGCCATGAGGCTGCAGCAAAAGCAAGTAAAGTATTAGGATGTAATGCAATGATGATCCAATATGAAACAAAATGTATATAGTGTCATTGTACAAGACCTTGGTTAGACCTATTTAGAATACTGTGTCCAGTTTTGGTCCCCTCACATGGTAGGTGATTATAGAGGTCCTAGAAAACTGTTTTCAATGGCTGAAGGATCGATAATGAGAGGGCAGAGATTTGGCAAAAGAACCAGAGGCGACATGAGGAAAAAAAATGTTATGCAATGAGTGAATTCTCTCCCTAAACCTCTCTGCCTTGCTACCTCTCTTTCCTCCTTTAAGACACTCCTTAAAGCCCACTTCTTTGACCAAGCTTTTGATCACCTGCCCTAATTTCTCCTTACATGGCTCGGTGTCCAATTTTTTGTCTTTTAATACTCCTGTGAAGCGTCTTGGGATGTTTTACTACGTTAAAAGCGCTATATAAATACAAGTTGTTGTTGTTAGGATTGGGGATGCACTGCCTGATAGGGTGGTGCATACAGATTCAATAGTATCCTTCAAAAGAGAATTGGATAAATACTTGAAGGAGGAAAAATTTGCAGGGATATAGGGAAAGAGCGGGGGAGTGGGACTAACTGGATTGCTGTTCGAAAGAGCTGGCACAGACTCGATGGGACAAATGGCCTCCTTCTGTGTTGTATTGTTCTATGAAAAGATTCAGTGGAGGGCCATTAGATTGTTAACTAGTTTAAAAGTCCTTCATTATCACAATAGGCTTAGAGAGCTGGGTCTTTTTACTCTACTCAGCTCACAACACAACCACTCCCTTCTAAATCTAGACTACTGTGCATCAATGTTCCCTCCAGATTTCTTTGTACCGAGTGGGCCACAAACTCCTTTCAGCACGACCTTTTGGTCCATGGGCAAATTTTACTACAACAACAACAACAGCAACCACTTAAAAACCATATTGCCACCCCTCTGTCTTAAATCATGAGACAATCAGACAAACTCTTAAAAGTCATGAAATCAGTTGCTCCTTTTTGGTTTATAAACCTCATTAGTGGCTTTATTTAATCTCTAACATGACACAGCTCTTACAAAAAACTATATTACATGAGTCTCGTGTTAGAATTTGCTCTGTCAGGTGTCCCATCAAAGTTAATAACATCTCGGGGTCATTGACCATTTAGGATATGCTAATATTGGAGGTTAGTCGGGGCAATGGGGAGGTAGGAAGAAGCAAATGGGTCGGCAACATCCCATATGACATGTTAATAGCAAATTGGCCAGAACAGTGGAGGCACCAAAATTAACATATAGCAACTATTAGCAAGGTTATCTGGGATTGTCCAGGACATCTCCTATTCCTTTGTAAATGCAGACAGGAAACATCAGGTTAAATTGATTTGCAGTTAAGCCATCAAGATGGCCATTATGTCAAGGTGTGGAGGTTTGGTGAGAAGGAACCTTGCTTCAACATACATTCTGGCCAAAGTCTCACACATCCTATGCTACCTCCACTCACACATCTCATTCTATCTCTCCGCTCACTGGTCCCATTCTACCTCTACTCAAACATTCCATTCTACCTTTACTCTGCTACTATCCTACACACGATTTACGACATTGTTAATTTTTGTATCATCCGCAAACTTCAAAATTGTACTCTCTATACCCAAGTCCAGGTAATTTATATACAACAAGTAAAGCAATGGTCCTAATACCGACCCCTGGTGGACACCACTGCATACTTCCCTCCAGTCAGAAAAACATCCATTCACCACTACTCTCTGCCTCTTACCCCGTAGCCAATTATGTACCCAAGTTACCATCGTCCCTTTAATACCATGTGCCTCTATTTTTGAATAAGTCTGTTATGTGATACTTCATCAAATGCCTCTTGAAAGTCCATAAATACATCTACTGCACTACCTTCATCAAACCTCTCTGTCACTTCACCAAAGAACTCAATCAGTTTAGTCAGACACAATTTGTCATCAACAAATCCGTGCTGGCTGTCCCTTATCAATCCATCTGAACCACAGGAGCAGAGTTACCGTCTCATCCCAAAAACAAATAGACTGGATATTGTTGGTGGAAGGAAAACACTTGATGAACCAAATGACTTGTTCTGCTAAGTTTTCTTATCATTACATCAGACATTAGCAATAACTTTGTTTCCAACATTTGTTGGGAGGTGGTGACAAACTAAAGCTGGAGTTAACGTGCACTCAGTACAAACATAAACCTGTACGAGACTTGCGTCTCACACCTTTAGTACCCTGAATTATCTCTTAGGTTATACCACCACTTTTTCATTGACGTGCACCCAAAATCACTTTCCATGGGAGCAAAAGTGCTTGTAGAACTACGGCCTAATTATAGATTAAAAAGTGCTTCCCTCCCCCTCCCGCCCTGGTATTGTTCAGCTTTAATCAGACACTCATTCACATCAACATTTCCAGTTCAGGACTGTCTTGTTGGGTTACACATCCAGAGCTCACTTTGTCTGCATTACACTGCATGAATTGAACATGAGACATAAAATAAAAGTTTGCCTGAAGAGGTTCACCAGGACACTCTGTCTAGAGATCGGGAAAGTTCTGAAACATCGAGGGACAATCCGTTTGTCAATAGTCCACCTTTCGCAAAGCTGCAGCACATCATCATCTTCCTCTTGGCTTCAGTTTAAAAAATGTAGGACATTTTTAAGGCTTTAAAACTCAAGCAACATTAAAAAAAAACACCTTTGGATGTTAACGTTTGTTTACTCAAAAATAAACATAAGAACATAAGAACATAAGAAATAGGAGCAGGAGTAGACCAATCGGCCCCTCGAGCCTGCTCCGCCATTCAATAAGATCATGGCTGATCTGATCCTAACCGCCAATCCACTATCATAGAACCATCTCCTGAATCTAACAGAATTAGACACACGAAATAGGAGCAGGATCAGGCTACACGGCCCCTGGGTCCGCTCCGCTACCCACAGGGCCATGACCGATCCGAACCTAGTCTCATGTCCAAATTCCTGCCCGCTCCCCGTAACCCTTAATTCCCTTTACTTCTAGGAAACTGTCTAATTCTGTTTTAAATTTATATAATGATGTAGCTTCTACAGCTTTTTGGGGCAGCATATTCCATGGACCTACCACCCTCTGAGTGAAGTAGTTCCTCCTCATCTCAGTTTTGAAAGAGCAGCCCCTTATTCTAAGACTATGCCCCCTAGTTCTAGTTTCACCCATCATCGGGAACATCCTCCCCGCATCCACCCGATCCAACCCCTTCACAATCTTATATGTTTCAATAAGATCGCCTCTCATTCTTCTGAACTCCAATGAGTAGAGTCCCAATCTACTCAACCTCTCCTCATATGTCCATCCCCTCATCCCCGGGATTAACCGAGTGAACCTTCTTTGTACTGACTCGAGAGCAAGTATGTCCTTTCTTAAGTATGGACACCAAAACTGTACGCAGTATTCCAGGTGCGGTCTCACCAATACCTTGTACAACTGAAGCAATACCTCCCTATTTTTATATTCTATCCCCCTAGCAATGAAAGCCAACATTCCATTGGCCTTCTTAATCACTTGCTGCACCTGCATACTAACCTTTTGAGTTTCGTGCACCAGGACCCCCAGATCCCTTTGTACTTCAGTACTTTCCAGTTTCTTGCCATTAAGATAATAACTTGCTCTACGATTTTTCCTGCCAAAGTGCATAACCTCACACTTTCCAGTATTGTATTCCATCTGCCAAATCTCTGCCCACTTACTTAGCCTGTCTATGTCCCCTTGCAGGTTTTTTATGTCCTCCTCACTCACTACTTTCCCTCCCATCTTAGTATCATCTGCAAACTTTGATATGTTACACTCGGTCCCCTCCTCCGAATCGTTAATATAGATTGTAAAGAGTTGGGGACCCAGCACTGACCCCTGCGGAACACCACTAGTTACTGATTGCCAGTCTGAGAATGAACCATTTATCCCAACTCTCTGCCTTGTGTTAGATAGCCAATCCTCTATCCATGCCAGAATATTACCCCCAATCCTGTGATTTTTTATCTTAAGCAATAATCTTTTGTGTGGCACCTTGTCAAATGCCTTTTGGAAGTCTAAATACACTACGTCCACTGGTTCCCCTTTATCCACCCTATATGTTACTTCCTCAAAGAACTCCAGCAAATTTGTCAAACATGACTTCCCCTTCATAAAACCATGCTGACTTTGTCCTATTAAATTATGATTATCCAAATGTCCTGTTACTGTCTCCTTAATAATGGACTCCAAAATTTTACCTACCACAGATGTTAGGCTAACTGGTCTATAGTTTCCAGCCTTCTGTCTACTGCCCTTTTTAAATAAGGGTGTTACATTAGCAGTTTTCCAGTCTGCCGGGACCTTTGCCAAGTCCAGGGAGTTTTGGAAAATTATTACCAATGCATCCACAATCCCTACCGCCACTTCCCTCAAGACCCTAGGATGTAAGCCATCAGGTCCAGGTGATTTATTCGCCTGGAGTCCCATTATTTTACCGAGTACCACTTCCTTAGTGATTTTGATCGTGTTTAGCTCCTCCCCCCATTTAGCCCCCTGTTTGTCCAGTGTTGGGATATTTTTAGTGTCTTCTACTGTAAAGACTGATACAAAATATTCATTCAGTGTTTTTGCCATCTCCATATTTCCCACCATTAATTTCCCGGTCTCATCCTCTAAGGGACCAACATTTACTTTAGCCACCCTTTTTCTTTTTATATAACTATAAAAACTCTTACTATCTGTTTTTATATTTTTTGCTAATTTACTTTCATAATCTATCTTCCATTTCTTAATCAATCTTTTTGTTATTTTTTGCTGTCTTTTAAAGTTTTCCCAATCCTCTATCCTCCCGCTAGATTTGGCTACCTTATATGCCCTTGTTTTTAGTCGAATACTATCCTTAATTTCTTTACTTAGCCATGGATGGCTGTCTTTTCTTTTACACCCTTTTCTTCTCAGTGGAATATTTTTTTTTTGGAAGTTGTAAAATAACTCCTTAAATGTACACCACTGATCATGTATCGTCTTACCCTTTAATCTATTTTCCCAATCCACTCTACTCAATTCCGCTCTCATACCTTCATAGTCTCCTTTATTCAAGCTTAGCACGCTTGTTTGAGATCCAACCTTCTCACCCTCTAATTGAATATGGAATTCAACCATGTTATGGTCACTCATTCCAAGGGGATCCTTTACTAGGACATTTTTAATTAATCCTGTCTCGTTACACAGGACCAGATCTAAGGTTGCTTGCCCCCTGGTCGGTTCAGTTACATACATTTACATGAAATAAATATACAGACGTTAAATATGTGATGATTTATTTTTTTTGTAAGAAAAGTTAACTGAGAAATAAATATATTCTAGCAAGCAATTTGTTGCATATCTCCTTCATTCCTGCTTTGGATTGCTTAGGAAAGCAGAAGTGGTCACTTATTATGAAGGCTTAGTGGAAAAGGCATTTGATGTGAAAGTAGCAGCCTTAAGCAGAGAATGCCCCCCATCTGAGCATCCAGGTGTGTTTGGCTGTGAATTCCTGGTGGTTTTGGGTGACGGTGTCTGATAGATCAACCCCAGTTAATGCTGATGTCATTTTCTGCAGTGAGTTTTCAGATTCAGTGTATTCTGTGCCCATAAAAGGAACATGTGAACTTTCTCTGATCAATAACAGTGCCTACAATTCAAAAAGTACATTATTGGCTGTAAAGCGCTTTGGGATGTCTGGTGGTCGTGAAAGGTGCTATATAAATGCAAGTCTTTCTTTGAGCATGTAATATAGGCTGACATTTCAGTGCAGTACTGAGGGAATGCTCCATTTATTTAAATGGGCGCTGCAACTTTAGACTGCACTGGAAGATAATAGTATTCTGCCGGAAGATAATAACAACTACCATTTAAGAGTTTCTCTCAAATTTTGTTTCCCAAATATTAATCAATTGAGTATAGCTGAATTGGAATAATAACTTATTAGGAGTAATACAGGGACAGTGTAACAGCATCAAAACAGTTTCATATATATTTAATAAAATCAACCAGGGGAATATGGTTTTGTGGTTGCTTGACTTGTTAACCTACTCCGATTACACATCTCTCATCATTCATGAGGGAATTTATTCAGTCAGCCTATAATTGACTTAAATTTATCCAGATGATGTCTGTTCATTGGACTCAAAAATACAAAAATGTTTCACAGCTAAATTATTAATAAACAAAATATGCAAACTATATTTATGGTGCTAATTACATAAAACCCAAGAAACACAGAGTAATTCACACAACTATATGTAATGTAACCTTTACTTGCTGTAAAACTGGTGCTGACACAGCTCTGTAACTAGAAATTAAAAATTAAATTTTAGCAATGCAATAATCATCTTTTTCTCTCTGCGGTTGGTGAATAGCACATTGACTATGGTTACGTAGGCAAATCTTTTTCTCTCTGCTGTTGGTGAATAGCACATTGACTATGGTTACGTAGGCAAATGCAGCATCCATTTTGCACACAGCAAGGTCCTATAAAAACTGCAATGTGGTACATGATCAATTAATCTATTCTTGGTGATGTTGTTTGAGGGAGTAATGTTGACACTGAGAACTCCCTGCTCTTTTTTGAAAACAACGCCAGGAAGTAATGCAACATTCTAGTGCTGCAGCTACCAGGCTTCCAAAAATAAGGTTATTTATTCCCAAATTATGTTGCTATGCAATGGACATTTGCCTTTCTATAAAAAGATGCGTTTTAGCTAAAACAAATATTAAAATAATAGGATGGGTTATTTATAGGGAATAGAAACAAAGTTCAATTCCCTAGTTTATCATGCAGAGTGAAACTTATCAAGCATCATGTATCTCACCCTACAATGGATTAGAATGGTCGAGTTTGGATCAATGCTTCAGACAGGAACATGGGTTTCTGTAGAATTGGTTGATTTTTTTCAGCTTGGGAGTCTTGCTTGCATGTTAGCTTTTCTCAGCACCACTATTTACTGCTGGGATGTTCTGATGTAAGCAGGATACATAAGAGGCAACTTAATATATATATATATATATATATATATTTGTATTTCAGTTTAACAATTTTTATTATGATAATTCTTTCATTACATTGTTAAATTCCTCTGATTTCTTTTCTTATAGTCTCTGTTTGGAATGCTGTAAAAGGCACTAAGGCTGGAATGGTTAATAGAATATTGTGCCTGAAAACCTACAGATCGACAGCAGTAAGCAGCATTTCTTGCCACTCCAGAAAACTCACCAGTATGGGGCAAGAAGTCATTTCATAATTTCATCTCACCTGTATGCTTGGGAGATCATAAAACACTGCAAGAATAAGGAGACTTTCCTCATTACAGCACCAGTGCAAAATTACAACTGCAACCAAGTTGCTTACCTTTTTGAATGAGCTTTTTAACACTTTGAAATTAAATTACTTGGTTGTGGCAAATGTGTTGTAACTGACACGTGTTACTTATAACTTGTTCTATGTTCATAATCACCGGATACCTGTAGTATTTAACCTTGCAATGTCCACTATGTATGCTTTCCACTGATGCACATTGATATGGATTGTGATTGCATAATGTTATATGGGAATGTTGTATCACATGCATTGGGGTGTTAGTTAATATTTTTGGTGTTATTGGCCATTGACAGCATGTTACAGGAGTAATGACAATCTAAAGCGTGCACACTTTCCATTTTCTCGGATGGCACATTCTTATCCTTCGTATCTCACATTTTAACTGATTCTTCCTAATTAGGTATCACATGCATTTTTGCAAACACTAGTTTTTTCTGAAGATATATAAATTCAGCAGCCCAAAATGGACCGTGAAGATAAAAATAAAAGTAATATCACTGTTACTTTGGATAATGGTAATAGTACTACCTTATATGGACTAGGTCTCCCTTCTTGGGATGACTATAATGGAAGTATACATGATATAAGATATTTACTGGTTGGAATTTATACATTTATTACTGTTCTGGGGCTTCTTGGTAACTTTTTTGTTGTAATTGCACTGTGTAAAAACTTAAAACAGAAATCAATGATTAACTTTCTGATTGGAAATTTAGCCTTATCTGACATTTTAATTCTGTTGTTTTGTTCACCGTTTACACTGACTTATGTTCTTCTGGACCAGTGGATCTTTGGGGAGATCATGTGCTATATAGTACCATTTGTTCAGTGTGTGTCTGTCATGGTTTCTATACTAATGCTGATGTCAATTGCCATGGTTAGGTATCATATGATAAACAATCCATTATCCAACCATTTTACCATAAATACGGGATATTTGTTAATGGGAACTGTGTGGATTATTGGATTTACTATTTGCTCACCATTACCCATCTTTCATAAAATCATAGACCTAAGTGAAACTGTTCACTTAGAGTCCTTAAAAAATAAATATTTATGTATCGAATCATGGCCATCTGATTCTTACAGAATCGCCTACACATTGTCCTTATTATTCATCCAGTATATTTTGCCAATAGTTTGTCTAACAATCAGCCATGCTAGTGTTTGCAGGAAGATAAGTGCCACTGTGCCCAGCAGGCAAAGCAGATCCGAGGAGAATGAAATGATAAATTTAACTATACACCAGCCAGCTAACAAACAGCAGCAAGCACAACACTCAAAGATGCAAGGATGGAGCTATTCCTTTCTGAGAAAACACAAGAGGAGATACAGCAAGAAGTGTGCCAGCGTCACGCCTGCCACGCTCAAAGTCCACAACAATGACCAGACTCACAATGATCTCTTAGTAACCCATGGTTCAGAGAGTACACAGCCTTTACCCACTTCTTTTCTACCAGGTGTACCTGTATGTTTTGAAGTGAAAGCTATGGAACCTGAAGAGGCCACCAATTCATATAATGTTCCTGTTACAGCAAAATCTATCTCCAGGTTGAGGAAACGATCACGCAGTGTTTTCTACAAACTGACCATAGTAATCATTGCTTTTACTGTCAGCTGGATGCCTCTGCACATTTTTCACCTTTTAACTGACTTCAATGCCAATCTGATTTCCAACAGGCACTTCAAGCTGGTGTATTGCATCTGTCACCTGCTGGGGCTGCTGTCCTGTTGCCTGAATCCTATACTGTATGGCTTCTTGAACAATGGTATCAAATCCAGTTTACAATCCTTGGTCAAATGCTTTTGGGTAGAATAATACCTACAGAGGGCAATATTGGGGTTTGGCACCTCAGACACATATTGAACAAGTTTGCCAGTCATTAGTACAGCTTACGTCAGATCACTAAATTCTCTGTGGCAGTTGGACTGTGATCAATATCTGCTCCTGAGTCATTCTAACTCATTCCCTGAAGTTCTATTCTAAAAGTATTGTTAAAAATACTCACCTTATCTTCTACTTATTGAAATCTCAATAGGAAATTAAATAAAGGTTTCTGCTCTGTTGTATAGTGAACATAAACAGAAAATAACAATGGTGTTTGTTTATATTATCTTGTGCTGTTATTAATTTACAATCAATGAAAACATTTTCTGGTCATAGCTATTTTCTGAAAGTGCATTAATGTAGGAAAGGGAAATTTTTATCCACTGATTCAATCTCACGGATATTTATTGATATTAAAAGTGAACCTCATCTACACAATATATTCTTGTATCTTATGGACTGTACCAAATAGCTTAGTGACCCAATTTTATTTAAGCCTTCTAATGTTATCAAAAAACTTTTCTTTAAAGCATATTTTTGACTTCACACTGTCTGAACCAAAGAGGAATCACTAATGCAGACAATCAATATATATTCCACCTCCCATGCCTTGGTACACTGTCTAAACCTGAAGAGAAGTCACAAATTCAGACAGTAGTTAATATATATCCCGTCCCTAATTCACCTTCAAATACAATGGCCTCAACCATGCTCTTAAAATTGATATTTGCAAATTAAAGTCTCCACTAGAATAAATTGCTTGAAAAATATCTTATATAAACAGTCTAAATAATGTTTTATATGCTGTTGAAATGTTCTGTGCATTACTTGTATTATAATCATATTAAATGATAACACTGTTAAAGGGAGTACTGTATCAAAATTCATCCAGGAAAACATTTTTTTTGTTTATACAGGAATACACAGTGTTGATAGAAATCATGTTGAAATGTACCATCACATCACTTGTATGTGGTAGAATTATGATGGAAATGATACGTTGCTCTTTGCTTTTTACTCTGTTCAAGCAGAATAAAAATCGGAAAATGATTTGTTGCAGATGCAGTGCCTCCTTTAATGTTTATATCTCAAAACATTATGCAATCACTGATGACTTCATCGCTCTTCTGTTAAATGTCTGTAAAGGGGAAAAAATTGTTTCAGTCGAAAGTATAATTTATTTTGAATAACTGTAGCTTTCTGGACTGTTAGGCTTAATCAGACATTTAGAGGTGATACTTTTATTAAAACCAGTCACAATGGGACATAGCACCTCAGCAGCCTGTCCAAAGGAGTGTTAAGATTGTAAATTTCACTTTCAAAACTTTCCGTTACGTAGTTCTGATAGTGAAATACCGTACAGAGCAAAATAATGAAGTGAATTGGATCAAGCCACAATAAATATAAAATTATTAAAAACGGAATATATGTAACAAAATGAGAACAGAATGATGCATTCAGAATATTATATCCTTTCATGTTTCTATAGATACCACAAATTAAACTGAAATTTGCATGTATTCGTTTAATAAATGTGGAATTCATGATTTAATTCAGTCTCATTTAGCTTCCATGACTTTGATGGATTTGTCGAGGGCTAATTCCACCTTGTGTAGTAGATTGTTGTTTGCTGATACACTGACGACAGTGGCTTGCAGCAGTGAAATTACTGGCTGTTTGGGGGGCAATAATAAGGACAAATAATGCCTGAAATGTTCAAGTAATAAGCATTCTTGTTGTTTTATTACTTAATTCAGGCATTATTTGTCCTTATTATGCTCCAGTGTCTTCTGCTAAACGTTTTCCTGTGTGTTATGCTCCAGTGTGTTCTGTTAAACAGAAGAAAAGGCAAGCAGTCTCAAAGTGAACTCACAAGTAAGGACTAGTTTTGTTATTGAAGTCAATCAAATGTCAAATGGATGTAGACTTGGAAATACAATGCTTTCACATATTAATATTGAATTGCGATGGAACTGTGCACATTAATTCTGTCTTGTAATGAAGAATGATATTATGTAAATCTTTAAACTAAGCAGTTCTTCATCATGGTATTATGTGAATAAACTGAAAAACTGATGACTTCTGTTTCTGAATTTTGATACATTATATACTTTATGTATAGACAACATTTCATCAGCAATGCAAGCGGGGAGAGGCAGAGCTATCTCTGGGTGCACTCAAATCTCAAAAGTATGTACAGAAAATGACTCAGCCTCCAATCTTGTAAGTTTCTTTCAACTGAGAACAGCTCTTGTTACAGTTAGCTATTTTCAATTAGTAAAAATTAGTAAGTTAAAGATCAGCCTTTGTCTTGGTGTCAGTTTTATTGGCAATAAGGTGGGAGAAGATGATTCACAACCACTGCTCGGCGATACTCTTACCTCCTCTGATGCCAGACTGCACTGAGAGGTTTATAATGTCTGTTTGAAACTGGTACACTGAAAATGTAAGTGTAGCCCTGTGTGCAGTACATAGTTGGTATAATGCTGCAGTTGTCCTCAGTGAGTACAAGTCTCATGTATTTGGAAAATGGAATAGCTCATTAGCCTGTCTTGAAGGACTCTTTCATTCAACTCTCCAAAGCAAAAGCCTTTTCTTTCCCTTCACTTTTTTCCCTCAGAATTTTTGCTTCCATTGTCTGTTAATGTTTTTGTTTCTTTTTGCCTGCTCTTTTTGTCAGCACAACCTCCTGTTCCTCATTCACAATTTTCCCATTTATTTCAATGTAGCTTTTTTGTGAAAACTTTCTTTAAATGTACTATGTGCTGGCTCCATTTTCTATCGCATAGGCATTCACTTCTATTAACTGAATTTGCTTTATAATTTACAATTTTATCTTAAATTGTACTATTATAAATTTTGTGTCTGCACTAGATACATTTTTCTTGTTCAGCATATGGGAAATTCCAAATGTGAGCTAATTTAGATACCTTATGAACCTTAGATAGATCCCGAACCAGCATTCTCTTGTGAACATGTTAGGAAAAGATTAATCTGATACTCTTTAGCTAATGCAGATTACAATGGCCCTGAAAATCCACAAGATAGAGCACCTCAGTTTGAATACCAAGATGCACATGTCCTGGACCTTTGCTACTGTCCCCATCAAAGTTTGCAGGATCAGAGGGAGGTCCCACAATTTATAAGCTTTTGCAGCATATCAGGGGCTCGCTCCCTCACTAAAGGGTCCAAAAAGTGTGGTTGAGGAGTGCTAGTGCTGGTCTTGGAATCAGAAGAAATCTGTAGGTGCTCCGATGGTCCCCTTACAAAGAATACTACTTATAAAATTTATGGCCAAATCTTCAGGGGTCCAGGTCTCGATCCCAGCTTGGATTCCCAGGTGGGCTCCCATCGGCCAGTGACCACTTCACCACCTGGGCGGTCATGTGGTGGAGTGGATCATCTTCCCAATGTAGACCCACCGATTCAATGGAATAAAACTCGGGCAGGTTCTACAACGAGCAAGAAATCCGCTTTGCCACGTTATCACCCAAGCAGTGAAGTTGAAAATTACCCCCAGTGTGTCATACCGTATCCCTCAAATAGGATCCTATGAGTTCCTATCAGAATCAGTCTCCAGAATTTTAGAAGAACTCTGGTACTGTTTCAGAGTTCTATTTTTAACTAATCAATTTGTGTAAAGTCAGGTTATCAGATGAACGTTATGATATTTCTTTCATAAATGTAATTAAGAAATACTATATATGCAAATATATGAATATATTTAGAAGCTAGATTAAACTTACACAATTCTTACAGAAAAATCCATTTTCATCAGCAAAGATTATTTAATATACATGTGTCCAGGCATGTTTTTTAACAAGAAATTCAGACTGGATAAGCAATCAGCTCATCTGGATACAGGAAATCCTATTGGCCCCAAAATTTCCTGTGGCAGGGCAACAAATGGCACCCAGTGTTAGTTAGACTTGCCCTTGCCCATTTAACGTTGAAAATATTTAGCACTGGAAGGTGCTGTAAGTACGAGATGGAAATGGTTTGGCGCCCTCTACAGGGCATCTGGGACATGCGTGAACAGGGCAAGCAACTGCATCTCCTTAACCAATCAGATTGAAGTATTCTGAAATTAACTGAGAAGTATAAATTAGAATGGGTGAATTCAATATCAAATCAGGCACAGAAAGAGAAATAAAGAGAGGGAAAAAAGATTGGATTAAGAGGGAGAGAAAAAAGACAGAAAGAAAAAGTAAATTTAAAAAAAAATTCTATTAACACTTATCTCGTTAAAAGGGTAATTAGACTTGAAATGACTTGACTTAACTTTCTGTGTCGGATTTAGATCATATCTACGATGCAAGAACAGGAACTTAACGCTGCTCAATGCAAAGCTAACAGCAGAGCTGTGCATCCCTACAGCAACTTTTCGATTTCTGCGTTTAATTGTGCATCTGCTCTTGTCTGAAGTTGCTGTGGCATTTGCCCATAAATAACGAGCGCTATTAGCCTTCCTGTTATTTTCACAGCAATGTTTGGGCCATTATCTATATAAATGCAGCCAAAAGCAATTTAAGTCAGTGAGCCAATCTGACCGAGGATTAGATGTCCCTTTTGCTCTCTTGCTTAGCAGCCACTATTTGAACTCTGAAATAACAACAGAAAATGCTGGAAAAACTCAGCATTTGAACTCTAATTGGCATAAAATGAAATCCACACATTTGTGAAGCCCTCACTATTGATTATGCATAAGACGTGTTAATAAATACTGTCTGTTCCAAATGAAAACTTGTTCATTAAAAGTTTGGTTAAGTCATAGGAAATTTATGGCTACTCATAAATTAGAAACTGCTTCTTTGAAATGCTGTTCCAATATTTCTGCAGCAATATTTTATATTTGTGTGTTGAAATTGAATTTTAGGTGTTTTGTATATAATAGAATAATATTGTCACTTTATTTTGATCTTTGGTGTTTCTAATACATAAAAATTAGTAAGTATTTCCCTCTAAAATATTAGGAACTAACACAATGATCTGGATTTTGCAGTCAGTGGTGAAGGAAAGGCACTCGCCGCTGACCTCGAAAAAAGCTGCCCACAAAGATTTAGCGGGCTCTAGAGTGTAGATTTCCTCTTTTCCAATGTCAGTTTCAATTTGGTGCCTTCTATAGGGGATCTGTGGCATCCAGCAACAGGGCAGGCAGCAGGCAGGCTGATCAGCCAATCAGATTAGAGAATTCTCACAGACAACAAAGCAGGAAGTAAAAAACAGGGAATATAGATCGCATTTAAATCATTGTACAGAAAGCGAAATAAAGATTGGGACATATACATGGGGTTAAGGGAGAAATGTAAATATCAGAAAAAAAATGTTTTTAAATATATTTATTTTATTAAAAATCTGTAATTTTTTTATGTTCTTCTGTGAGAATGAGGTCCACACTTGTAAAAATAATTTTTCAGTGCCAGAATGGTTGTTCAGCAGTAATTATGGCTTAGCACGCTGTTAAAAACTCAGTTACTTGTGACTGAACAAGGCTTAACATTTTCATTGTTTTTTACAGTGAGAATAGTGTGTAAATAGTTGAAGTTCACCACAAATCAGTGATTTCGAATGATTCCATCTGTGAAGACTGCAACGAAGGGACAATTCCCTCTGTGACACCCTGGTCCACTCCTCAATCACCCCAACACCCCCTCCCCTTCCCACGGTACCTTCCCGTGCAAGTGCAGGAGATGCAAAACCTGCCCTACCAATTCCTCCCTTCCCAATGCCCCAAACACTCCTTCCAGGTGAAACAACGATTTACTTGTACAGGTAGACTATCCTTTATCCGAACTTCCGAAAACCGAAAACCTCTAAAAACCGAAAGTTTTTTCGTTCAGCGTAAGTCGTGCGCACGACGCTGACCCCAGCCCCCGACCCCCCGCCGACCCCCCTGCCGACGCCGACCCCCGCCGACCCCCACCCCTGGCCCCCCGCCGACCCCCCCGCCGACACCGACCCCCGCCGACCCCCCCGCCGACGCCGACCCCCGCCCCGACTCCCCGCCGACCCCCCCGCCGACGCCCACCCCCGCCGACCCCCACCCCCGACCCCCCACCGACCCCCACCCCCGACAAATTTCCCAGTCTTATAAAATACCTTCTGAAATCCGAAATTTTCCGAAAACCGAAACACGGCTGGTCCCAAGGTTTTCGGATAAAGGATAGTCTACCTGTACTTCTTTCAATTTAGTATACTGTATTCGCTGCTCATGATCCAGTCTCCTCTACAGTGGGGAGACCAAACGCAGATTGGGTGATCACTTTGCTGAACACCTCTGTTCAGTCCACAAGTGTGACCCCGAGCTTCCGGTCACTTGCCCTTTTAATTCTCTCTCCCACTCCCACTTTAAACTCTCTGTTCTCGGCCTCCTAAACTGTTCCAAGGAAACTTGAGGAACAACATCTCATCTTTTGATTAGGCACTTTACAACCTTACAGACTCAACATTGAGTTCAATAATTTCAGATCATAACCAATGCTCCCATTTTTCAGACAGCAGGTGTTGGTAATGGTTCTGCTGCCATTTACAGCTCTAGGCCCACCTTCTGTTTCTTTACTTGTCCCATTACCAACCCCTTTTGCCTTGCACCATCATCCCTTTATTCACTTAATCCCTTTGCCCTATCACAGATCTTCCCTATTATTCTTTCCTCCCCTCCCCCTCCCCTTTCCCTGCCTCTATACTTTCTTAAAAACTGTTGCATCTCTAATTTTTTCCAGTTCTGACAAAAGGTCATTGACCTGAAACATTAACTTTATTTCTCTCTCCACAGATGCTGATTATTTCCAGCATTTTCTATTTTTATTTCAGATTTCCAAGATCCGCAGTATTTTGCTTTTGTGGCAGAGACTTGGAAGGAGGTTACATCCCTTTTTTTGCAGTTAGGGAAATAGATAACATCTAAACAAACAGAAAGTATGTTTGCTCTTAATAAGTAAAGGCAGGTACAGTGATATAGATAATGTGAAATGAATGCAGATGCTTCTCATAGAATGACAGCAGTGAATCTGCCCAAAAGCAGCTGAAATATTCAACAGTGCAGAGGCCGAGAACTAATTACCTTGAACTATGCTGCAAAGTTAAACCGCTGGTCTTTATTGGTAAGTCATACATGGTTGATTCAAATCAAATGATTTTGATTGGCTGGCCAACAGTGATAAATGAAGGCATAAGGGGCTAGAAATTCATTATAGCCGAGGAATGGGCGGTATCAGTAGAAAAGTTACATAAGAACATAAGAAATAGGAGCTGGAGTAGGCCATTTGGCCCTTGAGTCTGCTCCACCATTCAACAAGATCATGGCTGATCTTCTATCTCAACTCCCCCTTCCCGCACTATCCCCATATCCCTTAAGTCCCTTAGTTCCCAAAAATTGGAGAATTAGCGTCAGACGCAAATGCGTTAGACTGCACGAAAAATTCATGCTCACTGCTCAATAAAATGATTGGAGTCCCAAATCAAGTCTTAAAACCTAAGCTCATTGGCGTTAGATTTAAAGGGTGGACCAATATCAGATGCAGTCTAATCACAAATTATCATTGCCACAGACTTTTTTCACTACTTAAAGTGGAGGTTCATTGAAGCTGCAGCACCTCATTCTCAGCATTGCTGGCTGTGCAGCTGCCTCAGCAAGCAGAAGCAGGACAAGGAGAAGGAGCTGGAGAACTGAACCAAGTGTGCTCATGGCAGGTCCATGCCCCAGGGAGAGAGCCCACAGATTCTCCGATGAACCATTGGAGGCATTGGTTTTCGTAAAGGAGTGATGGAGGGTGGTGCTCTACCCGGCAAGTGGCAGGAGGCCCTTGCCACAAGTCTTCCACATCATGTGGAGGGAGGTAGCACAGCATATCTCGGGCAGCTCTGTGGTCCCCAGGACCCACACACAGTGCAGGAAGAAATTTAACAAGCTCACTCGGGAGGTCAGGGTGAGTCAATGCTTCAACGAATGCTACACAACCACCATCTGAACCACAATCTTCACACACTGCCCAAAGCACCACACCCTCAGCGCTCACCCACCAACAATCTCTACTGAGCAACACTCACACCCACATCTCACACCTTGCACACAATGGCAGCTATTCAACTTTGGCAGGCACATCACCCAAACACATTGCTCCACACTCACTCACACACTTTCCTTTCTCTTGCAGACCAAGGTGGCTCACAACAGGAGGGAGCAGGAGTGCACAGGCCGACACCCAGTCACTGCCTGCACTGGAGAATTGAGTGCTGCAATTCATTTGGCGCCAGGTGGTGGGCGCTGTGGCCACCGGCGACGTTGAACCTCTTGGAGACAACAACAGTATGTTCATCCCTACTCCTTCTACTCACATCCTACTTCTTCCTCACCCCACACGCGTTTCGCACTTTCCAGCTAATCATGCTGTATGCATGCATTTCTCCCTTCCGGCCTCCCTCCCCATACCTCACTTTACCCCGACTCTTGCGCCTTTATGCTTTCAGATAATGAGCAAACACCAGAGCATCCTGTCCCTGAGGGCACCATAGCAAGTGAGGGAGGAGAAGAGGAGGAGGAAGAACACACAGTGTCACTATATCTCTCACCCGCAGACACCAGCTCAGATACTGGCACTACGCGTTCTTTAGAGGCTAGTATCGTAACAGGATCTGTACAGGGTGAGGCACTGGGGACGAGTGGCCTGCAGCAAGTCCAGGGGGAAAGGGTAGCTCCCGGTCCAGCTCCCCGGAGGGTGAGTTCGCGCGCAAATTCTGCTGCACAGGACTCAGATGAGGACCTCGATGGGGTGGCCTTTAGAAGGAGGATGATGGGCATGCACACGGAGATGAGAGATGCAATGGTAAGGGTGCCTGATGTTAAATCCGTGAATCTTGATGTATGGTGTCATAGAAACATAGAAACATAGAGATAGGAACAGGAGTAGGCCATTCGGCCCTTCGAGCCTGCTCCGCCATTCAATGAGATCATGGCTGATCTTCGTCTGAGATCATAGCTGATCTTACCAGTTCAGTACCCCGTCCCCGCCTTTTCTCCGTAACCCTTAATCCCCTTAGCCTTCAGAAATATATCCAATTCTCTCTTGAAAATATTTATTGAATTAGCCTTCACAGCCCTCTGTGGCAGGGAATTCCACAGGCTCACCACTCTTTGAGTGAAGAAATTCTTCCTCATCTCTGTTTTAAATGATTTGCCCGCTATTTTTAGACTGTGGCCCCTGGTTCTGTGCTCCCCGGCCATTGGAAACATTCTCTCTGAATTCAGCCTGTCCAGGCCTGCCATAATTTTATATGTTTCGATGAGATCCCCTCTCAATCTTCTAAACTCCAGTGAGTACAAGCCCAAACTATTTAATCTCTCTTCGTAGGTCATTCCCGCCATTCCAGGTATCAGCCTGGTGAATCGCCGTTGCACTCTTTCCATGGCAAGAACATCCTTCCGCAGATGGGGCGACCAAAACTGTACACAATACTCCAGATGCGGTCTCACCAGCACCTTGTACAGCTGTAGTAAGGTATCCCTATTCCTATACTCGAACCCCCTTGATATGAAGGCCAACATACCATTTGCCTTCTTAATCGCCTGTTGCACCTGCATGCTCTCCTTCAGTGACTGGTGCACAAGAACACCCAGGTCCCTCTGCACTTCCCCATCTCCCAATCTATTGCCATTTAGATAATAATCTACCCTCCTGTTTTTACCCCCAAAGTGGATAACCTCGCATTTATCCACGTTATAGTGCATCTGCCACGTATCCGCCCATTCCCCCAACCTGTCCAAATCGCACTGTAGCCTCCTGACATCCTCATCAGAGCCCACCCCTCCTCCTAGTTTAGTGTCGTCAGCGAATTTGGAAATATTGCATCCAATTCCCTGATCCAGATCATTTATATATATTGTGAACAGCTGGGGTCCCAGGACAGATCCTTGCGGCACCCCGCTGGTCACTGCCTGCCACTCCGAAAACGAGCCGTTTATTCCAACTCTCTGTTTTCTATCCGCCAGCCAGTTCTCTATCCACGTTAATACTTTGCCCCCAATCCCATGAGCCTTAATTTTGCATGATAATCTTTTGTGTGGAACCTTATCAAAGGCTTTCTGGAAGTCAAGGTACACCACATCCACTGGCTCTCCCCCATCTATTTTACCAGTTACTTCCTCAAAAAATTCCAGCAGATTAGTCAAACACGATTTACCCTTTGTAAATCCATGTTGACTCTGTCCGATCCTTTCCCCATTTGTCAAGTGCTCCGCTATTTTATCCTTAATAATGGACTCTAGCATTTTGCCCACAACCGATGTAAGGCTTACTGGTCTATAATTCCCTGCTTTCTCTCTACCCCCCTTTTTAAATATTGGGGTAACATTAGCTACCCTCCAATCCACGGGTACTGTTCCCGAGTCAATGGAGTTCCGGAAGATGATCCTTAGAGCATCTGCTATCTCCAGGGCCACCTCCTTAAGTACCCTAGGATGTAGTTTATCAGGCCCCGGGGATTTGTCGGCCTTCAGTCCCCTCAACTTACCCAACACCATATCCCTAGAGATACTAATTTCTGTCAGCTCCTCCCTCTCATTAGTCCCTATGTTTGCCGATATTCCTGGGAGGTTATTTGTGTCCTCCTTTGTGAATACAGAACCAAAGTATGAGTTTAATTGGTCTGCCATTTCCTTATTCTCCATTATATATTCTCCCGAATCGGACTGCAAGGGACCGACTTGGGATTTTACCAGTCTTTTCCTCCTGATATACCGATAAAAGCTTTTGCAGTCTGTCTTTATGTTTGCTGCAAGTTTACTTTCGTATTCTATTTTCCCCTTCCTGATTAATCCCTTTGTCCTCTTTTGCTGTATCCTGTACTGCCCCCAATCTTCCGGTCTGGTGCTTTTTTTTGCCAGTTGATATGCCCTTTTTTTGATTTTATGCTGTCCCTAATTTCCCTCGTTATCCACGGTTGAGTCACCTTTTTAGGTTTATTTTTATGCCAAACCGGTATAAACATGTTCTGGAATTCTTCCATTCTATCTTTGAATGCTTGCCATTGTCTATCCACTGTCAATCCCCCCAGAAACACCACCCAATCAATCTTACCCAATTCCCGTCTCATACCCTCGTAATTCCCTTTATTTAAGTTCTGGACCTTAGTCTCTGATTCAATTTCCTCACTCTCCATCTCGACTGAGAGCTCGATCATATTATGATCGCTCTGACCCAAGGGGCCTCGTACAAGAAGATTGCTGATAAGTCCCTTCTCATTGCACAATACCCAGTCTAAAATGGCCTGATCTCGAGTCGGCTCCTCGACATATTGGTCCAGATAACCGTCCCGAAAACATTCCAGGAATTCCTCCTCCTCAGAATTTTTACTAATTTGGGTAGTCCAATCAATATGTAAATTAAAGTCACCCATGATGACAGCTGTGCTCTTATTGCACGCTTCTCTAATTTCCCTTTTTATGCCTTCCCTCACCTCCATATTACTATTTGGAGGCCTATATATCACACCCACTAACGTTTTCCTCCCCTTGCTATTTCTCATTTCTACCCATACAGATTCCGTTTCATCCGAGTTAATATCCTTCCTTTCCATTGCATTAATCCCCTCCTTTACCAGCAATGCTACCCCACCTCCCCTACCTTTTTGCCGATCCTTCCTAAATATTGTATATCCCTGGATGTTAAGTTCCCAGCCTTGCCCACCCTGCAGCCACGTTTCTGTAATCCCAATCAAATCATACTTGTTTACCTCTATTTCCACAACTAATTCATCCACCTTGTTCCTAATGCTTCTAGCATTAAGATACAAAGCCTTCAGGCTTGCTTTTTTCACACTCTCATTCCTTCAAGAAATAGACAGAGACTGCAGAGGAACAATCAACAGGTGTTTACTGGATGAGGGTTACTCTAAAACTAACAGTACAGATCCCTACTCAGGGTTTATATACAGGTGTGGTCACTGCCGGTACTACAGTATACAGGAGCTGTAAAAAGTAGTTCTCCCCTTAAAGGTACAAACACTACAATTCCTCCCCTTTTAGATTAACAGTACCATAACATTCATTTAACAATTAACACTTTTAACATGCAACATTAACTGAAAATAGTCCATTTATAAATTCAGTCTTTGGGGCGGCTTCCTGATCCTTTCTGGATAGCGCCTTTCCTGAGTGTCTTGCTCTTGGTGCGGAGGCGATTCTGCCCCCCTGTCGTTGGTTGGTTCATCAGCTTCCGATACTACTGTTTCTGGGGTAGATGCTACCTGTATGTCGGGTTCATTACCAGGTACACGAGACATGGGGTTGACTCATTCCTGTGACGCTAGGATCTGGTCGACATGGCGTCTCACAATGTTCTCCCCAACATTCACTGTGTACATTAATGGCCCCTGCCGTGTGCATATCATTCCTGGTTGCCATTTCTCTGTTCGGTAGTCGCGGGCCAAGGCTGGTTGCCCTACATTGAAGCTCCTTGTCGGCTTCTCATTGATGTGCTGGAATTGCTTAATCTCAACATTTCTTCGTACATTTCGTCTGAGCAAATCCAGACGAGATCTCAACCTTCGGTTAAAGAACATCATGGCCGGGGTCTGGTTGGTAACTGCATGTGTCGCATTTCTGTAGGCTAACAGGAAATTGTCCACATTATGCTGCAGTGGAATGTCGTCATCACACATGGTCCTTACTGCCTTTTTAAAGGTTTGTACGAACCTCTCAGCCAATCCATTTGTGGCTGGATGATACGGGGCGGATGTGTAATGCCTTACCCCATTCCTTTTCATAAATTTCCGAAACTCTTCGGACACAAACTGTGGTCCGTTATCAGAGCAAATCTGCTCTGGCAAGCCGTTCCTGGCAAATATGGTCCGTCGGACTGCAATCGTTTTCTCCGTGGTGGTGGAGGACATTTTGATCACCTCAGGCCATTTCGAGTGCGCATCCACGGCTATTAAAAACATTGTGTCCATGAATGGACCAGCAAAATCAATATGCACCCGTTGCCATGGAGAGGAGGGCCACTCCCATGGGTGTAGAGGGGCATGTGGTGGTGCATTTTGGACCTTCTGGCATCCTGAGCAGCTCTTTGTCAGGTCCTCGATTTGCTGATCGATCCCCGACCACCACACATAAGCCCTAGCAAGGCTTTTCATTTTCACCCCTCCCAGATGGCCTTCGTGAAGCTCATTGAACACTCTCTCCCTTAACTTGGGTGGAATTACCACTCGGGATCCACACATCAAGGTCCCCTGGCATACTGACAGCTGTTCTCTTCTGGATGAGAATGCTGGCAACAGTGAGTCGCCATGTGTTGGCCATCCCTTCACCGTCAAGTCATATACCCGAGACAGTGTCGGGTCATTTCGGGTCTACTCTATATCCGCGTTTGTTACTGGCAAGCGTTCAATTATAGTCGAATAAAATATTTCGACAGGGTCCACTGCTGGTGCTTCCTCCGCAGTAGGCAGTGGCAGGCGTGATAGCCCATCAGCGTTTCCATGCTGTTTTGTGCCCTTATACTCTATTTCATATTGGTTCGCCCCTAGAAAAAGGGACCATCTTTGTAGCCGTTGCGCAGTCATCACCGGAACGCCCTTCTTTGGATTAAAGATGGAGACAAGTGGTTGGTGGTCAGTCAGCAAGGTGAACTTCTGCCCGTGCAGATAGTGGTTGAACTTTTTCACTCCCCACACTAGGCTGAGGGCCTCCCTGTCAATCTGGGCGTAGTTATGCTCGGCTGAGGTTAGTGACCGAGACGCAAAGGCTACTAGCCTCTCCGAGCCGTCCGGGAATTTGTGCGACAGCACCGCTCCAATACCATAGGGTGATGCATCACACGCCAACCGAATTGGTAGTGCTGGGTTGAAATGAGCCAACACCTCTTTTGATGTGATCAATTCTTTGCACTTCTGGAAAGCTCGTTTACATTCGTCATTCCACTTCCATGGTACCCCCGTTTGCAGTAGGGTGTTCAGTGGGTGCAGTGCTGTAGACAAATTCGGCAAGAACTTATGGTAGTAGTTCACCAGCCCGAGGAACAACCTCAGTTGTGACACATTTTCCGGTGTTGGAGCCTTGACTACTGCCTCAATCTTTTCAGGGGACTTATGTAACCCCTCTTCATCAATAACGTGGCCACAATACGAGATCTGCTTCTGGAAAAACTCGCATTTGTGGCGATTAGCTTGGAGCCCATATTCCTTCAATCTAGTGAGCACCTGCTCCAGGTTGGCGAGGTGATCACTGTCATTTTCGCCCGTGACCAGGATGTCGTCCAAACAACACTGGGTCCCTGGAATCCCTTGCAGGACTTGATCCATTGCCCTTTGCCAAATAGCCGGAGCTGATGCTACCTCGAACACCAGCCGATTGTATTGGTAGAGACCTTTATGAGTGTTGATTGTGAGGTACTGTTTCGAGACTTCTTCTACCTCCATTTGCAGGTACGCCTGGGCCAGATCAATCTTAGTGAAGTGTTTTCCTCCAGATAGCGAGGCGAAAATATCTTCAATCCGCAGAAGCGGATATTGTACCGTGTGAAGGAGTGGGTTCACTGTCACCTTAAAGTCCCCACAGATGCGAACCTTCTTTGGGTCCCCAGGCGTATTACTCAACGACTTCTTCATTACAGGAACGATGGGTGTAGCCCACTCGCTCCAGTCCACTTTGGACAGTACTCCAGAATGTTCCAAACCTTCCAGCTCTGCTTCGACGGCTGGGCGGATCACATAAGGCACCGGTCTGGCCTTAAAAAACTTTGGACTTGCATTTTCCTCTATTTTGATCGTCGCTGTTATGCCTTTTAGTGTTCTGAGTCCCTCCTGGAATACTTCTTGTGCGTCAGTTAGCATTTTTGACAGTCGTCCAGGTGTGACGTCGTCATCCTTTTTGGCATCTACAGTCAGTGCTTTTATGGGATGCCAATCTAGCAGTATCTTCCGGATCCATTCACATCCTAGTAGTGGTGGTCCTCCATCTGGCAATACATATAGGTCCATTTTTGGTGTTTTCTTGCCGTTATATATAACGTTCACCCTTATTTTTCCTTTGGGGTAGGCTTTTTGCCCTGTCTACGTCTTCAAGACAATCTCTGTATCTCTCAAGGGTATATGTGAGAATAGCCGCTTGTAGTCCCTTCGGTTTATGACTGTTAGGGCTGATCCTGTGTCCAATTCCATTTTCACTTGGACTCTGTCTATCTTGAGCGTGACCCAGATAGTTTGGTGATCCTCCATTTTGATTACATTATGTAGTTTCAGACAACCCAGCTCCTTGCTTCCGGAGTCTGTATCACTTTTCTGTTCATCTGAACTACTCTCCGTCACCTTATGTACCTTTTGTACTTCTCCTGTGGAGATTTCTTGCTGTTGGTTTCCTTTCCCAACCTGCAGACTCTTGCTATGTGTCCTACTTTTCCACACTGTCTGCACACTTGGTCCTTGAACCAACAATCCTTATGGTCGTGTGTTGTTCTGCCGCAGCAATAACACTTCACTGCTCCATATGACATTTCATTTGTGCCATATTCTTGTGGTCTCCGTTGTATCTCTGCAGCACCCCGTGCGGCTGCTTCGTGTGATACTGCCATGCTGAAAGCCTTGTCCAGCGTAAGATCCTTTTCTGATAGAAGCCGTTTCTGGGTTCCTTCACTTTGAAGCCCACACACAAACTTGTCCCTTAAAGTATCTGCTAGTCCCGTTCCAAACTGGCAGTGTTTTGATAGCTTGCGCAGTTCCGTTAAATACTCAGCATTGCTTTCGTCTTTATGCTGGTTCCTTTTATGAAACTTAAATCTTTCTGCTATCAGCAGCGGTGTGGGGTTTAAGTGGTCCTGTAGGATTGCCACTATGCTTTCAAAATCCTTTTCCACTGGCTTCTCTGGGGTTACTAGGTTTCGCAGTAAGCCATACTTTTTGCACCCATGGAATTCAACAATACCAGTGCTTTCCTGGCATCTGGCACTTCATTCGCCTTGCAGTACACTTCTATGCGTTCTACATATGTCGCCCAATCTTCGACTTCATTGTCGAACGCTGTGACACTGCCACTCTTCGGCATCCCTGGGTGTGGTTAGACTGGCTAAAAATGGCGTCTCCCGCGCTCTCCCTTCTTCTCCGCTGCGGCTCAAATGGCGTCTCCCGTGCTTTCCTTTCTTCTCCCGCAGACGCTGCTCAGCCCTTGAACACCGACCGCGCTCTGCACGTTTTCCTGCGCGCCTCTCTCGTTGACGCCGCTCGGTCCTGAAGCCCGGCTGCACCCTGTGCGCTTTACCCTCTCTCTCTGCTCCCGTCGACGCTGCTTGGCCTTTTCCTGTGCCGTCGGTCGGCTCTAGCCGCCGCTGTGCGGGAAGGGTCTGCGCCGTACCTGTTGCCATCCCGCCTCACTGGAGTCTCCGCCGGATGGTCGACGCCTGTGTCTCTGGAATCGGCCTTCCTCTGCAGAGTTGCAGGTAGGTTCGAATCGCCTCGTCGCCAATGTTAAATCCGTGAATCTTGATGTATGGTGTCCTTCAAGAAATAGACAGAGACTGCAGAGGAACAATCAACAGGTGTTTACTGGATGAGGGTTACTCTAAAACTACAGTACAGATCCCTACTCAGGGTTTATATACAGGTGTGGTCACTGCCGGTACTACAGTATACAGGAGCTGTAAAAAGTAGTTCTCCCCTTAAAGGTACATACACTACACCCGAGAGCCTGTCGGCAATGGTAAGGAGCGTGAAGGAACCTGCCTCCAACATTGCACAAGGCTCTGCGCACACCAGTCTGCAAAGGATGGTAAGCTCCCAGAGAGACCGTAGAGACCCAGACCTGATGATACGTGTGATCTGGCAGCTTCCATTGCAGCACAGGCAGAAGTGACGCAACGTTATAGTGCTGTAATGGAGTCTATGTTTGGTGCCATTCAATCTCAGACTGCTCTCATGCAGTCTCAGCTTGATTCCACGCAAGCTCTGACTGCTGATATCGTGGCTGGGTCTACCACCATCGACCAGGGGTTTCACGGTTTTGCAGCAGGCCAGCAATCTGTGCGCCAACAGTTTGCTAGTGATGCTGAGGTGCTGCCCCAGGGGAGTGGCAGTGGGTCAGTGGAACAGAAAGCTGCTGTCCTCTCTCAGGATGAGAACATCCCTGCTCCCACCACTGCCACTTCGCCATTGCCCTTGTCGCTACCTGTCATCCAACCAGCCCAGACTGCTGCCGCCTATGCTGAGGTGGTGCAGTCTACAGCCGGGCCTTCCAGGTCCAGAGCTAGTCGAGGATGTCCTGCAAAGCCATCTGAAGTCTCCCGCACGGACACTCAACAGGCTTCCACCAGCCGTGCTGCAGCCACTGGGCCAACACTTTGTAGGAGCACTAAAGTAGGCAAAGGCACAGTAATGACAGGCACGAAGGGATTGCACAAGGGTGAAAAGTAATTATTTTTGGTGTAAGTATGTGGTCACTACTTTTTGATACATTTATTACTTCACTTACCATTCTTTTGTGGTTTCTCTCATTTCAGCTTTGCGATGGGAAATGGACTGCGAGAGGGATGGAATGATGGGATGTGGTGAGCAAAGGGGATCTGGGGTTCAAATCATCCTGGTGTGAGGCTGGAGATCTGTTTGGAGGAAGTGGCAGAGTTCTGTGACCATCTCCTTGGTGAAGCGGAGCTGTCTAATACACTGCTCCTCGCTTCATTGAAGGTAGGAGAAGTGCTCTTGGAATACCCTTAGAGGGTAATACCTCCTGGTGAGAGCCCTGATGTCCCTCCTCATTTCTCTGCGCACATGTTCCCGTATTTCTCGCTGCCTATGCTCTCTCCGCCGTAGATCCTGGAGGTTGAGGTGGCATGCCAGTACAGCCCCCATTAATATTACCAAATGTAGCAGCTTGAATCTTTGAAGAATAAAGGCTAAAAATTGAGTAGCGCCACGCTACCGTCGCTGGGGTGCTACTTTTAGCGCTCCTGCCCCTACAGTTGCTTAAAAACCTGTTACATCTCCAACTTTTCCAGTTCTGACAAAGAGTCATCGATCTGAAACATTAACACTATTTCTCTCCCCGCAGATGCTGCCTGGCCTCCTGAGTACTTCCAGCATTTTCTGTTTGTACTTCATCCACCCATCACGCCTGCTGACCCCCTGGAAAATTCTAAGATTCTAGATTTATGTAAGGCCAACTTAAATATGATGAGACGGAGACTGTCCACAGTAAACTGGGCAAATCTATTAACGGGTAAAATGACAGAAGATCAGTGGGCGGTGTTCAAAAAATAATTTAATGTGATACAGAACCTGTTTATACCCCTAAGAAACAGCAACAGCTTGTATTTATAAGAGGCAAGAGTTCTACTTACCAAAAACAGCCATGGATGACTAACGCGGTAACGGACAACATAAAACTAAAAGAAAAAGCATACAAAAACACAAAAAATAGCACAGATCCTGGCGAATGGGAAAGATACAAAGAACAGCAAAGGGTGACAAAACAGATAGTAAGAGCTACAAAAAGGGAGTATGAAAAGAAACTTGCAAGGGAAATCAAAATCAACACAAAGAATTTTTACAATTATATTAGGGAAAAGAGGGTGGTCAGGAGCAATGTGGGCCCCTTGAAAACTGATAACAGTGATATTGTCAATGATAATAGGGAAATGGTGGACATATTGAATAGCTACTTTGTGTCAGTATTTACAGTGGAGGAAGAGGATAGCATGCTGGAAATCGCAAGAAAACTAATATTGAATTAGGGACAGGGACTCAACAAAATTAATGTAAGCAAAATAACGGTAATGAAGAAAATAATGACACTAAAGAGTGACTCATCCCCAGGACCAGATGGTTTCCATCCCACAGTTTTAAAGGAAGTAGGTGAGCACATTGCAGATGCCCTAACTATGATCTTCCAAAGTTCTCTCGATTCAGGAACTATTCCTTTAGATTGGAAAATTGGGCATGTCACTCCGCTATTTAAGAATGGTGAGAGAGGGAAACCAAGGAATTATAGACCAGTTAGATTAACATCTGTTGTCGGGAAATTACTAGAGTCTATAATTAAGGATAGGGTGACTGAACACCTTGAAAATTTTCAGCTGATCAGAGAGAGCCAGCATGGATTTGTAAAGGGTATGTCATGCCTGACAAACCTGATTGAATTTTTTGAAGAGGTGACTAAAGTAGTGGACATTGGATTATCTATGGATGTTATTTATATGGGCTTCCAGAAGGCATTTGATAAAGTCCCTCATAAGAGACTGTTAACTAAAGTTGAAGCCCATGGAATTGAAGGCAAATTATTGACCTGGTTAGGAAATTGGCTGAGCGGCAGGAGACAGAGAGTGGGAAAATGGGCAGGTGCGCTAATTAGCAGGATGTGACTAGTGGCGTCCCACAGTGATCTGTGTTGGGGCCTCAACTATTCACTGTGTTTATTAACGACTTAGATGATGGGATAGAAAGCCACATAGCCAAATTTGCTGATGACACAAAGATAGGCAGTATTGTAGGCAGTGTAGATGAAAGCATAAAATTACAAAGCGATATTGATAGATTAAGTGAATTGCAAAACTGTGGCAAATGGATTTCAATGTAGGCAAATATGAGGTCATCCACTTTGGACCTAAAAAGGATAGAACAGGGTACTTTCTAAACGGCTAATGGAATGTTGGCCTTTATATCTAGAGGACTAGAATACAAGAGGGTAGAAGTTATGCTACAGTTATACATAGCCCTGGTTAGACCACACCTGGAGTACTGTGCACAGTTCTGGGCACCACACCTTAGGAATTATATATAGAGCCAGACCTTTCAGGAGTGAAATTAGGAAACAGTTCCATACACAAAGAGTTGTAGAAAGTTTGGAACTCTCTTCCCCAAATGGTAATTGCTGCTGGGTCAATTGTTAATTTCAAATTTGAAATTAATAGATTGGTGTTAACCAATGGTATTAAGTGATATGAGGCAAAGGTGGGTATATGGAATTAGGTTGGAGATCAGCCATGACCTAATTGAATGGATCGAGGGGCTAAATGGCCTACTCCTATGTTCCTAAGTTACGGAAGTGGCAAGCCAAAGCCAAGTGTCTCCCCATGGAGAGTGGAGGGAAATGTAAAGGAATGTCACCAATAGACTGCTTTCGCAGATCTCACAGTGATCGGCAGAATGATATTGGCTGAAGCCTGACAACAGATCACCGACCGTCCACCTGACTGATGTTAGTGCGTGGCTTACATGACAGGAGGAAAGGAATATTAAAATAACTTTTGCATAAAAAAATAAGTTAACTATGATTAATTGGTAGCCCTAGTTGTTAAACATTCCGAAGCATTACTGATGCCTACAAAATTGACCCTTGGTGGTACAGCATCTTACACATTGACATCCCAAACTTCATCATGCCCAGCATGACAATTGTTACTATTGGCTCCCCTAATGCAATACGAGTTAATGTCAAGATAATAATATTAAATGGTTTACATTTAACTTATCTTGTGATTCCACTTAAAAGGGAATGAAAAATGCCATAACAGAACATAAAATTATATTTTTTATCGAATTCATACTGAGTAAATATTGGTAAGTTAAAAGGAGTTCTGGTAAGATTCTTTTTACTGAAATCAGTAATCAAATCAGCTGAAATACCCTGGTTGGCTTGGAAGTGATGGATTGCTTCTCAATCAGGATAACTCATCCCTTCAGGTCTGTGACAGACTGGAGCTCTGGAGCAATGTAACGACTTGATATAAATCACAGGAACCTTAACATGCAGCAGGATTTTAATCATCAAAACATCAACATACTGTGCCAAAATTACAGATGGCTTTGGCAGTAAGGAAAGGCATCCATGAGTGATGGTAACATTTCCTTACTTATGTATAGATCAACAACAGAGCCAATCATGGTATGAAAACACATTTTCAAACAGCTGCCTAAGGTTTTCAGATGATCGGCAGGCTTTTCAGCCAGGCACCAACATTAATATGATAATCCGCTTTCGAAGGCAGTGAGAACACACCTTGCAGAGGTGTAAATGTCATTGACAACCCACAGAACTGTACACCCAGCTGTACAGAAAAAATGACCCAACCCAAAAACAGGAGGGGATGGAATGGCTACTGGAGTTGTTGTTTTGTAGTTTCACACTCCTCCCCAGAGAATAATGTGAAGTAGTTGAACGATTCACAGGCTGATTAACAGTCTGACAAACAACAACCATCTTTATACCAGCCGATAGGGTGGTAGTCCTATATAACAGGAGGGTTTTATGGGCTCCCAACAACCCATGCGATGTGGCGGGGCGGGCGCTCACACACACCCATCGAACACAAGTATCCCATTGAAAGTGAATCCCAGAATTCACAGCCAGAGCTTCAGTCTCCACTTGCTGCGAGTGTTTGAACTCTGCACCTTCTGACCCAGAGGTAGTAATGCTCCCACTAAGCTCACTCTAGCTCCTGGAGTGGTGGGCTGTGATGCTGTTTCTCTGTGTCTGCCTTGAACCTGAACCATGTCAAATGACTGCAAAAATATGCATAATGAGGCTATCAGAGTATCTCTCTTTAAAGGTCATTTTGAGAATATACACCACTACAAAATTGGCGTGAAAACCAATAAACAACTTTTCTCTTTCGTAAAACATTTTTTTAAAACGTGTTGCACTTGGACAGTTAATTGTTTGCTAGTTTTCCTGTTCCTACCAGCCACACATGAGTACCCACTAAAAATTATGGATCAAGAGAAGAATCTGAGGTTTATGGTTGATACATTATTAGAGGTGCGGAAACACTATGATGAGGCCATTGGGAGGGCAAATAGGGATAGAAATTGGTATGTGCCCATTTTCGGGTGTAAAGTGGGCACAAAGCATATCAATTTAGCAGTGGGACAGCCTGTGCTCAATTTGTGCAGGCATTGGTCCCACTGCTAAATTTGTGGAATTTGTGGGCCCCATTTTTTCGGCGTCCCAGGCAGGTGCTTAAAACAGTCGTTAGGACCCTTGAATATGCGAATTAGGAGCCTAACGCCTGGTAAAGGACTGCTTTCATAAATTCATCAAAGATGAGCGAGGCAGATGACGGGCCTGCCCTGCTCAAGATTCTTTAGCAGCTCCTGCAGCTGCCAGTGAGAGGTACGTTAAATAAAAAACATGTTTTCTAAAAAAAAATTCCTGTGGAGCTAGAAAAAGTAGGAGTGCTCCTCTTGGCTCCACAGCAGTCCCAAAGACCATTGATGGCCGCACTATGATCACCTTCCCTCCCTCCCAGGACTTACCTAAGAAGGAAAGAAAGACTTGCATTTATATAGTGTTGAGATACCGCGGCAAACGTGGGAGTCGAGACCAGAGCTATTGAAAACACAACTGCTTTATTCCAACCACATGACAAACAGGAACTAGAAAAGCCCGCGCATCCACTTAAATACTTCCCAGACAGGAAGTGCTCCCGGCAGCCTGTCCCTGCGGGAAACAAGTTGCTGGAGGAAAGGGCCCCCGGCTGGGGGCTTCTGCTTAGACTGTCTGTGCCGCCGTGAGCGGATTATGTCCAGTGGTGGCGTGTCGCCACAGAGCTCCCCCCAGAATCCGCTTAGGAGGAGTGGACGAGTCGTGACGGTGGTCTAATGGTTCTGCCGCAGCGGCTCTGAGTGGTCGCCGGTCTGGTTGGTTGGGTCGGGCGGTTCGCCGCCGGCTGTGCTGGCTTGCCGGGGGGATGGCCTCTAGTTGGAGGCTGGGCCACGGGGACCTGTTCCCCTGGTTCTGTGTGTGCTGGTTTGAGCCGGTCGATGGAGACTGTCTCGACTCTGTCGCCGAGTCGCAGCTTGAAGACCTTGTTCCCGGTTTGTAGTACCTCGTACGGACCGTCGTACGGGGGTCGCAGGGGCCCGCGGTGCGCGTCGTGTCGCACGAAGACGAAGCGCGCCTGCTGTAAATTTGGCGGGGCGTGAGGTGCGAGTTCGCCGTGTCGGTTGACCGGAAGTGGGGCGAACTGCTGAGCAGAAGAGAAAGAGTCGAGCCGCTGCTGTTCGGCCGACCAAGGCTTGGTAGGCTCCGGAAGGAATTCGCCTGGGACGCGCAGTGGTTGTCCGTAGACTAACTCCGCTGCCGAGGACTGGAGGTCTTCCTTGACCACGGTGCGTAGGCCGAGTAGCACCCACGGTAGGCGGTCAGTCCAGGTACTGTCCTGCAGGCCGGCGCGGAGTGAGGCCTTGAGTGACCTGTGGAAGCGTTCACAAAGTCCGTTGGCCTGCGGGTGGTACGCCGTGGTGCGGTGGAGCGTCACCCCGAGGTTGCGTGCTGTGGCCGTCCAGAATTCGGAGGTGAACTGGGCGCCTCTGTCGGAGGTTATGTCGGCCGGTACGCCGAACCTCGCAACCCAGGTGTTAACGAACGCCCTGGCGATGTCGGCTGTGGTGGTGGAGGTCAGCGGCACTGCCTCAGGCCAGCGTGTGTAGCGGTCGACCATCGTGAGGAGATAAGTTTGGCCTTGCGATGGTGGCAGGGGACCGACGATGTCGACGTGTACGTGGTCGAAGCGGCGGCTGGGTACCTCGAAGTCTCCCAGGGGTGCTTTGGTGTGCAGCTGTACCTTAGCCCATTGGCAGGCAAGGCAGGAGGTGGCCCAAGTCCGAACATCTCTGCTGAGGCCGCGCCAGATGAAGCGCTTGGAGAGGAGTTTGACGGATGCGCGGGAACCCGGGTGAGAGAGCCCGTGGAGCGCGTCGAAAACGCGGCGGCGCCAGGTCTCAGGGACGACCGGCCTGGGTTGGCCGAGTGAGACGTCGCACGTGACTGCCGTGGCTTCGGGCCCGTGCGCGACCTTGGCTAGGCGTAACCCTGGCAGGCTGGTAGCCGCCGAGAGGAGGTCTGGGTCCGTGAGCTGGGCCGCTGCTAGTTGTGCGTAGTCGACCGCGAGGTGATTCGCACAGACGGCAGGACGGGAAAAGCAGTCGGCGACCACGTTGTCTCTACCGGAGACGTGCTGAATGTCCGTAGTAAACTCGGAGACGGCCGCGAGCTGGCGTTGCTGCCTAGCGGACCAGGGTTCGGTGTGCTTGGCCATCGCGTATGTGAGTGGCTTGTGGTCCACATACGCGGTGAAGGGGCGGCCTTCCAGGAGGAACCTGAAATGGCGGACCGACAGGTGGAGTGCGAGAAGCTCGCGGTCGAAAGTGGAGTATTTGACCTCCGGGGGGCGCAGTTGCGGCTGTAGAAGGCAAGTGGCTGCCACGCGCCATTGACCCACTGCTCGAACACGGCCCCGACCGCGTGGTCGGAGGCGTCGGTGGTGAGCGCGACCCGGGCATCGGCCCTCGGGTGCGCGAGCAGAGTGGCGTCGGCGAGCGCGTTTTTGGTGGCGTCGAAGGCGGCTGCCGTGTCAGTGGTCCAGGCTACGTCCATCTTGCCGGATTTTCCTCGGAGGGAGTCGTATAGGGGCTTCATGAGAGCTGCGGCTCTGGGGATGAACCTGTTGTAGAAGTTCACCATCCCGAGGAACTCCTGGAGGCCCTTGATGGTTGTGGGGCGGGGGAATTGCTGGACGGCCTGCACCTTGTTGGGCAGGGGGACGGCCCCAGCAGGGGTGATGTGGTGACCGAGAAAATCGATCTCGGTTAGGCCGAATTGGCACTTCGCCGGGCTGAGGATGAGCCCGTGTTGGGCTAGGCGCCCGAACAGGATGCGAAGGTGTTCGAGGTGTTCCTGTTTGGAGGAGCTGGCCACGAGAATGTCGTCTAGATAGATGAATAGGAAGTTCAGGTCCCGGAGGACTGAGTCCATAAGGCGCTGGAAAGCCTGTGCTGCATTCTTGAGGCCGAAGGGCATCCTCAGGAACTCGAACAGGCCGAATGGGGTGATGACGGCCGTTTTGGGGATGTCCGCGGGGTGTACGGGGACTTGGTGGTAACCGCGCACCAGGTCGACTTTGGAAAAGACGGTTCGTCCGGCCAGTCGGGCCGAGAAGTCCTGGATGTGTGGCACCGGGTATCGCTCGGGGGTGGTGGCGTCGTTGAGGCGGCGGTAGTCCCCGCAAGGGCGCCAGCCTCCGCCGGGCTTGGGGGCGATGTGGAGGGGCGAGGCCCAAGGGCTGCTGGAGCGGCGGATGATGCCGAGTTGTTCCATGGTGGTGAACTCGGCCCGCGCGATTTCCAGCTTGGCCGGGTTGAGTCTGCGGGCGTGGGCAGAAACTGGGGGGCCGGTGGTGGGGATATAGTGTTCCACACCGTGCTTGGCGGCTTTGGCCGAAAAGGTCGGGTTAGTGAGGGTGGGAAACTCAGCTAGGAGTGCCGAGTAGTCGTCCGTGGCTCTGGCGAGGCAGTAGGTCGTCAGGCTGGCCGAACGGGCCGGGGTAAAGGCGCCGGGGATGGGGTCCATAGTGTTGATGTCGACGAGGCGGTGCCTCGGAATGTCGACAAGGAGGCCGTGGGCGCGTAGGAAGTCGGCGCCGATGAGTGGGCAGAGGACCTTGGCTGTGAGGAACTCCCAGCGGTAGCGGCGGCCCGCGAGGTCGAGCGTGACCATGCGGGTGCCATATGTGCGGATTTCAGAGCCGTTGGCTGCAGCCAGTGTGATACCCCGTGTGCCACGTTGGATCTCGAGGGCGGAGGCGGGGGTGATGCTGTGCTGGGCCCCTGTGTCGCACAGAAATCGGCGGTTGGTTCTGTCGTCAGTGACGTACAGTAGGGGCTCCTTCTGCCCCGCGGCCATCGCGGGGGCTGGTGCGGGGGGGGGTTTGAAGGTACACGGTGGCATGCAGCATTGAGCCCTAGCGCCAAAACGGGTGTGGTAGTAGCAGTGACCCGGAGTGGTAGGGCGGTCGGGCCTAGCGGCCCGGGAAGACCGCGTGGTCGTTGCCGTGAGGTCGGGCGCGACGTCGCGAGCAGCCTGTGCAGAGAGCAGCCGGTCGGCCTTTTCGGCTATATCATTCAGGTCCGTGGAGTCAGACTCCACAATGAGCGGGCGGATGCTGGCGGGGAGCTGCCGAATGAAAAGCGTGCGAAAAAGGGCGCCGGGGTTTTTGTTGTCTGAGAGGGACAGCATGTGGGAAAGCAGGTCTGATGGTGAAGCGTCACCAAGGCCGGGGAGGTCCAGGAGTTGGCAGTGGCGCTGGTAAGAGGACGTTTGAAATTTTTTAAGTAGCGCAGCCTTCAGATGTTCGTACTTGCCCTCTGTTGGTGGATTCTGCAGCGCTGCCCAAACCTTGGGGACTGTAGCGTAGGTGAGCGAGGCGACGAGGTAGTCGTACTTCGTGGCGTCGACTGTAATGCCTTTCAGCCGGAATCTGGACTCAGCTTGAACGAACCAGGCTTCAGCGAGGTTCTCCCAAAAGTCTGGTAATTTAACCGTGACTGCGTTTGTATCCGCCATGCTAGCTTAGGATTCGTCCTGAGCGTCGGGGTCACCAGTGTTGAGATACCGCGGCAAACGTGGGAGTCGAGACCAGAGCTATTGAAAACACAACTGCTTTATTCCAACCACATGACAAACAGGAACTAGAAAAGCCCGCGCATCCACTTAAATACTTCCCAGACAGGAAGTGCTCCCGGCAGCCTGTCCCTGCGGGAAACAAGTTGCTGGAGGAAAGGGCCCCCGGCTGGGGGCTTCTGCTTAGACTGTCTGTGCCGCCGTGAGCGGATTATGTCCAGTGGTGGCGTGTCGCCACAATAGCGCCTTTCATGACCTCGGGACATCCCAAAGCGCTTTGCAGCCAATGAAGTACTTTTCTGCACTAGCATCGCAGCGGCTTGAAATTGATGTCCTGTTCACTGGCGAGCTGCATGGGGCCTCGCAGCAGGCATCAGCAGCTCGCCAGTCTAATATATGAGGCCTGAGGCCCAACTTCTATTGGGCCTTGGGCCTACTTGTTCCGGCACAGGCGGGCGCTGTGCAATTTCCATCCCATAATGTTTTAGGTTGTATTACTAGAACATTATACTTAAGCTGTATAAGCATTTAATACAGTTGCACAGATCATTGTGTCTAGTTTTGGTCCCCACACATGGTAGGGAAATATCAAACCATGAATAATGTACAGAGGAGGGCAACCAAAATGACAGCCAGACATTGGGTTCTTAGTTTTCAGGATGGGCTCCAGGATACGGGGTTATTTTCTTTAGAGAAACACAAGCTAAGGGATATAAATGAATTTTATAAGAATGATTCTCTTTATTAGGATAGGTTATTGAGATGAATAACAATAGAAGGACCAGGGCCCATGTATATAAAATCCTTAGGCACAGGTTAGATGTTAGGAAATATTTATTTTCACACAGCCATTGTCCTCTGGCATAGCTGCAGTGAATATGGATTCCCTGCAGTGTTTCAAAATGGAGCCGGACAACTTCCTGAGAGAGGAGGATATTTCCGGCTGTGGGCTATCTGGCATTATAGGTTACTAGTCTCCTGGAGCTTTTCTTAATTGCTACAGGATGTTGGAGATAATTTTCTCAGAGTTTTTCCTAAATTGACCTCAGTTTTATTTCCTCTGAGTTAGGAGATTGCATGATTAGGAAGGTAGATAAGGCTTGCTGGACCAGATATTCTTTTCTGTCAATTTTTGTAGATGCATAAATTGGAATCTGTTTGTTTGTAACATTTAGTTTCTTGAAATAAAATGCAAGAAGTAGAAAAAAAGTAAAATATTTAGATTGTGACTTCATAAACATTCCCTTTGAAGGTTTTTTGGAATTCATGGGAGTGAGCAATGCTTCCAGGCCCTCTATTTATCAAAGGAATGTAATTACGTATCTGATGCAACAGATATTGGAGAAAAAGCTAGAGAAGTAAATCAGTTTAGAAATGTTTGGAGATCATTTTAAAATATTGTTTTATCTGCACTAGTATTGCTGGATGCAATCTGGAACCAATTTGGGAGAATCAAGATATATTAACCACTTATCCTATTCTGCTGGGAACAGGCCAACTGACTCCATCAACTCCCCCTCAAACATCAATTCTGCAAAGGTCAGTCCAGCATTTGTTTTGATTAAACTTCAAATGTACATGTGACAAGACATCGGTTTCAAAATTCTCACTGCTTCAGTCAATAGTTTCTGATTCACAAGTTTCTAATTTACATATAACATAAAATTCAATGTTGATTCATTACATACATGCCAATATTTGCCCAGTACTTAGTCACTACAACACCTTTCTTCAGTGGGTGTTTTAAAAAAAATTACACTAAGCCTGTTTTATCGAATAAGCATCCTTTAAATTTTAACACAATGAGGGTTGCAGCAGTGTACCTAAGGTTTATCTGGCTCTGCTTATAGCAATCAATATCGTAAAAATAATTTTCTTACAATTTAACAATGGCCCAGAAATTCGGGTCGGGGGCTTCCCGCGGGTGCAAGCCTCCGACCTGCACTTACCTTGCACGCCGGCCGTTGAGCTGTGGGCTCCCGTGGAATTGCGATCCTGGGCCTCCTCCAACTGCCGGCGCACAGTGCTTGCGTATCCCAGGGGCGCAGTTAGTTCGATGCGCCCCCTGGGATCACGTGGGCCATGGAGAGCCAATGGTTGCAGGGAATGCTTCATTCATAAGTTTGACAGGAGGATCTGTCAAACCTATAAATACTATAAGCCCCAAAACATCACTAAAACCTCAAATAAATTTTAAAAACAAATCACATTTTTAAAATAAACTATTAATTACATGAAATAACTATTTTAAACAATAATTTACATTTTTGAAAAACATAATTACATTTTCTAACAGGGCTAAAAATAAACTTACCTTTCTTTAAAGTATTTAAAAATAATAAACCTGTGGAAAAAATGTTTTAATTTTAATTAATTCACCACTTACCTTGTTAAAAGCAAGCCTTGCGACTGCTTTTTACATGTCTAACTTCTGGAGACTTACCTTCCCGGAGAAACCTGGAAAAAAAACGTAAGTTCAATGCGCACGCACTGCCTCTCCCGCGCACGCGTTCCACCTGTCAACCCCTTCTTTCAGGGGAACGGAAGTGCCAGTTTCCCGCGCATGCGCACTGCATGCACGAAACCGGCACTTTCGTTGGGCCTACGTGTGAGTACCCCGTGCGTACTCACGCGTTGGGACCCGACTTTCTGCGCCATTATCTCAATGAGAATGTAACGTAATTGCAATTGCTAAAATAAATAATCACAAATATCTTCTGTAAATACAAATGACGATAACAGGATATGCCAACAAAAATAGTAACATACTGTTTGGAGGAAGTGAGTCTTAACCAATCTGATCTGTGAAAAAAATTGCCAGCTAAACTAATATAGGTTTACTATTATGTGATTACATGATTTAATAGTGCTGAAGTGATCAAGCAAAATTCAAAATATCTCATCCATCTTCCATGTTAATCTATAAAAACAGTTCAGCAAAGAAAAAAGCAAGATTATTCTTGTGTGGTATTTAAAAACCAGCAAACAAGATTTGTCCTCTCCAAATTGAAACCTCTCTAACTCTATTACTATGCTCCTTAATTAGTTGCACCATCTGACTTTGTTCCAAGCTATAGTTTTGATTATGAAAATTCCTCAACAAATATCACACATATTGAAGGTTTGTCAAAACAAATGTTAATATCCACAAGAAAGACCTCAACGGAGCAACACTATTTTAAAGTGCTAACGTATTATAGAAATCAGTGCAATGTCACAGTTGAAAATATGAAATTCAGTATGTAAGTACATAACAAGAATTGTGAGGTAAATGAATAGCCTTGTTCACATAACAATACTTAAGAGCTGTGGCAGAAAGCTTGAGTGAAGTTATTTCTGCAGGATAACTCCCTGGATGAAGTAAACTATCAGTCACAGCGCCACTAAATGATCCTCCCAAATTCTCCTCAACAGGGTCTTCAGCCAACTCTATGGAAGCCTATGTTTTTTATTTATTCGTTCATGGGATGTGGGTGTTCACCGCTGCTACCAGGGTCCTATACACAACTCCCACTACAGTCTTAAATCCTTTCCTATTTCTTAATTCTACCTATAAAGTCTCCACTGCCTGCTTACCTCTTGTTATATCCTTTTTTCATATATTTGTTCATGGGATGAGGGCATCACTGGCAAGGCCAGCATTTATTGCCCATCCCTAGTTGCCCTTGAGAAGGTGGTAGTGAGCCGCCTTCTTGAACTGCTGCAGTCCGTGTGGTGAAGGTACTCCCACATTACCGTTAGGGAGGGAGTTCCAGGATCTTGACCCAGCGACGATGAAGGAACAGCGCTGTACTTCCAAGTCAGGATGGTGTGCGACTTGGAGGAGAACTTGGAGGTGGTGATGTTCCCATGCGCCTGCTGCCCTTGTCCTTCTGGGTGGTAGAAGTCATGGGTTTCAGAGGTGCTGCCAAAGAAGCCTTGGCGAGTTGCTGCTGTGCATTTTGTAGATGGTACACACTGCAACCACAGTACGCTGGTGGTGGAGGGAGTGAATGTTTAAAATGGCAGAGACTTTGAACAAATATTTTGTATTGGTCTTCACGGTAGAAAAGCATCCCAATAATAATAGATAATCTAGGGGCGATAGGGAGGGGGGAGCTTAAAACAATCCAAAAATGTGCGGGTTAGGATGATTGGCTATGATATATTGACCCTTAGTGTTAGGGGGATTAAATACGTGGGGTTACGGGGATAGGGTGGGATATGTGTTGGTGTAGGGGTTACGGGGAACGGGTGGGATATGTGTCGGTGCAGGCTCGATGGGCCGAAATGGCTTCTATCTGCACTGTGGGGTTTCTGTGATTACTATCACCAGAGAAAAAATGCTAGGCAAACTTATGGGACTAAAGGTGGACAAGTCCCCTGGACCTGATGGCCTGCATCTTAGGGTCTTAAAAGAAGTGGCTGCAGAGATAGTGGATGCATTGGTTGTAATCAACCAAAATTCCCTAGATTCTGGAGAGGTCCCAGCGGATTGGAAAACTGCAAATGTAACACTCCTATTCAAGAAAGGAGGGAGACAGAAAGCAGGAAACTATAGACCAGTTAGCCTAACATCTGTCATTGGGAAAATGCTGGAGTCCATTATTAAGGAAGTAGTAGCAGGACATTTAGAAAATCATAATACAGTCAAGCAGAGTCAGCATGGTTTTATGAAAGGGAAATCATTTTTGACAAATTTGCGAGAGTTCTTTGAGGATGTAACGAGTAGGGTGGATAAAGGGGAACCAGTAGATGTAGTGTATTTGGATTTCCAGAAGGCATTCGATAAGGTGCCACATAAAAGGTTACCACACAAGATAAGAGCTCATGGGGTTGGGGGTAACATATTAGCATGGATAGAGGATTGGCTACAGGAAACAGAGAGTCGGGATAAATGAGTCATTTTCAGGTTGGCAAACTGTAACTAGTGGGGTGCCACAGGGATCAGTGCAGGGGCCTCAGCTGTTTACAATCTATATTAATGACTTGGATGAAGGGACCGAGTGTAATGTAGCCAAGTTTGCTGATGATACAAAGATAGGTGGGAAAGCAAGTTGTGAAGAGGACACAAAGGCCCCGATTTTCCCTGAGCCGTCGGGCGGGGTTTCAGGCGGGCGGGGGCTGAAAATCACAGAAATAGGGGGTCGCGACCCCCCCCTGCCCGATTCCCCGCCCCGCCCGACTTTCACCCCCATGTTTCAGCGCGACCCAAATCAGTCCTGCCCGCAGCAGGCGGGAATGGTCGGCGGGAGCCTAATGATCAATAATTGGCATGCTTAATCCTATTTTCAGGGTCCCTTGGAATTTTCAGCTTTTCCCCACATAAAACACGCCTGGTGGGAACACCGCTGATGAAGCCTGGCATGAACAAAGTTGGCTTGCTTGCTTTCAGCTGCAGGTCAATCAGGACTGAAGCGATTTAATCAGCCAGCATTTGTAGGCTGCAGGACCTTGTTGCTGAAGGCTTGGGGCAACTTGTTGAAGGCTTAGGCACAGCTGTGGAAGGTTGGAGCCTCAAACACTTCTCCAGTGTGAGCTCCTGGGAAGCCCCTGTCACCACCCTAACTCAGCGCCTCCTCAATGGAGGCATCTGCCAGAAGCACGGGAGGCCTTTTGTTCCTTCCCTTCCTGGCATTAGAGGATCTCCAACAGCAGAGGAGGCTGGAGCAACTCCAGCAACAACAGCTCCAGCAACAGCAGCAGCACCAGCAACAACAGCAGCTCCAGCAACAGCAGCAGCACCAGCAACAGCAGCAGCTCCAGCAACAACAGCAGCACCAGCAGGAGCGACAGGCTGCGGCTCAGCCACCTGAGGCAGCACAGGCCAGAAGGGGCCAGCGCATGGAAGGCCGTCGGCGCAGGAGATACCCACCAAACAGGGTCTACAGACACAGGGTCAGCTACCTCAGCATGACTGAGCAGCAGTGCCAGAGGCGGCTCCGACTTTCGCAAGAGGTTGTGACTGACATCTGCACAATGCTGCAGCAAGACCTGGAGCCCAGAGCACCAGGTCGACACTCCTTACCAGTGGCCATCAAAGTCACCACCGCACTCAACTTTTATGCCTCAGGCTCCTTCCAGGGATCAGCAGCAGACATCAGTGGCATCTCCCAGGTAGCCGCACACACTTGCATCACGCAGGTAACTGATGCCCTCTTTGCCCTCGTGCACAATCACATCCATTTCACCAGGGATCGCGCAAGTGTGAGGGCGCGAGCGCTTGGATTAGCTCAGCTGGCAGACTTTCCAAGGGTGCAGGGTGTCATTGACTGCACACATGTGGCCCTTATGGCACCCCACCGCAATCCAGGAGTTTTTGTCAACCACAAGGGCTTCCACTCCCTTAACGTTCAGCTGGTGTGTGACCACAAGGTGATTTTGCATGTTTGTGCCAAGTACCCTGGCAGCTGCCATGACTCCTTCATACTGCACCAGTCTACTGTGCCTCCGCTATTCAGTCCACCAAACGAACTTCAAGAATGGCTACTTGGAGACAAGGGATATCCCCTGCGCTCTTGGCTAATGACGCCGTTGAGGAGACCAGCCAACGAAGCTGAGGAGCGCTACAACTGCAGCCACATTTCCACCAAATTAATAATAATAATCGAGCAAGCCATTGGATTGCTGAAGATGCGCTTCAGATGCCTCGATAGATCAGGTGGAGCCCTACAGTACTCATCAGCCAGGATCTCCAAAATCGTCGTGGTACGCTGTGTGCTTCACAACATGGCACAGCGTCGTGGCTTGCCGATTCCGCAGGACCGAGAGGCTCCTCACAGAGCCGCTGAGGAGGAGGAGGTGGAGGAGGAGGAGGACGGAAACGAGCATCCTGCAGAGGCCCGCCAACCAGCGGCACCAGTGCGCGAGAACATTGCTGGGCGGAATGCAAGGAACGCACTCATCCTGGGCAGATTTGCGTAGCCTGGTACATCAAACACTGCAGCCTCACTGCTTCTTAACTGACCATGGACAGTGGCCCATGCCTACGCATTCCTACCTATTTGACCAGCTTGCTGACATCTGCAAGTTATCCTAAGGCCTCTATGTGATATTCCCATTCGCCAAATGACAGATGCCATTACTGCAGCAGTTGCCACCAGATTATTAATGTACAGGAAACTGATTGCATTAAAACTATTTACAAGACTTTTCACCCAAGTGACTAGCCTTGTGATTAGTGGTGCTTTATTTTTCTCTTGCGCATGCTCCTACTTAGTGGTGCCCCTGTGGCTTCAGCAGATGTGGAGGCCCCTTGCTCACTTTCCTGCTGCGCCTGTCTCAACACCTTTGGCGGGCGTCCTCTGGGGTGGCGAGCCTATGAGGGCTCGCCAGCAGTCTGCTGCTCCTGCGGCTGTGCAGGGCTCGAGACTCCTGTCTCACTGGGGTGTGGACTCCGGCGGGGCTCTGACCGAGGGCTCTGAAGTGGCATGGAAATGTGAGAACGTGGAGAGGAGCCCCCACTTCCTTGAGGTGTGCCAACAACCTCCCTCTCATGGGTCAGCTCCCCCTCAGTGCCTGCAAGTGGCTGGAGAGCACCTTGCTACACATCAGGGGGGCCATGGGGACCCGTCTCTGCACTGGAAGTCCTGCTCAGAGGGACTTCCATGAAGGTCTGGTTTCGGTGCTCAATAGATGCCCATCGCTCCTCAAGAGATGCCATTCTATTCAGAGCACTCACTATGTTTTCGATACCCTGGCGACTAAGCTCCTCCATGGACGCAGCCCTCCTCTCCTCGGCTGCAGTCCTCCTCTCCTCGGCCTCAGTCCTCCTCTCCTCGGCTGCAGCCCTCCTCTCATCGGCTGCAGCCAGCCTTACCACGGAGGTAGCCATCCTTTCCGTGGTGATGCTTTCATGCGCCAATGACTCCAATAAGGCTCTGCTCATGCTCGCCATGGACTCCTCCATTCACTCCACACTTGCAGCGATTCTGGAGACAAAACCTGCCAGAGACTCCTGCATCTGTGCATGGAAATCCATCACCTCCTCTCTTGCGGATGGACCCAGAGGCATAGGATTGACATGCAGCTGAGCTGAGCTGGCGGAGGCCTGCGCCCTCCGAGGACTCTCCACTGCTGTCCCTGTCTCCACACTCTGCTGATGCTCACTTGTGAGTTGTGCAACACCAGGTGACAACACTACTCTATGTCCCAAAGGTCCCACCGAGGTGTGAGTGTCTGCGCTGGTGCTGGGTGTGCTTACTTCTGCTGACGCTGGACCCTCAGAGGCTGGAGCTTCCTCTGAGGAGTCTGGCTGCAAAGCCTCTTCCTCCTCGGCAGTGGTGACGAGGGCTCCGGGTGGTCCTGTGTGGGAGTAAAGGAAAGATTTAGAGATGTGATGCCAAGGCTACTTGTACATTGGATTTGGCAGATACTCATAAGTCCAAATGATGTGGCTTCAGAATCATATCAGCAACTCATGCTATGTCAATGAGAGAGATGGGAAACTATTCTGTCACCAGCTTGCGGGCTTGCTCCTGTCTCTCCTGCCCCAGCTTCCACAGGTACGTCAGCCCCAGCAATCTCCATCACAGCTTCCTCCCAGGGGCTCAGGTGGGCGATTGAGGGTGATCCTCCTCCAGTCCTTGCATGCTCTCTCCTATTGTGAGCTCTCTTTTCCTGCAATGAGGGAGACAAGTGGAGTTTGAGTGAGAGTGCAGGAGTGAGTGTAGAGATTGCATAGCATAGATACTTAGAAGGAGACAAAGATGGTGTGAGGCTGCAAGACCAAGGGCCCTCCCTGTGTGTTGTCAGTTGTGTTCCAAGCATCAGAGTGAGAGGCAGTGTGAGGGCTGCAAGGTGGAATAGTTATGTGAATGTGAGCATAGAGAGATAGGGAATGGGTAAGGGTGCATGGATGTGACTGTGAAGTGGGATGCGGAGGAAGAGATTGCTGAAGCGGAATGCTGTTGGGGAAAGGCAATGTGGATCAGGTTGAGGGTGATGGAGACTTCATACTTACTTTTCCTGTACGGTGAAAGTCATGGAAGCGCTTCCTGCACTGTATCCAGGTCCGACGGGTGACTCCCAGAGAGTTGACCTCTGCAGCCACCTCCATTCAGGCAGCCCTGGTCTCTTTGGGAGGCCTCTTCCTCCCTGAGCTAGGGAAGAGGACATCCCTGTGGGCCCTTACCCCATCCACGAATGTCTGGAGTGACGTCTCGTCGAATTTGGCGGCAGCTCAGCTGTAATGATCAGTAACCTGTCATTCTACAATGGTACACTAGGTGGAGCTGTATGTTGCTGTATGTTTAGCTGTATGTATATAAGAGTGGACTACCCATGATGCACTAGGCTACCCAGAAGGCAGTAGTCAAGATGGATGCTGTACAAGTCCACATGGCATGAATAAAGTGACTAGCTAGAAGCTAGCTGTTCATAATAAGAATGTTTATTTATTTATGAACATAACATGGTACCAGGATTGGTAAAAATCTGCTGAATATTGTGAAACGCGACATGGAGAATTTGAAGCCACCGGAGGGTTTGAAACTCACGGGGAATGTCGACTGCAATTGGCGGACTTTCAAACAACAATTCGAACTCTATATTGCTGCCATCGGGTTCGGTACGATGCCAGACACAAGGAAAATAGCGTTGCTGCTCAAGGTTGCAGGCCCGCAGGCGATAGAGGTATTTAATATGTTTGTATTTGATCAAGAGGAAGACAGAGAAAAACTGGACGATGTGCTAAAGAAATTTGATACACATTGTTCTCCCAAAAAGAACGAGACCTACGAGAGATACGTGTTCTGTTCACGGACACAGCAGCAAAATGAAACTTTTGATAGCTTTGTGACCGATCTAAAACTGAAAGCACAGACATGTAATTTCTCTGAACTGAAATCATCCATGATTCGTGACCAGATTGTGTTTGGTGTTCATGATAAAAACATCAGGGAATATCTGTTGAGAGAAACCAAACTAACATTGGAAAATGCTGTGAAAATATGCCAAGCCAGTGAGCTAGCTCAAAAGCACACGAAGACTTTCAGTGAAATTAATAATAATGCGATTATAGTAAGTGATAGTGCTGCTGTCGGTGCTGTGTCCTACAAAGGAAAGAAATGTGGGCAGAACAGAAATGAAAAGCAATCGGAGGAAGGAATTTTTTTATTGTAAATGCTATGGTTACAAACACCAGTCACGACAATGCCCAGCGTTTGGGAAAATGTGCACAAAATGTCATGGAAAGAATCACTTTGCCAAACAATGCTTTTCAAAAGTAAAAACAAAGAAAGGGCAACAAGTCAATGTGATTGAGGACACTGATTTAAGTGAGACATTTTCTGTAGGAATGGTGTCAAGTGACAATATAGAAAAGGATACAGAAAATGTGCAGCCCTCAGGAATGGACAATGCTGAACATAAAGTTAATGCAGTAAAAGAGGACAAATGGATGATCCCACTGCAGGTAAATGGAGCATTAGTTACATTGAAACCAGACACTGGGGCAAAAGCAAACTTAATCAGTATGAGTGACATAAAAAATATGAAAGAAAAGCCCAAAATACAGAAAAAGTCAGTACTACTGAAGAACTATAATGGACAGAAAATAGATAGCTTAGGTGTATGCAGACTTAAAGTGACAGTCAACGACAAAGTGCATCATCTCATGTTTTCTGTTGTGGCTGAGGGACTTGATTCACTACTAGATGACAAATCTTGTGAGGACTTAGAACTGGTCAAGAGAGTCTACCGTATAAACTGTGCCATAAGCAGACCAGATGAATCAATGGATTCTGTAGTGAGTAATTTCCAGGATGTGTTCAAAGGATTTGGAGTTCTACCATTCACTTACAAGATCCAGCTAAAGGAGAATGCTCAGCCAGTGGTACATGCTCCACGGAGAGTTCCAGCACCCCTGCGTGACTGGCTCAAGAAAGAATTGGACAGAATGACCACACTAGGAGTCATCAGGAAAGTTGAAGAGCCAACAGACTGGGTTAACTCCATGGTATGTGTAAAGAAAAAGAACAATGATCTAAGAATATGCATGGATCCAAAGGACTTAAATGCAAACATAAAATGTGAACACTACCAGATTCCCAAGCGAGAAGAAATCACCAGTGAAATGTCAGGTGCCAGATACTTCACAAAGCTCGATGCCTCACAAGGATTTTGGCAACTAAAACTGGATGAAGAGAGCACCAAATACTGTACCTTCAACACACCATTTGGCAGGTATTGTTTCCTCAGAATGCCTTTCGGGATAATATCTGCATCTGAAATCTTTCATAGAGCGATGGAACACATAATTGAAGGTCTGGAAGGAGTTCGGGTCTATGTTGATGACATCATCATCTGGGGCTCCACACTGAAAGAACACAATGAGAGACTGACTAAAGTGCTACAGAGCATACGCCGGAATGGACTGAAGCTCAACAAAGCCAAGTGTCAGTTTGGCGTCCAGGAAGTCACTTTCCTAGGGGATAATCTATCTGGTAAAGGAATAGAGCCAGATATGGGAAAAGTAAACGCCATACTCAACATGCCCCGACCCACTAACAAAAAAGGAGTGCTACGCATCATGGGGATGATAAACTTCATTGGAAAGTTCATTCCTAACTTGTCAGCCAAGACAGCTTGTCTGCGAGACCTGCTACGTAAGACAAATGAGTTCGCATGGACAGAAAGACATGAACAAGAGTGGATGAACCTCAAAACAGTGCTGACAACCACACCTGTACTCATCTTCTTTGACCCAACAAAGAGAATCAAAGTGTCAATGGATGCATCGTCTTGCTAGGCGCAGTCTTGCTACAAGCAGAGGGTGAAGATTGGAAGCCTGTTGCCTATGTCTCCAGGTCTATGACTGATTCTGAGTGTCGATACGCCCAGATTGAAAAGGAATGTCTAGGCTTGGTAGTTGGACTAGAAAAGTTCCATGGCTACATATATGGACTTCCCACCTTCACAGTTGAGACAGACCACTGCCCACTGGTTGCCATCATCAAAAAAAACCTGAATGAGATGTCTCCAAGGATTCAACGACTCATGATGAAGCTGCAAATATATGACTTTGAACTGATCTACACACCAGGCAAACACATAGCGTTAGCAGATGCACTATCCCGAGCACCCAAAATGAGTCGTGTGAGCTCTACTGAAGAAGACATGGATGTTCATGTGAGTATGGTCACTGCTGCACTGCCTGTGTCAGACACAAAATCAAAGCAAATAGCAGAAGAAACAGTAAAAGATACAGTGTTACAAACAGTAATAGAGAATATTCACCATGGTTGGCCAAAAGGTTCCTGTCCAAAGTACTTTCACATCAGGTCAGAATTGAGTGTCGCAAGTGGACTATTACTAAAACAGAACAGGCTCTACGTCAAGACATGCTCAAAAGGATTCATGAGGGACACCTGTAGGGGGTTTCTCTTGCTCGTTCTGGTCTCCTGCCAGGTTTCGTGCAATAATTACCCTTGAGTGGTTCGACCCACTCCCCCTACGGTTCTAGACCTTGGACTTAGATGCAGAGAACAGTAGTGTAGAGAAAGAACTCAATAGACCAGGTTGAATAGCACGAAATGGATGCTTTTATTTTTAAACAGTTTGAAGCATTACAATATACATGTCATAGGCACAGATTAAAGTTACTACAATCATACACAAATTTATGAACTTAACTCTATGGAAATGGGGAACACACGGCACATCGTAAAAGGGGAAACACATTACGGTTACCCTTAACTCCCTCCCCTATACCTAAACTAAGTTTCGACCTGGGGAACTTGGGATCATGCTCACCACTCTCGAAATCGCGAAAAAGGGGGTTCGCAGCCTTTTGGCACCGCTTTCCGTCGTCACGTGGATTTGGAAGCTTCTGGCGCAGTCGATATTCTCTCTCCCTCGAGGCGGTGGGGTAGACACAGCCTCGATGAGCGCTCGTCAAGGTTGAGATCCATTATCGTGGATTTGGGTTCATGGAGCAGACCTCAGTTGCAGGCTGCTGAAGAAGTGCATGCACATGGAAGAATCTTTCCGGCCTGGATCGCCGGTTCTCCAGAGGGTTTCTTCTCCGTCGGCCTGGGTCGTCGATGATCTCCCGACCCCAGTACCCGGGCCACCCTCGTCGTCTTCTCGTCGTGGCCGAGCCTTGTTCGGCTGAACACCGACCACGTTGTCTTTTTACCGAAGTCGTCCGTCTTTAAAAAAACGAAACGTCTTCATCGATTCCGCATCTACCGAAGTGGAAGTGGCGCCGATCCTGGCACCGTCCGTCCTTCGTTCGTCCCTTGTAGAAGTTCTTGAAGAAAATGGAAGTCTGAAGTCATCCAAGAAGAAGCAGCCGTGAAGTCAAGTTCGAAGTTGTTGCCCACCCCTAGATGGACTTTCAATCCATAGTTATACTCTTTTGGGACAGTCTTATCTCCCGCCAAATCATAGTCCTGTCTTTGTATTAATTTTGGCGGGCAGAAATCTCTGCAGGGGCGCTTTGTCTTGTAACGGAGCCGGTGATAACTTAAACTGGCCTTCCTGGCCGATAATGTCTTTTAATGTCTTTTACATTGTCATCGCGGCTCGGTTCGCATATTGATCGGTCCGGAGATTTTCCTTGATGGCCGCTAAACGGTTTTTCCTTTGTACAATAAATGGGTATAAGTGTTTTTGCATTGTCCGCCCATATCTTGATGGGCCCCATCCTGTACTTAGAATTCATTGAATATGTATGCTGTTTCTCTGAGTTTCGGTTCCCAGATATTGGCTTTCGCGGGCTTACTGTCTTCAATCCACAAGCCTGTCTGGCTTGCAGTAACAGAAATAAAATGGTTCAGAAACTGATCACGGGGCCTGGCGGCCATTTTGTATGCCCTTTTATCAAAGGTTATTCTGTGCAAGCTTACTTTGGTCAATAAACAGTCTTATTTTATCCAGTTTTCTTGCGGGATTTTTGCTGAAAATTTCGAATCTTACAGGCCCCCCTGTGATACTGATAGCAAATTTTCCCCGATTCCCCACATCCAAACATTCCTGGCACTTAACTATCTATGACCCTTACGACACATGCAGTTCCCATTTCCGAAGAAAACAAAAATTACCTTTTTCACATTTGGATAATCACAGACAGCACATCTTAAACTATAACACATTCATCTGTCAGATGTGCAGGGGTCGATACCCTCTTGCGCCATCTGCATACACCTTTTATTAATCCAAAAAACTTAAGAACAACTAATAACATAACAATACTTATTTCCTTATAACCCAAAACAAACACCAAAAAATGCGAATGGTCAAAAATTTTAAAAATGGAGGGACGCTTAATCTTATACTAGCAGCTTAAAGTGGGATGTCTTCTTCCCCCATTCGCACATAGCGTTCTCTCCATTCTCCTGTGTTCTCGTGCCTCTGGAGGCGTTTGCCTCTTTTGCAATGCACGAAGAGCAAAAATATCACAATTAAAACCTGACACACTACTAGGATGTGGGATGCTATTCTAATCCAGGCTGGGACCTCTATGTTGGTGAACAAGTCCCACCATGGTGGGATGGTTATGTCCAATATGTCTTTTCCTATCTCTAAAGTCTTCTGCTCCAGTGTGTAGAAATGTTTCTGTGAAACTATAACGGCTTTTAAAATCTTTGTGAGGTGTTCGGGCAGAGGGGGAATGACATAACCAAAATGCGCGACAAATCGTTGCAAGTCTGCGAAATTCTCTTTGATAGTGATGTGAATGGTGGAGGGCGCAGGAATGGGGACAATTTGTTGTTGTGCCACTTGAACCACGGCCGTGGGTTTGAAACAGAAACTGCTATCACCGATCGAACACCACTCGTGTTGTCCGTATCGGTACTGAGGCGCTGCAGTGGTGACGCAGTATGTCCCACCCCCGATATATGCTACCTGCGGGGGCACATGGTCCTCTGCCATTGCCTCCATGGTGCAATTTACCGGCTTCGCGCTAGCAGTTCTGAACCCGCACTGTGGTTTCAAAAAGGCATTCAAGTGCTGGGGACACAGGATGATGTGTGCTCCCCGGCTCCGACATCCCGAGAGGTCGGTGCCTGTCATCGTACGCTCCCATCTGATGACGTAAGGCGGGACCACTGCGTAACGAATGTGTGCGCCCCCCTGAATGACTCCAATGTTCTCTACTCTGTATACCGGGGCGGGCTTTGCTGCAGGACCCAACACCAGCATTCTTACTACTATTCCCATGATAGTATGATTCGAATGTCCGCAGTCCACTGGGACTGGGTACGCTTCTGCAGCTAGTCTGAGCTGGCACGGGCTTAATGCATTCTCAAAAGGGTGAAGCGCTAGCAAGTGCTTGTTGCTGATCCAGGACGGGACCAAACCCTGTTTAAAATCCTCAAGATTACTGCGGCCCTCGCCCAGTAACCACGCCCCGTACAGCACACAGGCTTCGTTTTGCGCAGCTTGATCGGACGCATTCCGATCCTCCTTAATGAGTGCATTTACCGTTCTCGCGTGTCTTTCCAGCTCAGCTATTATATCCTTAAAGTGTAGTGTCATGGCCTGGTCCTCATGCAACTCAGAACCCACTACCTTATTTTCGTCTGTCAGTATGTTCCTTAACTGGGCTTTTAAACCGTTGATCTGTGTCTGCAGCTCCACGTTATCTAGAGCGTTGACGACAGATGTCCCGGTATTAAAAGCAGTGAATATATCATTTACAGTACCCCTTCTTTGCCTCCTGACTCGATCCAAAACTTCTGGCGGTGTGGTGTATAATTTGTCTTTGTCGATGTCGGCAAAGTCAAATTCGTAAAATTGTCTAAACATTCGGGTTAACAGGACCTGGTATAATTGTTCCGTTTCTTTGGGACACCACTCCGGCAATCGTACCTCAGTGAGATTTAAAATCACTGAGGCCACCACGTAGTGTACCCCTTGGTACAGCACCTGGCCGGTGGGTACCAATACTAAACCGTTCCCGGGTCCCTTGGTGGTGGTTGGGCACCCTTCTTTCTGGGCTAGTGCTACCGGAAGCATGGGTAGGGGCTTGCGTGGGCGGGTGATAAGTTCAGTGGCATTTACCGGAATAGGGGAGTATGGTGCTCCGCACGCTCGAGTGCTGACATCCCATCTCATCCCCTTTCCTTCATCCTGCCACTGCCTCTGGAAGAAGATGGATACGCCCTTGGGGCACACGTGTCTCGAACCCCACATACAGACATATATTCCCTCATCTGGTTCCCACCATTTGTCCCAACACACACGCAATTGTCCGTGAGTCCCCGTAATAGTCCGATGGGTATTATTACCCAGTCGCTCCCACTCGACCGTAGAGTTTCTCATGTCCTTTCCCAGCTTTCGTAGCCACCACCATCGCCTTAGTGGTACGTTCCCATTGCACACCAGACAAATCCTCTTTCCCACGGTAACGCTGACTCTGGGTGCAAGGATCCTCACCCGAGGGCACGTTAACGAAGTCTCTTGGTAGGCAAAACCGAAATTGCTGGAATATTCCGTAGAATTCGTTCCCAGCCAACCTGGCCATCTCCCTTGGTGGAAGTAGGTGGCGGTTTCCTCAACCTCTCGCTCCCCTGTCCCATCCGTTGCGATGGGGGCCGTGTCCCCGGAGCACCCGAAAATAATGACGTCCTTGGTGCGGCCTCGGTAGGCCCACCCGCACCCGATCGCCATGAACGCGATGAGAATCTTTTCCATCATATCCCAGGTTTCTGTAACCAATAAAATGATGTAGCCGGGCTCCCAATAGGTGCTGGCCTAATTAAATGGACGCGCGGGTTCCTGGACCCCGCTCCCAAACAAACACACATATCGGGCAGACTTTGAAAATTGTACTCAACACATCTTAACGCTATATACATTTCCTTAAATTATCGCCATAATTATCTAACTTAACTTATGTACAGCGCCGCCCTCCGCGGGGCAGCTTGCCTAATCCCTGTGACTTCTGTCGTGCGCCACACCCTACGGTGGGGCTGCACTGATCTTTGGCTTTGATCCCCCGCAGCCTGTCGCTGCTGAACGGGGACCATGCCTTCCTGGGGCTGCTCTAAACCGTGGTTGGGAAAAATGGGGAGAATCTGGCCAAAATTTTCTGGGCTGGGGCGCTCGAGCCGACCTACGAGGGGCCGCTTTGGGTTGGGCTCCCGGGGCTGATGGACCGGGGGTTGGGACTGTCACCGTCACAGCCTGTGGTTCCTCCACAGCCGCCGGCTCCAGCTCCTCTCCCTCAGGCTCCGTCCCCCCGGGGTCGGGGTCTGTGGCTTCCGACTCCACCTCACCTGTCCCTACAGGTAGTGAGTCTCCGCCCCCATTCCTTACCTCCCCCAAGCTGGAGTCGAGGGCGGGATCGTCGTCCTCTGACTCTTCCTCCTCCGTGATTGGGTCTAAGGCGGGGTCGAGCTGTTCGTGCTCTCTCCTGCCTAAATCCCATTCAAAAGGTGAGACCTCCCACTCCAATGGGATGGTCTCTCCCTTCACGCAGGCTACTGTGCCAGCCTGTGTGGTCTGTGACTCTGTTACAGGCTGAGGATCTTTGTTCTCAGACCTGGTCCCCTTTGATGGCCCTTGTGTACTCGATTTAAACAGTTTACACTGGTTGATGTGAAACCATTTGGTACGTCGGGGCATCTTCACTGCATAAACCATGGGGCTGGCCTTGTCCACAATGCTGTAAGGCCCCATGTACAGTGGTTCAAAACTCCCTACCCTGGCGTAGTTTCGGACCATGACCTGGTCTCCGACTACCCATTCTTGTTGTTTCCGAGGTTCCAGTAACAGTCTATTTCCCTGGTGCTGTCTTCCCATGTTCCCAGCCGCCTGCCCATAAATCTGTTTCAGGCGCTCCAAAAGGGTTTGGATGAATTTGTCTCGTTTCACCTCTCGGAGCTGGCCCTCAGTGAGCACCGGGGCTAGTACATGGGTGGGTGTTCGCATGATCCTTCCAGTCATTAATTCGTGCGGGGAATACCCCGTACTTTTGGACTGGCTGGCTCGGATCCCCATGAGGACTAAAGGCAGGACCTCCACCCATTTCTGGGGCGAGCCCATTGTCTCTTTCCTCAGCTTCTCCTTGAGGGTCCGATTCATACGCTCAACAATCCCGGATGACTGGGGATTGTATGCTACGTGCCACTTCCCCTCAATGCCCAAGAGCATGAGGGCGTTCTGCATTACTTGACCGGTGAACTGACTCCCTTGGTCGGACTCTACAAAACGGGGAAGTCCCCACCGTGAGAACACTTCCCGAATCAAGATCTTAGCAGTACCCAGTGCCGTAGCTGTTCTGCACGGGAAAGCTTCTACCCATTTGGTGAACACATCTACCAGGACAAGGCAGTACTTATAGCCTCCCTGGGCGGCGGGCAGGGGCCCTATGTAGTTGACCTGAATCGACTGCCATGGTCCCTCTACCCTCCTGATGTGCCCCATGGGCACCTTCCTTTTGTGGGGGTCTGGGTTGTTAGCAGCGCACACAAGACAGCTTGCGCAGAACTCGCGGACATCGTCCCGAAGTCCCGGCCACCATCCCGCCTGCTCTACCCATTGCCAGATGACCTCAGGCCCGGGGTGTCCCGCTCCTGGACCCTCGTGGGCCAGTTGCAGGAATTCCCTCCGGTGCTGCTGCGGCACAACCCACTGCTCCTCTCGGAACAGCATACCTTCTTTGACTGTGAGGGCTGCCGCACTGTACGGACCCTCTACCTGCTTGCCTTCTGTGATGGCTTTTAGGACTGCTTTTAGGGCGGGATCCAGGGTTTGGATGGTCTTTAGGTCTGGGGGCGGTGTCACCCCTGTGTTCCCTGGAATTCCCTCCCTGCCTTGGATCGCCGCCACGGGTCCGGGTCCATAGGGGTCCCAGAGAATGCCGTTGCGGGCACCCTCCCTGGCTAGCGCATCCGCCTGCTGGTTGCCCTGGCCGCGGGGTTCTGTGGTGGAGTGAGCCTTTACCTTATGGATGAACACCTCCCCTTTCTCCCCCACAGCTGCTAGGATCTTTTCCAGCAAGGGCTTAACTGTTAAAGGCCGCCCGTCCGCAGAGGTATATCCGCGTCGGGACCAGATGGCGAGGTACTCTGTACACGAATTGCAGGTGAACATGCTGTCTGAGCAAATCGTGTATGGGGTTGGGAAAATCTCGGGGTGGGTAACCACGTACGCCACCGCGGACAGTTCAGCCTGCTGTGCGCTCATAGTGCTGGGGAGCTTAATTGCCAGGGCAATGTTTGCCGCCGGGTCATAAACTCCACACCCTGTGAGTCGTTCGCCATCAGATACAGTGCTAGAACCGTCTACGTAGATTTCGCGGCCTGTGGGATGTATCCCGGCCCGTAAACCTATGTTGACCTCCCATACCCCTTCTACGGAACATCGATGGACTGTCCCGGGATATGCCATGTTGGCTGCGAGCCTTGGCGTGCAGAGGCCTTTAACTTTGAGATCCATCTGGGAAAGGAGGAGGGCCCAGCGCGCAATTCGAGCGCTGCTTACGGTCCCATCCTTAATCCTTCCATCCAGAAGTATCTTTGTGGGGGTGTGATGGGTGAGGAGCGTGATGGGAGAGGTTCCTGTGAAGATCACTGATCTGTTCACAGCCCAATGCGTGGCCAGGAGATGCCGTTCGCAATTGGAGAAACTCCTCTCTACATCCGTGAGCACCCTGGAGGAATAAACTACTGGTCTCAGCTTGCCGTGCCGCTCCTGGAGCAACACTGCGCTCAGGCTGTCCCCACTAGCGGCTACCTCCAGGAAGAACTCCTCTCCCCCATCTATGGCCCCTAGGGCTGGCGCGGTCTGCAGATCTCTTTTCAACTTCTCGAATGCTGCCTGGCACCCCTCATCCCAAGACCACTCGACTCCCTTGTGTAAGAGTCGAAGTAGCGGGGCTGCTGTGGCAGCATAGTCCTCGATGAAATCTCTGCAGTACCCGGTCAATCCCAAAAAGGACCTTACACCCGTTACTGTGTTGGGAATCGGCAGATCTTGTATTGATTCCCTTCTGGCCTTATCTATGGCTCTTTCCCCAGCGCGGATGGCCAGACCTAGGAATTTGACTTCCTGCTGGCCGATCTGGGCTTTCTTTGGGTTTACTTTGAAACCCTTCCTTTCTAACAGTTCCAACAATTCGGCTAATAGTGGGCCGTGCTCCTCCCTTGTGTCTGTGAACAGGAGTAAGTCGTCCACATACTGTACTATCTGGTTGGGCTGGCTAAACTCTTTTAAACTCCCCGCCATGCATTGATGGAAAATGCTGGGGCTGTTATGAAAACCCTGTGGTAAGCAGTTCCAAGTGTACTGTTGCCCTTTGAAAGTAAAGGCAAACTTGTACTGATCCTCCCGCCGCAGCGGGATGGACCAGAAACCGTTCGAGATGTCCAGCACCGTGAACGTGGTCGCCGATGCTGGAATGCTCCCTATTAGGTCTGCAACTGCTGCTACCGTGGGCGCGCAGGCCGGGATATTACTATTGAGGACTCTGTAGTCCACCGTGGCTCTCCATGAATTGTCCGGCTTCTTTACCGGCCATAATGGGGAGTTCACGTGAGTGGCTATTGTTCTCAATACGCCCTGCTGCACCAATGAAGATATTGCTGTCTCCATGTCGGGTTCTGCCTCCTTGGGGAAATTATACTGCTTTTGGGGTCGAATCATGGGGTCCCCGTCTACGCTGACTTCAAACCCAGTGACTCTCCCACAGTCGTGCTTGTGGGTGGCAAACGCGGTCAGATTTTCCGACACACACGCCTGCAAGTCCGTTGGGACGTTCGTTACCATGAGCTCGAGATCGTAACCTCCTGACGGCTTCATGGTGCATAGGGCCCCCTTTTCTTCCTTCCCTGGAATTACGACTACCTTACCTAAACCGCTCTCGGCTCCCCAGAGACAGTGATTTCTCAGGTCCACGAGGATTCCGTGTTCCACCAAGAAATCAGCCCCGAGGATGCCTTTTCCACCCCCCTCATTCCACTTCAATAGGATGCACGTCCATGTGGTGTGGAGTGCTCCCAACTGAATGGAGAGCGGGATGGAGTACGCGCCAGCCTGTTCTCTGCCTGTGAAACCCGCTACTGAGTATGGAGCCTGGGCGGACAGAGGTGAGGCGAAAGGTTTATCTGTGTGGATCACGGTACACGAAGCTCCCGTATCCAACAGGTAACTACCCTTTTGTCTTTCCACCTCCATCTCCACCACAGGTCTTCTCCAGGCGTCATAGCGGAGCGGACACAGGTAGACGGGCTGCGCGGGCGTCAGTCATTTAGGTGTTTCGGTTGGGGTCTCGGGAGCGATAGGGCTGTTGGCGACCGCTACCTTCCCCTGCCAAGTCATCAGGGACCGCATAGCCTCCAAGACTGACTCGATCGCAGCGGGATCCACAACCGCACCACCCCCTGTGGTTGGGGCGGGGGCTACGGTTGGGTTCTGGACTGGTGTTGGGGCAGTGGTCTGCCCTTGTGCTTGTGCTGGTGCCGGGTAAACGATCTGACCGTGGGCGACTTGGGCTTGGGCTCGGTCTTGGGCTGCGGCAAACGCTCTCTCTCTCTTATCCTTCCATGGATTCCTACAGTCCTTGCGCCAATGACCCTCCTTCCCACACCCGTAACAACTGCTGTTGGCTTGGGGAGGGCGATTTCCCTCCTGACGCCATTCCCTTTTAGCAGAGGCTGCGGGCTTCACCTCATGCACCTTTCCTTTTACAACAGGCGTTTTCTTGCCCTTGTTGTTCCTATAACTGATCGTGAGCTGATCTAGTACTAGGTCCTCCGTGGAGCAGGCGTTAGTGGGGTCAAACCATGCTTTGGCCTGCTCCCTCACTACTGGCAAGCAACCTGCTAGCAGGCACCAAAGCCAATGAGCTCTCTGTTCATTATCCAGCCCGGCCCGGGCCGGCCCGCCCGGGCAGCTGCGCCGATACACTGGCCACAACCTGTCGGCGAAAACCCGTGGGGGTTCTCCCTCTAGCTGCACTGTCTTTTCTAAACGGAGGAACAGAGTTCCGTCCCCCTCTCCCATGATCTCCAGAATCTCATCCCGTAGCAACTCATAGTCCCTGTGCCCTCTCTTGCTCTCGTCAGGGAGACACTGGAGGAGCGAACTGTCCAGGGAGAACAGCAGCATTTTCGACTGCTCAACCCCGTTGCAGTCGTTGACTGCTGCGGTCTGTTCCACGTCCCTGAAATGCACGGAGGGATCTCCTGACTCAGAGAGTTTTGGGATGTGACTTATCATTTCTCTTAGCTGTCGGGCGCTATGGGGCATTACGATCTGACTCTCAAGGGGTCCGTCATCGCCATTTTCTGCATTTGGACCGAGCCTCCGGTGTCTCGTTGGACACATTGGCGCCGGTCCTGACTACTATCTGGGGTTGCTCTACCTCAGAACTCTCTTCCTCTACCGTCTCCGTCTCCTTTCCCGGAGTCCAAGACTCATCATAAGCAGGAGGCGCAGAGGGTTCGGGAGTCGGTATCCCAACTGGCTCTTGTGGAATCGGTCTTTTGGATTCCTTGGCTCGCAATAGCTGACTCGCTGGTGGATTTATGAGACACACCAACCCGTTTGCCTTGGCTAGGGCCATTCTCAGGTCCTCCTGCTCCCTGCGGCAAGCGCTGTGGTCGGTGCTCTCAGATCTATCCTCCATGGCCATCTTATATGCTGCCCTGGCTCCCAGAAGTTTTTCCTCTTGGGCCTCTATCTGCTTGGCTAGACGGAAACACCTGTCTCTCATTCTACCTTCACTGGCCTTGGCTTCAATGACCTGACATTTTAAATATTCTACCCGGGTTTCGTGGCAGCGAGTTGTGGAGTGGCGTTCCTGATTCAGCGCGTTAAGCGCTTCAATCAGTTGCTGACCTCCCGCAACCTTCTCCTCTACGTCTTTAAGCAAACCGTTGATCTGGGCTGTCTGTGCTGTAACGACCTGGTCCAAAATCTGGACTTGCTTTTTGTAGCACATCAGCCAGACCGCCTTCTCTACAGACTTCTTATGCTCTTTACCCGCTGTCCACTTGATGGCTGCGTCTAGCAGGCGCCTATCTCTCAACAGGTCAGATATCCATTGCTTTGTGAGGTTAACTTTTCCAAAAACATAATCGGCTATTCTTTCATCCATCACATCTCGTTTATTCAGACCTTGATCTAACTACTTTCCTGCTGCCAAGGTCCTGCCACGGTCGCCATTTCTGTAGGGGGTTTCTCTTGCTCGTTCTGGTCTCCTGCCAGGTTTCGTGCAATAATTACCCTTGAGTGGTTCGACCCACTCCCCCTACGGTTCTAGACCTTGGACTTAGATGCAGAGAACAGTAGTGTAGAGAAAGAACTCAATAGACCAGGTTGAATAGCACGAAATGGATGCTTTTATTTTTAAACAGTTTGAAGCATTACAATATACATGTCATAGGCACAGATTAAAGTTACTACAATCATACACAAATTTATGAACTTAACTCTATGGAAATGGGGAACACACGGCACATCGTAAAAGGGGAAACACATTACGGTTACCCTTAACTCCCTCCCCTATACCTAAACTAAGTTTTGACCTGGGGAACTTGGGATCATGCTCACCACTCTCGAAATCGCGAAAAAGGGGGTTCGCAGCCTTTTGGCACCGCTTTCCGTCGTTACGTGGATTTGGAAGCTTCTGGCGCAGTCGATATTCTCTTTCCCTCGAGGCGGTGGGGTAGACACAGCCTCGATGAGCACTCGTCAAGGTTGAGATCCACTATCGTGGATTTGGGTTCATGGAGCAGACCTCAGCTGCAGGCTGCTGAAGAAGTGCATGCACATGGAAGAATCTTTCCGGCCTGGATCGCCGGTTCTCCAGAGGGTTTCTTCTCCGTCGGCCTGGGTCGTCGATAATCTCCTGACCCCAGTACCCGGGCCACCCTCGTCGTCTTCTCGTCGTGGCCGAGCCTTGTTCGGCTGAACACCGACCACGTTGTCTTTTTACCGAAGTCGTCCGTCTTTAAAAAAACGAAACGTCTTCATCGATTCCGCATCTACCGAAGTGGAAGAGGCGCCGATCCTGGCACCGTCCGTCCTTCGTTTGTCCCTTGTAGAAGAAGTTCTTGAAGAAAATGGAAGTCTGAAGTCATCCAAGAAGAAGCAGCCGTGAAGTCAAGTTCGAAGTTGTTGCCCACCCCTAGATGGACTTTCAATCCATAGTTATACTCTTTTGGGACAGTCTTATCTCCCGCCAAATCATAGTCCTGTCTTTGTATTAATTTTGGCGGGCAGAAATCTCTGCAGGGGCGCTTTGTCTTGTAACGGAGCCGGTGATAACTTAAACTGGCCTTCCTGGCCGATAATGTCTTTTAATGTCTTTTACATTGTCATCGCGGCTCGGTTCGCATATTGATCGGTCCGGAGATTTTCCTTGATGGCCGCTAAACGGTTTTTCCTTTGTACAATAAATGGGTATAAGTGTTTTTGCATTGTCCGCCCATATCTTGATGGGCCCCATCCTGTACTTAGAATTCATTGAATATGTATGCTGTTTCTCTGAGTTTCGGTTCCCAGATATTGGCTTTCGCGGGCTTACTGTCTTCAATCCACAAGCCTGTCTGGCTTGCACTAACAGAAATAAAATGGTTCAGAAACTGATCACGGGGCCTGGCGGCCATTTTGTATGCCCTTTTATCAAAGGTTATTCTGTGCAAGCTTACTTTGGTCAATAAACAGTCTTATTTTATCCAGTTTTCTTGCGTGATTTTTGCTGAAAATTTCGAATCTTACACACCTTGGAATTGAAAAATGCAAAAGGAGAGCAAGAGACACTGTTTATTGGCCTGGCATAAATAAGGACATTGAGAACATGATAGGCAAATGTAAGACATGTCAGAAACACCAAAGCAAACAAGCAAAGGAACCAATGATAGTAGCTGACATACCAACAGCACCATGGCAAAAGGTTGGTATGGACCTTTTTCATTTAAATGGTAAAGACTATCTAATAGTGATTGACTACTATTCTAACTATCCTGAGATGGCGCTGCTATCAAGCACATCAGCAAGCAGTGTCATAATGCATGCTAAATCCATCTTCGCCAGACATGGAATTCCCAGGATTGCCGTTAGCGACAATGGTCCGTGCTTTAACTGTAAGGAGTGGCAACAGTTTGCAGCACATTATGACTTTCAGCACATCACATCCAGTCCTTTGTATGCTCAGTCGAAGGTAAGGCAGAAAAAGATGTTCAAGTTCTCAAACAGCTACTGAAGAAAGCGACAGAAAGCAAGTCTGATCCTTATCTCGCCCTGCTGAGCTACCGAGCCTCACCTTTAGACTCTGGTTCTTCACCTGCTGAACTCCTAATGGGTCGCAAGTTGCATACTACGATACCCTGCTGTGCAAAAGAAACGCAGAGTAAGGAACTGAGACAGAGACTTCAACTGTTAAAGCTGAAACAGAAATCAAACTATGACAAGTCATCCAAAACTCTGAAACCATTGACAAGGGATGATGTTGTCAGGATTGAGGATCCAGATGCATGGAACAGGAAAGCTACAGTTCTTGAGGAAGTAGGACCAAGGTCATACACTGTTAGAACTGAGGAAGGACAGATTCTCAGGAGGAACTGCCGTTCCCTCCTGAAAACACAAGAAACTATCCAAGAGCAAATCGATGACAATGCCGCAACTGAATCTTGTCAATCACCACCAGAACAATCTAACACAAACACACATACAGGCTCTCATGAAAACACATCAGACTTACCTGTGCTGAGAAGATCCACACGTGAAGTAAAAAAGCCTGATAGACTTAATCTTTGAATACAAAGAAAACTATATTGAAAATGTATTGACTGTTGTGAAGATATTTATGTCGTTATGATTGATTGATATTGATTGATACTGATTTTGTTTAACCTCAAAGAAAGGGGGATGGAATGATCAGTAACCTGTCATTCTAGAATGGTACACTAGGTGGAGCTGTATGTTGCTGTATGTTTAGCTGTATGTATATAAGAGTGGACTACCCACGATGCACTATGCTACCCAGAAGGCAGTAGTCAAGATGGATGCTGTACATGTCCACATGGCATGAATAAAGTGACTAGCTAGAAGCTAGCTGTTCATAATAAGAATGTCTATTTATTTATGAACATAACACTCGGCCTCTGCCGCTGGCAGCAGCTGGTGCAGGCTCCTCTGCCATTCTCCAAGACTGGTTGGGAAGCCTGCAGAGGTTGAGAAGCTTGCTGGACACTTTAAAAGCACCACGAATGATGACATCATACTGTGGGGCTTTCTGACTGGAAATGGACAATTAACAAGGGTGCCCACACGCTGGAAATAAATTGGCCACTTGAGCGAAAATTGCGTGCAGCTGGCTGACCCATTTAGATTCAGGTCGGAACCCAACAATTCCCCGCACCTTTGGGAAAATCGGGGCCAAAGAATCTGCAAAGAGATATAGATAGGTTAAGTGAGTGGACAAAAATTTGGCATATGGAGTATAATGTGGTAAAATGTGAAGTTATCCACTTTGGTAGGAAAAATAAAAAAGCAAATTATTATTTAAATGGAGAGAGACTACAAAATGCTGTGGTACAGAGGGATCTGGGGGTCCTTGTACATGAAACACAAAAAGTTAGCATGCAGTTACAACAAGTAATTAGGAAGGCAAATGGAATGTTGGCCTTTATTGCAAGGGGGATTGAGTATAAAAGTAGGGAAGTCTTACTACAACTGTACAGGGTGTTGGTGAGACCACACCTGGAGTACTGCGTACAGTTTTGGTCTCCTTATTTAAGGAAGGATATACTTGCATTGGAGGCAGTTCAGAGAAGGTTCATTAGGTTGATTCCTGAGATGAAGGGGTTGTCTCATGAAGAAAGGTTGAGCAGGTTGGGCCTATACTCATTGGAGTTTAGAAGAATGAGTGGTGATCTTATTGAGATGTATAAGATTCTGAAGGGGCTTGACAGGGTAGATGAAGAGAGGATGTTTCCCCTCATGGGGGAATCTAGAACTAGGTGGCATTGTTTCAGAATAAGGGGTCGCCCATTTAAAACGGAGATGAGGAGGAATTTCTTCTCTCAGACAGTCGTGAATCTTTGGAATTCTCTACCCCGGAGAGTTGTGGAGGCTGGGTCATTGAATATATTTAAGGTGGAGCTAGACAAATTTTTGAACGATAAGGAAGTCAAGGATTATGGGGAGCAGGCAGGAAAGTGGAGTTGAGGCAAGACTAGATCAGCCATGATCTTATTGAATGGCAGAGCAGACTCAAGGAGCCAAATGGTCTACTCCTGCTCCTATTTCTTATGTTCTTCAGTTATAATTTTAAGGTGGTGGATGCCAATCAAGTGAGCTGCTTTGTCCTGGATGGTGTCGAGCTTCTTGAGTGTTGTTGGAGCTGTACTCATCGAGGCAAGTGGAGAGTATTCCATCACACTCCTTACTTGAGCCTTGTAGATGGTGGAAAGGCTTTGGGGAGTCAGGATGTGAGACACTCGCCACAGAATACCCAGCCTTTGACCTGCTCTTGTTGCCACAGTATTTATGTGGCTGGTCCAGTTAAGTTTCTGGTCAATGGTGACCCCCAGGATGTTGATGGTGGGGGATTCAGCGATGGTAATGCTGTTGAATGTCAAGGGGTGGTGGTTAGACTGTCGCTTGTGGGAGATAGCCATTGCTTGGCACTTCTGTGGCGCGAATGTTACCTGCCACTTATCAGCCAAAGCCAGAATGTCGTCCAGCTCTTTTGCCTGCGGGCATGGACTGCTTCATTATCTGAGGAGTTGTGAATGGCACTGAACACTGTGCAATCATCAGCGAGCATCCCCATTTCTGACCTTATGTTGGAAGGAAGGTCATTGATGAAGCAGCTGAAGATGGTTGGACCTAGGACACTGCCCTGAGGAACTCCTGCAGCAATGTCCTGGGGCTGTGATGATTGACCTTCAATCACCACAACCATCTTCCTTTCTGCTAGGTATGACTCCAGCCAGTGGAGAGTTTTCCCCCCCGATTCCCATTGACTAGTTTCATTATGGCTCCTTGATGCCACACTCGGTCAAATGCTGCCTTGATGCCAAGGGCAGTCACTCTCACTTCACCTCTGGAATTCAGCTCCTTTGTCCATGTTTGGACCAAGGCTGTAATGAGGTCTGGAACCGAGTGGTCCTGGCAGAACCCAAACTGGGCATCAGTGAGCAAGTTATTGGTGATTAAGTGCTTCTTGATAGCACTCTCGCTGACACCTTCCATCACTTTGCTGATGATTGAGAGTAGACTGAAGGGGCGGTAATTGGCCAGATTGGATTTGTCCTGCTTTTTGTGGACAGGACATACCTGGGCAGTTTTCCACATTGTGGGATAGTTGCCAGTGTTGTAGCTGTATTGGAACAGCTTGGCTAGAAGTGCAGCTAATTCTGGAGCACAAGTCTTCAGCATGACAGCCGGGATGTTGTTGGGGCCCATACCCTTTGCTGCATCCAGTGCACTCAGCCGTTACTTGATATCACGTGGAGTGAATCGAATTGGCTGAAGACTGGCTTCTGTGATGGTGGGGACTTCAGGAGGCGGCCGATATGGATCATCCACTCGGCACTTCTGGCTGAAGATGGCTGCAAACACTTCAGCTGTGTCTTTTGCACTCACATGCTGGGCTCCATCATCATTGAGGATGGGGATATTCATGGAGCCTCCACCTCCCGTTAGTTGTATAATGGTCCACCACCATTCATGACTGGCTGTGGCAGGACTGCAGAGCTTTAATCTGATCTGTTGATTGTGGGATCTCTTAGCCCTGCCTATAGCATGCAGGTTCTGTTTTTTAAGCATGCATGTAGTCCTGTGCTGCAGCTTCCCCAGGTTGGCACCTAATTTTTAGGTATGCCTGGTGCTGCTCCTGGCATGGTCTTCTACACTCCTTATTGAACCAGGGTTGGTCCTCTGGCTTGATGGTAATGGTAGAGTGAGGGATATGCCGGGCCATGAGGTTACAGATTGTGGTGGAATATCTCAAGTGGCAAGAGGAGTAATGAAGTATGAGCAGTATTTGCATCACAGTGACCAGAGAGATGACATTTTATCACAACTTGGCCCATGCTATTGCAAAAAAAAGTCAGCGAGCTTATGACTTCACACTTATGATGGAACCCATGCTGCAGTGTCCACAAGGAAAGAGATGTGGGTGTAACATCCATACAAACAAAAGAACGATTCATCTGTGATCACATATAAACTAAAGGTGACAATTAAACTTTTCAAAAACTTGAACTTATAGAATAATAGAATTTTACAGCAAAGCAGAGGCCATTTGGCCCATTGCACTCATGCTGGATCTCTGAAAGAGCTATCCATTTACTTTTATTATCTTACCCTTACCACATATCCTTTTACATTTTTCATTTTAAAATATTTAGCACCATCTCTTTTAAAGCTGTTAGAGATTCTACTTCATCCCTCTCATTATCAACTCACCAACCAATGGAAATAGTTTTTCCAAATTTACCTTATTAAAACCTCTCATAATTTTGAACACTTCTATCAAATTTCCTCTCAACCTTCTCTGCTCTAAGGAGAACAACTCCAGCTTCTCTAGTTTATTCACGTAACTGAAGTACCTCATCCCTGGAACCATTCTTGTAAATCTTTTCTGCACCCTCTCTAAGGTCTTCACATCCTGCCTAAAGTGCGGTGCCCAGAATTGGACACATTACTCCAGTTGAGGCTGAACCAATGTTTTATAAAGGTTCATCATAACTTCCTTGCTTTTGTACTCTATACCTCTATTTATGAAGCCCAGGACCTCGTATGCTTTTTTAACCGCTTTCTTAACCTGCCCTGCCACCTTCAACAATTTATTTATGTATATATACCCCCAGGTCTCTCTGTTCATGCATCCACTTTAGAATTGTACCCTTCAGTTTATATTGCCTCTCCGTGTTCTTCTTACCAAAATGTATCACTTTGCACTTTTCTGCGTTAAATTTCATCTGCCACGTGTCCGCTCATTCCACCAGCCTGTCTATGTCCTCTTGAAGTCTATCACTATCCTCTTCACAATTCACTATACTTGCAAGTTTTGTGTCATCTGCAAATTTTGAAATTGTGTCCTATACACCCAAGTCTAAGTCATTAACAGATATATCAAGAAAAGCAGCGGTCCTAGTATTGACCCCTGGGGAACACCACTGTCTACCTTCCTCCAGTCCGATAAACAACCATTCACCACTACTCTCTGTTTCCTGTCACTTGGCCAATTTCGTATCCATGCTGCCACTGTCCCTTTTATTCCATGGGCTTCAATTTTGCTGGCAAGCCTATCATGTGGCACTTTATCAAACGCCTTTTGGAAGTCCATGTACACCACGTCAACCGCATTGCCCTCATCAACCCTCTCTGTTACCTCATCAAAAGAAACAATCAAGTTAGTTAAACACTAACACGGTCTGCACAGAGCGGAATTAAACGGATTGCACGTAAACAGAGTGTTTCATTTGGGAATTTTGAAAGAGTGGGAATTTGGAGAGGAGGGGGAAGAAGTTGTTGCTTTTTGCCTACACTACTTGCAGTGCTTTGTGTTACAGGTAGATATTTAATTTCATTGCCCATAACTTAATCTAGATCAATTAAGTAGTCAAGAAACTAAACTGTAAACTAAGTTACTTAAATACAAATTTAATTAAATTTAATTAAATAGAATAAGGTCATAAAGGGATGGCAGTGCAGGCGGTGTGCCTCAACTGCAGCATGTGGGAGTTTGTGGAGAGCATTGTGATCCCAGACAACCACGTTTGCAGTAAGTGCCTGCATCTTGAGGAACTTCAGCTCAGAGTTGTTGTGATGGAGTCTGAGGTGCAGATATTGCGGGGCATCAGGGAGGGGGAGAGTTACCTGGACACTTTGATCCAAGAGGCAGTCACGCCCCTTAGGTTAGGTAGTGGTACAGGTCTGGTTAGTGGTCAGGGACAGGAGGGTGTGACTGCAACTCAGGCAGGCAAAGGGGACCCCAGGTGCAGTGCTGGAGGAGCCTCAGCATTTGTCTTTATCCAACAGGTGTGAGGTTATTGCGGCCTGTGTGGATGAGGGAAAAGCCTGCAGGATGGATGAGCAAGCTGACCATGGCACCATGGTGCAGGAGGCCATTCAAGTGTCGGGTTCTCAAAATTCCCACATTCCCCAAAAGTTATGGATAAAGGGACCCTGTATGGACAAGTTATTAAAAAGGGTACCCAAAATGGCTTCTGAAACCTCGTGACCAAAACCAACAGGATTTTAAAAGCAAGGCCCTGCAAAAGGCAAGCCCTGAAATGAAACCTAACATGCATGGATCTGTGAAAGACTTTGTAAAGCCAGGCAGCTAGGTAAACACAGAATGTGCATTCTTCATCTTGGAACAGATCAAGTCAGGATGGGCCTAATCTTGAGGCCATTACGTTTTTGCATACATAATCGGTAACAGATCAACGTGGCCACCGAGCCAGGAAAACCCGATTAAGTTTCATAAATCACAAACAGCCAGGATATTGAAGCCATTAAACCAGGAGACAACCGCCCCAGAAGTCGTTAATGTAAATGACTGTAATCATTTTAAACAAGCCCGCCAAAAGTTAGACAAAGAACTGACCTGATTTGGCGCGCAGATAAGGGGTGAAGAACCGGGTATAATTGTAGGCCCACCGGTAGTCAAGCTCTCTTCTCTCTTCCGTTTTTCCTCTCCTCCCTCCCCGCGCTGCTCGACACCGAGGACGGCCATTACTACACCGGGGGCCAAAGTCGGGAGGAGAACGGGACCCAAATTCGAAAACGCACAGGACACACGGGGCCACGAATGGGTAGACGAGACGAGATGAGACAAACGGTAAAACCGATAAGGCAGAGAAGGGCAGCGAAAGAGAAGTGGTGGGGACAAGTGGCCTAGTTATAAACTGGCATTTGAAGCATGGGTAGGGAAATCAATCGACGATAAAAACCGTCACCCAAGCCCCAACTGCACCAAAACCATTGGCGACCAAGCCGCCAGAAGAAAAAGTCCCATCGCTGCAAAGTACCCAACGAAGATGTTAACGGAGGAAAAGGAGGATACTTTACACAGACGACACCATCGCTGCACCCTGTGACCACGTGACAATGGCAGACCCCAAAGGACAACTAGAGCGAACCCCAAAACCACTACCAGCTTGATCAACACATTTTGGATTGTTAAGGAAACCCCATTGGTGAGCATGAATTCCTGGCCCCTCGTAGCTTAATCTAGTTAGGTATTGGGGGTGGGATAAGGATAAGGGGATTTTTAAGGTGTTTGTTCCCTCGATGTGCCGTGTGTTCCCCATTCCCAAATAAGTGTAATTTTATATGCCTGTAATTATTCCAGTAATTCTCAGTATTATGTTTTGTTGAGCCTTTTAATAAAATTTGCAGTTTTCTTGCACCAAACCACTTGTCTACTCTATTTTCTGTATCGCTGCCTGTACTTAAGTCTGGTGTCTAGAACCCAGGGGTGTGGGAGTGATTCGAACTGCTCAGAGACAGTCAGGGGCAGAGCTGACTGGGCACACGCCACCCCCTACAGAAATGGCAACTGCGGCAGGACACTGGCAACAGGGGTGCAATACAGTAGACAATGGTTCGGAAGAGCAAACCATGATGGAGGAAAGTATTTCTGATTAAGTGTTTAGTAAGGTGAATATCACGAAGAAGTGGATCACCAATCTGGTAAAGGCTTGGCGTCCGGTAGATGTCACAGCTAAGTGGACAGAAGGAAAGGAGCACAAGAAATCCCTAGAGAAGGCAGTCTGGTTGATGTGCTTCAAAAAGCAGGTCCAGCTCTTGGACAGGCTCGTTGCAGCACAGGCAGCCGAGATAAAGGAGTCAGCCCTGGAGATCCAGGACAAGGCTCTAGCAGGGGAGAAGTTACTGGTAGCATTGCAGGCCCTGAATCAGGAAAGGGTGCAATTAATGGGAGAACATAAGGCCAGGTTGGAATACCTACAGTGCCAAGTCACTGAAGCTAAGGGTAACGGGTTGAGGTTGCGGGAAAAGAACGCCCGCCTAGCGAGACAAGTAAGAGAGCAGGAGGAGAAAATAAAAGAAGTAAAGGCAGCCTATAAGTTGGCAAGCGAACAGGGGTTTGAAGACACAGATCATGGCCCCTGCAAGGAACAGCTAGAAAATCTGAGCCTGGCCCTAAGGAAGGCAAAGGGCATGGTGTGCTTCATAAGTCCAAAGGCAGGCCAGGTGGATTTTACAGGGAACGAGGGGAGAATGGTTCAGACACCACAGGTAGTGCAAAGGGGCGACCCGGTTGAGGAACAGGAGGTCCCGCGACCACCACCCATAGCGCCAGGTTTTAGCGAGGTCTGGCAGCAAGGGGTGGGTGAAGTTAGGGGTAGAAGCGGAGGTGGAACAACCCCGGAAGAGAGGCTAGAACCAGGCCCGATGTGCCCAGCCTGGCATCGGAGGTTCGACCCACCCGCTAATGGCGAGGACGTGGGACCCCTCCAAAGCCAGTTCGTATTACCCTATAGCACCCAACAGCTTAGGGCTATGGTAAGCCATACCCCAAAGCTCGCCGAAAAAGGGGACCCCTCGGTCCACTTCAGGGAAGTGGAACAGGCAGCCAGCGTCAACGATTGCGATGATGCTGAGCAGGCCAAAATGCTGCTGTTCTCTTTGGAGAGTAGGCTCCTCCAGTACCTCTCTGACGAGTGTAAGAGGGGGTAGAGCGGGTATGAGGAGCTCAGGGATGAAGTTCTGGAGGCCATGGGGATGAATGAGGGAAGTCCTTTCTCCCGTGTGGAGAAGACAGTGCAGCTCGCAGGGGAAACCCCGCAGGCTTTCGCGGACAGGTTATGGCCGGTGTACTGGAGGGCCTGTCCTGAGGCACCTAACCGGGCATTCCTGAACCGGGATCAGCTGGCCCACTGGCTCCGTTGCCTGGTGGCAAACAGCTTGCCACAGGTCCGGGCCAAGGCGGAAGTCTGGTTCGACCCCAGGAATCCCCTGACCACCGAACTTACGGTGATTAGACAGTTGACCCTAGCCTATAAGAACGGTAGGGGAACCAATGCACACCCACCTAAGGGGAAGGTGCATGAGGTAGGAAGGAGTGGCATCAGGAAGGGAATAAACCTTCTAGCACTAAGCTCAATTGTTATGGGTGTGGGAAGGATGGCCACTGGAGGACGGAGTGTAAAAACCCTTGGAAAGATAACAAGGGAGAGAATTCCACAGCCCAAAAGGCAGAGGCAGGAATCCCTCCCGCTGTGGTTGAGTCATTTTTGGACACCATGAGGTCCCTATTGACTGGCCAGTGGAGAGTAGCCGCCGCTACCGGTGCTCTGACCCCGTCAGCCCCATCCAACCCACAGCCATGACTAGAGCCAGCACAGCCTGTTTACCTGTGTTCCCTGCAGTACGATGTATGGAAGAGACCCCTCGTGGAGATGGAGGTAGAAAAGGTGAAGGGGACCTATCTGTTGGACATGGGGGCATCATGCACCATGGTCCATTCAGCTAACTCCACCACCTCGCTTCTCTAGCAGGGTCCCATACAGCCTGTCGGGATTCACAGGCAGAGAACAGGCCAGCTCATTTTCCATCCCGCTCGCCATTCGTTTAGGTACACTCCGCTCTAAGTGGACCTGTATCCTAATGAAGTGGGAACAGGAGGGTGGAAGAGCGGTCCTGGGAGCCGACTTTATTGTAGGCCACGGGATCCTGGTGGATTTAAGAAACCATTGCCTATGGGGGGCAAGTACAGGAAAGTACGGTGAGGTAGTAGTCATCCCAGGGAAAGAAGGGAAGGGGACCCTGTGCACCATGAAGCCTAAAGAGGGTTATAACCTCGAGCTCATGGTCAGCAATACCCCAGAGGAGTTCCAGGCATTTGTGTGCGCCCACCTAGCCACATTTGCCACACATAAACACGACTGTGGGAGGGTCAACGGGTTTGAGGTCAGCGTAGACGGGGACCCCATGGCCCGACCACAAAAACAGTACAACTTCCCCAGGGAAGCAGAGCCAGACATTGAAGCAGCCATGTCCTCGTTAGTACAGCAGGGAGTTCTGAGACCGATAGCCACCCACGTAAACTCTCGTAAACTCTCCACTGTGGCCAGTTAGAAAGCCGGACAATTCCTGGAGGGCCACGGTGGACTATCGGGTGATAAACAGCAACATCCCAGCCTGTGCACCCATGGTAGCAGCAGTTGCCGGCCTGATAGGAAGTATCCCAGCATTCATGACCACTTTCACGGTGCTGGATATTTCCAATGGGTTTTGGTCCATCCCTTTAAGGAGGGAGGATCAGTACAAGTTTGCCTTTATGTTTAAAGGGCAATAGTACACCTGGAACTGTTTGCCTCAGGGCTTCCACAATAGTCCCAGCATCTTCCACCAGTGCATGGCAAACAGTTTAAAGGGCTTCAGCCAGCCCAGACAGTTGGCGCAGTACGTGGATGACCTGCTCCTCTTCACCGATTCGAGAGAGGAGCATGGCCCACTACTGGCCGAACTGCTGGAGCTGCTCAGGCAGGAGGGTTTTAAAGTAAACCCAAAGAAAGCGCAGATCGGCCAGCAGGAGGTAAAATTCCTGGACCTGACCGTATGCGCAAGGGAAAGGGCCATAGATAAGGCTAGAAGGGAGGCGGTACAGGAGTTACCCGTCCCCAACACAGTCACGGGTGTGAGGTCATTTCTAGGGCTAACCGGGTACTGCAGAGACTTCATTGAGGACTATGCAGCCACAGCGGCCCCTCTGCTCCGACTCCTACACAAGGGAGTGGAGTGGGCTTGGGATGAGGGTTGCCAGGCAGCATTTGTCAGGCTCAAGAAAGACCTGCAGACCGCACCAGCTCTAGGAGCCATAGATGGGGGGGAAAGAGTTCTTCCTGGAGGTAGCAGCCAGCGGGGATAGCCTGAGTGCTGTGCTGCTTCAAGAGCGGCACGGCCGGCTGAGGCCGGTGGTCTACTCCTTCAGGATACTCACGGATGTGGAGAGAAGCTACTCCAATTGTGAGAGGCACCTCTTGGCCACACATTGGGCTGTGAAAAGATCACTGATCTTCACAGGCACCTCTCCCATCACCCTCCTCACCCATCACACACCCACCCAGATGCTCCTGGATGGGAGGATCAAGGATGGGAACGTGAGCAGTGCCAGCATTGCTCGCTGGACCCTGCTCCTCTCACAGATGGACCTAAAGGTGAAGGGTCGCTGCGAGCCAAAGCTCGCAGCCAACCTGGTATATCCTGGAACAGCCCACCGGTGTTCCATAGAAGGGGTTTGGGAAGTGGACATAGGTTTACGGGCCGGGATACATCCCATGGGCCGCGAGATCTATGTGGACGGCTCCAGCACAGTATCTGCCGGCGAGCGACTCACGGGGTGTGGAGTTTATGACCCAGCGGCAAACATTGCCCTGGCAATTAAGCTCCCCAGCACCATGAGCGCCCAGCAGGCTGAACTGTCCGCGGTAGTGTACGTCGTTACACACCCCGAAATCTTCCCCACCCTGTACACGATTTGCTCGGACAGCATGTTTACGTGCAATTCGTGTACGGAGTACCTGGCCATCTGGTCCCGCCGCAGATACACCTCCACCGACGGTAGATCCCGCACAGTAAAACCCCTGCTGGAGAAGATCTTAGCAGCAGTGGGGGAGGAAGGGGAGGTTTTCATCCATAAGGTGAAAGCCCATTCCTCCACAGAACCCCGTAGTCAGGGCAACCAGCAGGCTGACATGCTAGCTAAGGAGGGTGCCCGCACTGGCACTTTCTAGGACCCATATGGATCCAGACCCATAGCAGCAGTCAGGGGTAGGGATGGGACACAAGGGAGTGCAGGGGTAGCATTAGCCCCGGACCTTAAGACGGTCCAAACCCAAGACCCCATCCTTAAGGCAGTCCTCAGTGTGGTGACTGAAGGAAAAAGGGTAGAGGGCCCTTATGGCACAGCAGCCCTCTCCGTCAAAGAAGGCATGCTGTTTAGGGGAGAACAATGGGTTGTACCGCAGCAGCACCGGAGGGAATTCCTTCAACTGGCCCATGAGGTTCCAGGAGCAGGGCATCCCGGGCCTGAGACCACCTGGCAGCAGGTGGAACAGGCGGGATGGTGGCCAGGACTCAGGGAAGATGTCCGCGAGTTCTGCGCCAGCTGTCTGGTGTGTGCTGCTAACAACCCTGACCCCCACAAAAGGAAGGTACCTATGGGACACATCAGGAGGGTAGAGGGACCATGGCAGTCGATACAGGTCGACTACATCGGGCCCCTACTCACCGCCCAGGGAGGCTATAAGTACTGCCTAGTCCTGGTAGATGTGTTCACGAAATGGGTAGAAGCCTTCCCCTGCAGAACAGCCACAGCTCTGGGAACAGCCAGGATCCTGGTCCGGGAAGTGTTCTCGCGATGGGGGCTACCACAGTGTGTGGATTCCGACCAAGGGAGTCACCTTACCGGGCAGGTAATGCAGAGAATACCCTTATGCTGCTAGGCATCGAGGGGAAGTGGCATGTTGCCCACAACCCACAGTCATCAGGGATTGTGGAGAGGATGAACAGGACCTTAAAGGAAAGGTTGAGGAAAGAGACGGTGGACTCGCCTCGAAAATGGGCAGAGGTCCTACCGTTGGTCCTGATGGGGATCCAGGCCAGCCAGTCGAAAAGCACAGGGTACTCCCCACACGAGCTGATGACTGGCAGAGTTATGTGGACCCCCACCCATGTACTAGCCCCGGTGCTCACCGAAGGTCAGCTCAGGGAGGTAAACCGGGGCAGGTTCACCCGAAACCTCTTCGAGCACCTTAAGCAGGTCCACGGGCAGACGGCTGGGAATATGGGAAAGCAGCATCGGAGTAACCGATTGCTGTTAGAACCCCGAAAACACCACGAGTGGGAGATAGGGGATCAGGTTATGGTGAGGAATTATGCTCGGGTAGGAAGTCTAGAACCGCTATACATGGGGCCCTACAGCATTGTAGACAAGGCCAGCCCCATGGTATACGCCATTAAGACGCCTCGGCGCACCAAATGGTTCCATATTAATCAGTGTAAACTGTTTAAGCCTGAGAAGAGAGAACAGCCAGTTGGGGCAAGGTCTGAGGATAGAAATCCTCAGCCTGCAGCGGGAACAAGTTCACAGACTACACAGGCAGGCGCTGTGGCTTGTTTAAGGGGAGGGGCCATCCCGCCCACCGCTTGGGACACTTCCCCACTCTTCTGGGATTCAGATGAGGAAGGACCCGAGGGCGATGACCCCGTCCCTGATCCAGGTTTAGAGGAGGAGGAACCCGAGGGCGAAGACCCCGCCCCGGACCCAGATTTGGGAACTGAGGGCGAGGACCCTCAGCCTGCAGCACCAGGCTGCGAAGAGTTACCTGCCCCTAGCCCAGGTTCAGGAGAGGTAGAGCCTGAGGATGAAGATCCCCAGCCAGCGGTAATGGTAAGTGCACAGACCGCACAGGAGGGGGCAGTGGCTTGGGTTAAAGGCCCACCAGCCAGAAAACCCCCACCCGCCAAAGTCCCTAGAAGGTCCCCACGGACGCCCCAGCCAAGGAAACCGTGGTCACCGGCTCCCCATTTAAAAAGGGCAGCCTCTCGAGTGAGGGATCGGTCTGAGGGCAGAGGTCCCCAGCCAGCAGCCACAGGCTGCGAGGGACCGAAAGTACAGGACAGTGTGGCCACACCGAAGGGAGCGGTGTGCCGCAGCCCGAACAGGAATTAGGCTGGCCGCCCGGAGAAGGGCGACAGATGTATATAGTTTAGGAAATTTAAGTTTGATATTGTTAAGTTTGGGTGTTTAGTTCAAGTTTAAACGAGGTGATGGGTAGTTTAATAAGTAGTAGTATTGTTAAGAGTGTTTATATTGAGTCGAGGTCGCAAGACTCGACTATGCTTCACCCAAGCCACAGAGTCTCCTCGGGACCTGGCTATATGTTCTTGTATCTCTTTGCAGAGAGGATTTCAGGATGAAGAGGGGCGTACTCCTACTTGCCCTGATAGGAATGAGCATTGGAAAGCAAGGTGACGTGGAGGAATCCCACATCTATGGGTGCTCAGGAGAGAGGGCACCTATAGTTACCGATGGAAGTGGCGAACGGGATGTGGAGGAGCTCGCCGTTTACTTCCACAAGGGAAGGTGGCCAGGGTGGCTGGGGTCCAATTCGACTCAGTACTCCAGCCAGACCGGGTTCACGTATGGGGAGGCCTCCCTCCAGTGCCCCAGGGTACAGATCGTTGCCACGAGAGTCAGCGTCACCTTAGGGAAACGTGTATGTTTAACATGCAAGGGACAGATTCCTTTGGATAGGTGGCGGTGGCTCAAAAAACTGAGCAAGGATATGGGAAACCCCGCAGTCAGGTGGGAACAGTTGGGGAACAATACCCATCGGACGATTACAGGGACTCACGGGGGATTGAGTGTGTGCTGGGACAAGTGGTGGGAACCGGATCAGGGGATTTATGTCTGTATGTGGGGGTCAGAGAAGGTCTGCCCCACAGGCATATCTATCATTTTCCACCGGCAATGGCAAGATGCCGGGGAGGGGGTGGAGTGGGATTCCAGCCTGAAAGCGTACGCGGTCCTATACTCCCCGATCCCAGTGAATGCCACTGAACTTGTGACCCACCCCCGAAAGCCCCTGCCCACGACCCAGACAGCAAGGACACACAGGGAGGGCTGCCCTGCCACCATCAAGGGACCAGGGAATGGGCTGGTACTAGTGCCGACGGATCAGGTGCTATACCAGGGGGTACACTACGTGGTAGCCTCCGTGATTTTAAACCTCACCGAGGTACACTTACCGGAGTGGTGCCCCAAAGAGACAGAACAGCTATACTAGGCCCTGTTAAAAGAGATGTTTCGGAAATTTTACGAGTTTGATTTTGCCAATGTAGACAAAACAGAACTGTACACCACACACCATGAGTATCTTGGTAATACAGGGAGACAAAGAAGGGGAGCCTGGAATGATGTTTTTACAGCGTTTAACACAGGGTCCTCTGTCTTCAACAGTCTGGATGACATAGAATTGCAGACACAGATAAACGGTCTAAAAACACAATTGAGGAAAATCTTGATGGATGAAAATAAGGTAGTAGGCTCAGAGTTACATGAGGACCAGGCCATTATGGTCCATTTAAAATAAATTATAGCTGAGCTGCAGAAGCACACAAAGACTGTAAATGCCCTTAAAAGAGAGGACAGAAATGCTTCAGATCAGGCTGCACAGAATGAGGTGTGCGTACTGTACGGGGCATGGTTGCTAGGCGAGGGCCGCAGTAATCTGGAGGATTTAAAACAGGGTTTAGTCCCCTCCTGGATCAGAAACAAGCACCTCGCAGCCCTCCATCCATTTGAAAATGCATTAAGCCCATGTCAACTCTGGCTAGCTTCTGAGGCCTACCCAGTCCCAGTAGATTGTGGACGTTCCAATCACACTATCATGGGTATAGCAGTGAGAATGCCGGTCATGGGTGGGACAGCCCAACCCGCGCCGGTATACAGGGTAGAGAACATTGGAGTCATTCAAGGGGGTGCACACATCCGTTTCACAGCAGTCCCACCTTATGTCATAAAGTGGGAGCACGCTATGACAGGTACTGACCTCTCGGGGTGCCGGAGCCGGGGAGCACACATAATACCGTGTCCCCAGCACTTGAATGCCTATTCAAAACCACAGTGTGGATTTAAAGCTGCTGGCGCAAAACCTATAAACTGTACCATGGCGGTAATGGCACAAGACCATGCTCCCCCACAGGTAGCATATATAGGAGGTGGGACATATTGTGTCACCACAGGTGCACCCCACTACCAGCATGCACAGCATAGCTGGTGTCCGGTAAGTGACAGCAGTTTCTGCTTTAAACCCGAGGTAGAAGTTCAAGTGGCCCAGGAACAAATTGTCCCCATTCCTGAACCCTCCACTGTTCACCTCACTGTAAAAGAGAATTTCACAAACCTGCAAAAGTATGTAGCGCATTTCGGCTACAAAATCCCCCCTTTCCCAGAACATCTTACCAAAATACTCAAAGCAGTAATAGTCTCACAGAAACATTTCTACACTCTGGAGCAGAAGACAGTAGAGATAGGGGCCAAGATATTGGATATTGTGGTTCCACCCTGGTGGGACATTTTTGAAAACAGAGGTCCCTTCATGGATTAGACTGGCTGCCCACACCCTCGTGGTTTGCCAGCTGGGAATAGTATTGTACCTAGTGTGCACCCAGTGCAGGGGAAAAGGCCAAATAATAGAATTCCGAAACCAAAGGACCTGGAAGGAACATTATGTTAAGGTGGAGGGAGATACACCTGTTTGAATTTTTTGTGTGTTTTCTGAATAAAGATTGCTGTTTTTTTGTGTTCTTTTTGTTATTTTTAATAGAGATTTTCGACGTGTTGTTTTAATAAAGATGTATGTGTACCAAGTGGTGCAGGGGTGTTGGACCCCCTCCATGCTTGGATGTGTGTAAATGCCTGTATTCTATCTATGTATGCTTATGTACACTACATTTTTACAGAATGGGAAATGCATGTGTCGTGGGATCATAGATAGGTAATTACAGGGAAAGATTGACTATGGAGGGTCGGGAATTTTGCTCACCTTGTCAGGATGATACTTAAAGCGAGTTTAGTATCAACAGGGGGGTGTGTAGGGTTCTCAAAATTCCCACATTCCCCAAAAGTTATAGAGTCATAGAGTTTTACAGCACAGAAAGAGGCCCTTCGGCCCATCGTGTCTGCGCCGCCCATCCATCCCTGTCCAGTCTAATCCCATTTTCCAGCATTTGGTCCATAGCCTTGTATGCAATGGCATTTCAAGTGCTCATCCAAATGCTTCTTGAATGTTGTGAGGGTTCCTGCCTCCACCACCCTTTCAGGCATTGAGTTCCACATTCCAACCACCCTCTGGGTGAAAAAGTTCCTCCTCAAATCCCCTCTAAATCTCCTGCCCCTTACCCTGAATCTATGCCCCCTTGTTATTGACCCCCCCACTAAGGGGAAAAGTTCCTCTTTATCTACCCTATCTATGCCCCTCATTATTTTGTACACCTCAATCAGGTCCCCCCTCAGCCTTCTCTGCTCCAAGGAAAACAACCCCAGCCTGTCCAGCCTCTCTTCATAGCTGAGGCGCTCCATCCCAGGTAACATCCTGGTGAATCTTCTCTGCACCCTCTCCAAAGCAATCACATCCTTCCTATAGTGAGGCGACCAGAACTGCACACAGTACTCCAGCTGTGGCCTCACCAGCGTTTTGCACAGCTCCATCATAACCTCCCTGCTCTTATATTCTATGCCTCGGCTAATGAAGGCAAGTATCCCATATGCCTTTTTAACCACCTTATCTACCTGCTCCGCTGCCTTCAGGGATCTATGTACATGTATGGATAAAGGGACCCTGTATGGACAAGTTATTAAAAAGGGTACCCAAAATGGCTTCTGAAACCTCGTGACCAAACCAACAGGATTTTAAAAGCAAGGCCCTGCAAAAGACAGGCCCTGAAACAAAACCTAACATGCATGGATCTGTGAAAGACTTTGTAAAGCCAGACAGCTAGGTAAACACAGAATATGCATTCTTCATCTTGGAACAGATCAAGTCAGGATGGGCCTAATCTTGAGGCCATTAAGTTTTTGCATACATAATCGGTAACAGATCAACGTGGCCACTGAGCCAGGAAAACCCGATTAAGTTTCATAAATCACAAACAGCCAGGATATTGAAGCCATTAAACCAGGAGGCAACCGCCCCAGAAGTCGTTAATGTAAATGACTGTAATCATTTTAAACGAGCCCGCCAAAAGTTAGACAAAGAACTGACCTGATTTGGCGCGCAAATAAGGGGTGAAGAACCGGGTATGATTGTAGGCCCACCGGTAGCCAAGCTCTTTCTCTCTTCCGTTTTTCCTCTCCTCCCTCCCTGCGCTGCTCGACACCGAGGACGGCCATTACTACACTGGGGGCCAAACGCGGGAGGAGAACAGGACCCAAATTCGAAAACGCACAGGACACACGGGGCCATGAACAGGCAGACGAGACGAGATGAGACAAACGGTAAAACCGATAAGGCAGAGAAGGGCAGCGAAAGAGAAGCGGTGGGGACAAGCGGCCTAGCTTTAAGCTGGCATTTGAAGCATGGGTAGGGAAATCAATCGACGATAAAAACCGCCACCCAAGTTCCAATTGCACCAAAACCGTCGGCGACCAAACCGCCAGAAGAAGACCCATCTCTGCAAAGTACCCAACGAAGACGTTAACGTTGGAAAAGGAGGGTGCTTTACACAGACGACACCATCGCCGCGCCCTGTGACCACGTGACGACAGCAGACCCCAAAGGACAACCAGAGCGAACCCCAAAACCACTACCGGCTTGATCAACAGGTTTTGGATTGTTAAGGAAACCCCATTGGTGAGCATGAATTCCTGACCCCTCGTAGCTTAATCTAGTTAGGTATTGGGGGTGGGATAAGGATAACGGGATTTTTAATGTGTTTGTTCCCTCGATGTGCCGTGTGTTCCCCATTCCCAAATAAGTGTAATTTTATATGCTTGTAATTATTCCAGTAATTCTCAGTATTATGTTTTATTGAGCCTTTTAATAAAATTTGCGGTTTTCTTGCACCAAACCAGTTGTATACTCTATTTTCTGTATCGCCGCCTGTACCTAAGTCCGGTGTCTAGAACCCAGGGGTGTGGGAGTGATTCGAACCGCTCAGAGACAGTCAGAGGCAGAGCTGACTGGGCATATGCCAACCCCCTACAGAAGTGGGGGGAGTGAAAAGGAATGTAGTTGTGGTAGGGGACAGTATAGTCAGAGGTATAGATACTGTTCTCTGCAGCTGCGACCGGGAGTTCCGAAGGTTGTGTTGCCTGCCCGGTGCCAAAGTTAAAGACATCTCCTCGCGGCTGGAGAAGAACTTGGAGTAGGAAGGGGAGAATCCAGTTGTCATGGTCCATGTAGGAAATAACGACATAGGTAGAACTAGGAATGAGGTTCTGCTGAGAGAGTTTGATGAGTTGGGGTCCAAATTAAAAAGCAGAACCTCAAAAGGTAATAATCTCTGGATTGTTACCTGAGCCATGCACCAATTGGCATAAGGATAAGCAGATTAGAAAGTTAAATGCGTGGCTCAAAGGGTGGTATGGGAGGCAGGGGTTTTGATTCATGGAGCACTGGCACCAGTACTGGGGAAAGATGGAGCTGTTCCCTTGGGACAGGCTCCACTTAAACTGGGCTGGAACCAGTGTCCTTGGCCACATCCTTGGTCTTGCACTAAGATCACCTTGTTTCAGATCTGTAACATCGCCAGTCTCCACCTCAGCCACAGCTCGTCTGCTGCTGAAAGCCTCCTCCATGCCTTTGTTCCTTCGAGACACGACTATTCCAACACTCTCCTTGCCGGCCTCCCACCTTGCACCCTCTCTAAACTTCAGCTCATGCAAAACTCGATTTCCCGTATTCTAACTCGCACCCAGTCCCGTTCACCCATCACCCCTGTGCTCGCTGACCTAGATTGGCTCCCGGTCCAGCAACACTTCAATTTTAAAATTCTCATCCATGTTTTCAAATCTCTCCATGACCTTGCCCCATCCTATCTCTGTAACCTCCTCCAGTCCTACAAGCCTCCGAGATCTCTGTGCTCCTTCAATTCTGGCATCTTGCGCATCCCTGATTTTCATCGCATCCGTGCCTTCAGCTGCCTAGGCGCTAAGCTCTGGAATTCACTCCTTATATCTCTCTGCCTCTCTACCTCTTTCTCCTGCTTTAAGACGCTTCTTAAAACATACCTCTTTGATCAAGCTTGTGGTCATCTGTCCTAATATCTCCTTATGTGGCTCAGTGTCAAATTTTGTTTGATAACGCTCCTGTGAATCATCATGGGATATTTTACTATGTTAAAGGCACTATATAAATGCAAGTTGTTGTTGTTTATTGTGCTGTATATTTGTTGCTAGTGGGGTAATGAAGAAACACATGGTCCAGATGACCCTACTTTTGTGGTTAAAGAAGGATACGCAGAGCATGTAACATGCAAGAAAATGAGTGAGTAAACAAAGTGCTGATTACTAACTTTATGCCAGGGATTGTTTCCTCGGGATGCCGGTGGTGCCAGCTGCAGTGCGATTTCCCCTCCCTCCTGCCTGGCAGCCAGGGAGAGTAATTCATCTTGGTTGGTGACGCAAAATGGCTGTTATTGGATCAGCCACCCGTTATACGCAGCGTCTGATATTTAATTCCATTGTGGATTTGAATATCAGGCGCTGTATATGACGGCCAGCCGATCTGATACCACCCATTCTGCGCCAACATCAGAGACTAATTTCTGGACCATAATGACCAGGGCCTCACATTGGCAAGTCGGAGCAAGCCTGCTGCTTGCCTCCACACTGAACTCTCGTCCTGAGTTAAAATCTAGCTAAAGAACTACTTAATTTTGATTATTAGTAACCTTTTTTCAGTTAATAACATTGGACAAATTATAGTCACCTTCAGACGAAATAAAAATGGATTAGGTCTGGTTAGAGTGGATAATATTAAGATGGATAGAGATAGCATTAGATTGGATAGTGACTGATGGCGATACAAAGAGAGGAATTACTGTGATTGATATAAGAGCCCATGAAGAACAGGACAATTTTAATCCATGCTATCAATCACTCCTTCTCAGGAGAGCAGTGTCTGATGTAATTAGTGTTATGCACCTTACACTGTTAAATAATATTGTGTCTCTCTTGGTGTGCAAATGTGGTTTGGCAACTCATCTGTCAGTGCTTCACTTTAATAAGACAGTTGATTTTAGATAGCAAATCACTAATTCCTTCAACTAAATCAATGTAATCAAAATAGAAAGAGGTACAAGTTAATTAGCATCAAAGTTAATCATTCAAGCAGGAATTCTCACCAGCTAAACTGGAAAGTATCATTGGCAGGCCATTCCCTCACTATTAAATTCATCTTCTTCCACTTTATTTTTTCCCTCTTACCAAATTTGATCTCCCCACACCATGGGAAGCCCTGTTCCATCAACCCAGTTCTAAAACTGGCCACTAGAAAGTGTGTCATAGTGGCCTGGGATCTATTTTTTATCCTGTGCAGAAATTACTGATTTCATCCTAGAGTGCTCCTACCATGATGCAGCTCATTCTGAGAGTTTAGCAGTTCGAAGGACTGAGAGTTTAGCAGTTTGATGAGAGTAGGGATGAGTCAAAAGTATGAATTCATATCTCACCACTCCTTGGCACTGCATGTTGGTGTTACAACATAGAAACATAGCTTAGTTGCTTCTCTATTTTATTTTGCCAATATTAATTTATTTTAGGCCTTTATTGAGGGTTTTGTTAATATTCATAAAAGAAATATTGGCCCCAATAATTCATGGGCTCACTTCTGCCAGTGTTGTGTCCTCGGGATGGGAATTTGGCCTGATGATCCTCTCCAGCGTTGACCATAATATAAATTGTGGGATCAGCTCATTTAGATATTTGGTGACATTTCAGTAACCCAACTCCTGTGTGTTACACTTTGGGGGTGGGGGGCTTAGAAATTAGGAGTACAACCTTTTGAAATCCAAGAATGGCTGAAGATTGCAGTAGCATGCTGGAGGAGCAGCAGTTAAGTAAGAAAATCTTTGACATAGTGAGTCAATGGATGGTTCACGTGAGATTTTGTGGTACTTTTAAAGCATGTCTTCAAGTGGAGGAATTGGCAAAGGCACCAAAAGAGAGCAGGGCACTGGAAGGAGGCAGAAAAGAAGAACATACAATTTTAACAAAATTGATCTTCAGACGTTCATGGATGAAATGCAACAAGGGAGAGAAAAACTGCTGAGTGCCCATGGGAGGAAACTTCAGAAGATGTCTCCCATGCCATGTGGAGGGAGGTGGCAGTGGCACTGTGTCACCTCTCCCACACCTAGGACTGTAGACCAATGCTGTAAAATGATCAGATCAGACAAGATAACACACTGGCTACTTTCCCTTTTCTTCTTTGGGCAATAATATACTCTTGATCGTCTAAAATTAATGTCACCCTTCAATGCACTGCAACTACCGGTGTCATTAACTCAGGATCTTACACTATGTGTTGCCATCTCCCTTAACAGCAATTACTTGCAGAATGTTAAAACCCCTTCATCCACTTTAACAGGGTGAAACTAGCAGATCCTACATTACAAAAGTACTTCATTGACTGTAAAGCACTTGGGACGTGCTGAAGTCATGAAAGGTGCTATATAAATGCAAGTTTTTCTTTATTATATCAGCTTCATTCGCAGGGACATCATGGACACACTTCCTTTATTGCAGTCATCAACCAAGTGTGTGGCAGCTGCATTGGAATCTGTGATAGCTCCCACTCCAGAAGCAGCTCATGACCAGTGACTTTTCCTCCATAGAAGCAGACGGCAGCCGTCCTGGCAGTAGAAGAGAGATTAGATAGCACCTTTCATACTATCTTTTGAATCCTGTTGGCTGGGGTGCAGGTTGCTGTCTCTTAGGGCATTCACGATCTGAGGGCTGACACTAGACCAGCCACCCCACTGATCATTGGGAACACAAATGCAGGGCTCAGTGGAATGGCAACGTTGAGGTAACTTGCATGAGACTGCCATTTTTCAGGATAGCAGCATGTTAGATATCCAGCCTTACCTGTCAGAACACCATGAAAGTGGCACAAAGAAGGCAAACCTGGCAGCTGAGGGACAAGCTCCAGATATGCAGTCAGCAGTGGCTTCCTCCTACGAGAAAGCTGCCATGAGTAGAGGGCCACCACAGTTTCATGAGCCTTTTGTACCACAGAAGTAGCCGAACAGCTATTGTGACATTGGCTGTCAGGTTGCACTAGGAGAAGCACTAGAACAGGAGAAAGAAAAGGCACATTTAGACAACCAGGGGAATCATGGTATGAAGACAAAGTTGGATTGTTTATGGTCACTTTTGAGTTCCTTATATTAAAAGAGAATATGCATCTATTTTGTATACTGGTATTCATGGAGATTAGTCATACAGGAAAGCTTGCACTTACTTCTTGCTAACTTGTTCAAACAGATGATTAAGACTTGCACAGTTTTGCAGGGCCAAAGTAGTCTGATGTGATGTTTTAGGTAACTGATAGAAGTTTTGTCATTTATTTGAAGGTGGGTAGAAGGAGTTATAACAGTGGTGACAAAGGCATACATTTAGCAAGTCATAGCCCGTTCTTTTAAGAAAGTTGCGGGGGTTAACAATATGAGCTCACAATGGTATGTGCCTTTTATCTATTACAACAACAACAGTTGTATTACAGCCTGCACTTTGAGGAACCCAGCAACACGCTAAAACTGAATTGTTTTACTGTTATTAATTCACAAGCTCTCCTAAAATGTGACAGTTATCTGACAAATGCATGACTCCCGGAGGGTGCTCTGGGTGATATTGCACAGACCTCATGTGGCTTCTTGAAATGAGCTGTGGCATAAAAGCTGAGTGCAGTTGTTGCATTCACAGCCGCAGGCAGAGCTGTCTGCACAGATGATCTTATGAACATACGAACAATGACGGACAGGTAAAGACCCTCTGGCCCATCAAGCCTGTCCCACACAATTGCGATACCTTGTGTATCACAACATATACATGCCACCCCACCTAAAACCATGAGATCTCCTGGGAGAGGCAAAAGAGATGAAAAACCCAGGAAAGAAATCTGGGAAATTCCTCTCCGACCCGTCTAGGCAATCAAAACTAGTTCAGGTCACTCTGGCCCTGAATTCCCTGCAGTACATACCTTCTGTAAGAGGTGATCTCCGTCCCAGCCAGACACAGGCCCAGTTCTCGCTTGAAAGAATTCAGCGAATCAGCATCCATTGCACAAGACATGATATGGCAGCCTGCTCCAGAGGTCCACTATTCTCTGGGAAAAGAACCACCTCCTGACATCTAACCTAGATCTAGCCTTATACAACTTAAATTTGTGACCCCTGGTCCTCCCTGACTTATTTAATTGAAACAAACTGTCAACTGGAACACAATCTATTCCCTTCATTATCTTATAAACTTCAATCAGATCACCTCTAAGTCTAGGCTTCTCTAAAGTGTAGAGTCCCAACTCTTTTACCTTATCTCAATAGCTAAGATATTTTAAACTGGGAATTAGTCTAGTGGCCCTCCTCTTAACCACAGGTCTTCATGTAATAGCTTGCACAGCTCCCCTATTGCTGGAGAAGCACACACTTCTCACACAGGGCTCCCCACTAAAGTCTTCATAGGATCTGTGCGGCTTATAAATACTTTAGGGAAGTATTATCATGTAGGACACTGCCTCGCTCTCCTTTCCTCCATACTGCACTGCTCCACCTTCTCCATTAAAATTGCAAACTAGCGAATGCTCATTGGGAATTCTGGACACTCTGAACCTCCTACTGTGGGTGGGGGCCTCAGAGGTACTCAGGCTTTTAGAAACAAGTCCAGTTCAAAGTTAAAAAAAAATGCTTTAAAGGCTGTGGTGTATGTAACCTGTTCCACCTTAAGAGAACTACCTTAAGAGATGTACTACTTTCTCTTGGCTGCTGTATACTGTAATACCGGTGGTGACCACACCGGTATATAAACGTTGTGTAGGGATTTGCTGGGCAGTTCAGCCCTGACCTCCGAATAGTAAAGACCTGTTTAAGTTATTCTTGTGGTCTGTGTCCAGTGATTTATAATAAGCATAACTGGGACACACAGACTTAACAAAGGCTTCTCTGTAACTCCAGCAATCATTGGTGAAAGTTTCTTCAGGCTGCAGGCTACAAGGTAAAGCACTTCTGCCAATATTAGCTAATACTGGCTACAGATACGCCATATTTATTTTGTTCTAAGTTACCTTTCATGTAATGGAACTGCAAGTCATGGAATTTGGGGACTCTAATGCCATTCCACCTCATTGTAATTCATGGTAATGAACTCCCAGCAGTATCAACAAGTGTACATGAAAGGTCCCAGATTTCACCGCAAACTAGAGAGTAGGCATGAGAGTAGAAATCCAGTGGAAATGAATCCCACCCCAGAAGCCATTTGAAAAATGGCAGTATACTCATTTTAAGACAGAAACTCACCAAGACTTTGGAGTTCATTAAGCCTTTAATGACCGTGGTAAATTAGAGGCCACTCTCCATAGTGATCCAATCAACACATGGTTTTTCACATCCTTCCAACACTTATTGCTGTCTCTGTCCAGACCCTCATCTGCCCCATTTAAGGCTTATGCTGTTCCTACATTTTCTGTGTGATCCGGTGATTCAGAAATGTTAAATTTTGATTTCTTATCATCTAAAATATTAATCGGGGCACAGTGCATGTATAGCAATCTGAAGAGACCTGAATTGGGCTAGTTTTGGGGAACTTTACTGAATAAGCAATTTTTATTCAATTTGGATACTTTGCAATCAGATGCAACAGTTCTTTTATCTTATCCCTTGAGTTTTCTCCACTCCCCTCCTATCCTGATTCAGCCAATAATGCAACAGTCCTTTTAAAAAAAAAAGCAAACCATTCACAGAAACTTTACACATTCACAACAACATTTTTCCAGTCTTTCCATGATTGTTTCCACTCTATAGTGTGAGGTGGATGAGCAGGGTTTTGTTGCAAAAACCAAGCAACAGTTTCTGAACCATTATGTTAACTATGTGAACCGTTATGTTCAACTACGATACTACAAACTACAAATTATAGAGAATCAAAGGTGATAAAATTGAACCAACAACAACAACTTGTATTTATATAGCGCCTTTAATGTAGTAAAATGTCCCAAGGCATTTCACAGGAGTGTTATAAGACAAAAAAATTGGACACCGAGCCACATAAGGAGAAATTAGGGCTGATGACCAGAGGTAGGTTTTAAGGAGCGTCTATGAACCAATGAAGAAAGGACCACAGTGAGCGTACTGGTACCATTCTATGGAGAAAACGTTGCACCCAGTGGCCCATAGAAACATAGAGATAGGAACAGGAGTAGGCCATTCGGCCCTTCGAGCCTGCTCCGCCATTCAATGAGATCATGGCTGATCTTCGTCTGAGATCATAGCTGATCTTACCAGTTCAGTACCCCGTCCCCGCCTTTTCTCCGTAACCCTTAATCCCCTTAGCCTTCAGAAATATATCCAATTCTCTCTTGAAAATATTTATTGAATTAGCCTTCACAGCCCTCTGTGGCAGGGAATTCCACAGGCTCACCACTCTTTGAGTGAAGAAATTTTTCCTCATCTCTGTTTTAAATGATTTGCCCGCTATTTTTAGACTGTGGCCCCTGGTTCTGTGCTCCCCGGCCATTGGAAACATTCTCTCTGAATTCAGCCTGTCCAGGCCTGCCATAATTTTATATGTTTCGATGAGATCCCCTCTCAATCTTCTAAACTCCAGTGAGTACAAGCCCAAACTATTTAATCTCTCTTCGTAGGTCATTCCCGCCATTCCAGGTATCAGCCTGGTGAATCGCCGTTGCACTCTTTCCATGGCAAGAACATCCTTCCGCAGATGGGGCGACCAAAACTGTACACAATACTCCAGATGCGGTCTCACCAGCACCTTGTACAGCTGTAGTAAGGTATCCTATTCCTATACTCGAACCCCCTTGATATGAAGGCCAACATACCATTTGCCTTCTTAATCGCCTGTTGCACCTGCATGCTCTCCTTCAGTGACTGGTGCACAAGAACACCCAGGTCCCTCTGCACTTCCCCATCTCCCAATCTATTGCCATTTAGATAATAATCTACCCTCCTGTTTTTACCCCCAAAGTGGATAACCTCGCATTTATCCACATTATAGTGCATCTGCCACGTATCCGCCCATTCCCCCAACCTGTCCAAATCGCACTGTAGCCTCCTGACATCCTCATCAGAGCCCACCCCTCCTCCTAGTTTAGTGTCGTCAGCGAATTTGGAAATATTGCATCCAATTCCCTGATCCAGATCATTTATATATATTGTGAACAGCTGGGGTCCCAGGACAGATCCTTGCGGCACCCCGCTGGTCACTGCCTGCCACTCCGAAAACGAGCCGTTTATTCCAACTCTCTGTTTTCTATCTGCCAGCCAGTTCTCTATCCACGTTAATACTTTGCCCCCAATCCCATGAGCCTTAATTTTGCATGATAATCTTTTGTGTGGGACCTTATCGAAGGCTTTCTGGAAGTCAAGGTACACCACATCCACTGGCTCTCCCCCATCTATTTTATCAGTTACTTCCTCAAAAAATTCCAGCAGATTAGTCAAACACGATTTACCCTTTGTAAATCCATGTTGACTCTGTCCGATCCTTTCCCCATTTGTCAAGTGCTCCACTATTTTATCCTTAATAATGGACTCTAGCATTTTGCCCACAACCGATGTAAGGCTTACTGGTCTATAATTCCCTGCTTTCTCTCTACCCCCCTTTTTAAATATTGGGGTAACATTAGCTACCCTCCAATCCACGGGTACTGTTCCCGAGTCAATGGAGTTCCGGAAGATGATCCTTAGAGCATCTGCTATCTCCAGGGCCACCTCCTTAAGTACCCTAGGATGTAGTTTATCAGGCCCCGGGGATTTGTCGGCCTTCAGTCCCCTCAACTTACCCAACACCATATCCCTAGAGATACTAATTTCTGTCAGCTCCTCCCTCTCATTAGTCCCTATGTTTGCCGATATTCCTGGGAGGTTATTTGTGTCCTCCTTTGTGAATACAGAACCAAAGTATGAGTTTAATTGGTCTGCCATTTCCTTATTCTCCATTATATATTCTCCCGAATCGGACTGCAAGGGACCGACTTGGGATTTTACCAGTCTTTTCCTCCTGATATACCGATAAAAGCTTTTGCAGTCTGTCTTTATGTTTGCTGCAAGTTTACTTTCGTATTCTATTTTCCCCTTCCTGATTAATCCCTTTGTCCTCTTTTGCTGTATCCTGTACTGCCCCCAATCTTCCGGTCTGGTGCTTTTTTTTGCCAGTTGATATGCCCTTTTTTTTGATTTTATGCTGTCCCTAATTTCCCTCGTTATCCACGGTTGAGCCACCTTTTTAGGTTTATTTTTATGCCAAACCGGTATAAACATGTTCTGGAATTCTTCCATTCTATCTTTGAATGCTTGCCATTGTCTATCCACTGTCAATAGCAAACGTACGCCATTTTCTAAACAAAAATCTCTGTAAACTCAATGCAGGTCAGAATCACAAAAACTGAATTCATGGTTGCGTGGGAAATACAGATGCAGTTCTCAGCAATAAACAATGATGAAATCAAGCAATTAAATAAATGTAGTTGAATGTGGCCTCAATTCAGTCATGATTTAATCAGTTGCACATTAACATCTACTGGCAGAGCCCAAGCATGGCAGAACATCTTTCATTTGAAACAAATGTGGGTCTCAGGCATAGATAGCAACAACAGTCCCAGGAGAGCAACTTGGAAGCATTCTTCCCACACCAATGCCTCAGACCTAAATGGGATCAGATTAATAACAAAGTGATAAGTTGGCTGTTTGAGTCACTGTCATAACCTACAGATATGAGAATAAAGAAGTAGCAAATGAAACACACAGTTTTGACAAAACAGGATCGTAATCTGCAGTAAGAGGAACAGATCTGTAGAAAACCAATGAGAACAAAGATCTGGCAGTAAGTGAAAGTCTTTCAACAGTACGATGGCTAAAAAGAAAATTGGGGAGGGGAGGAGGAAGGACTGCAGTTAATATAATGGGGCAGGTTTTGCGGTCGATGGCATACCGACGGAGTATGCTGCCGGCATCCGAATAGAATACGAACTTACCTGATGGGGACCCTCCTTCACGAACTTGCTGTTTGACACTGCGTACTTGAGGGCAGCGTAATGGCCAACGGATCCCAGGAGCGCAGCGTGTGCGGAAGTGTGCCTGGGTTCACGTGGGCCTGGTGCGCCAATCATCAAACGGAAGGTCTCGCATTCAGTTACAATCTCGGGAAGGGGAAAAAAAAACCCTCATTACTAGAGCCATCCGGGATAAACATCTATACTTTCAGTTTGGATTTTTTTAAGCTTATGCTCCACATAGATGATTTAAAAAAATGTTTTTATCAATGTAGCAACCGCTTCCTCCAAACTTTCCATGGACAAATAAATACTTTCCATGGAAAAAATTCTAAAATGTTTCCATTTCTGGCCTCAAGTTTTTTAAATTACTTGCATTTGTCAGAAGGTATCGCCTTACGCAGTGGAAACAGGCCCACCACAATCTGTAACCTCATGGCCTGGCATATCCCTCACTCTACCATTACCATCAAGCCAGGAGACCAACCTTGGTTTAATGAGGAGTGCAGAAGAGCATGCCAGGAGCAGCACCAGGCGTACCTGAAAATGAGGTGCCAACCTGGGAAAGCTGCAACACAGGACTACATGCATGCTAAACAGCAGAAGCAGCAAGCTATAGACAGGGCTAAGCAATCCCACAATCAATGGATCAGATTAAAGCTCTGCAGTCCTGCCACATCCAGTCGTGAATGGTGGTGGGCAATTAAACAACTAATGGGAGGAGGTGGCTCCATGAATATCCCCATTCTCAATGATGATGGAGCCCAGCACGCGAGTGTGAAAGACAAGGCTGAAGCCAGAAGTGCCGAGTGGATGATCCATATCAGCCTCCTCCTGAGGTCCCCACCATCACAGAAGCCAGTCTTCAGCCAATTCGATTCACTCCACGGGATATCAAGAAACGGCTAAGCACACTGGATACAGCAATGACTATGGGCCCCGACAACATCCCGGCTATCGTGCTGAAGACTTCTGCTCCAGAACTAGCCGCGCCTCTAGCCAAGCTGTTCCAATACAGCTACAACACTGGCATCTACCCGACAATGTGGAAAGCTGCCCAGGTATGTCCTGTCCACAAAAAGCAGGACAAATCCAAAAGGCCAATTACTGGCCCATCAGTCTACTCTCAATCATCAACAAAGTGATGGAAGGTGTCGTTGACAGTGCTATCAAGCGGCACTTACTCACCAATAACCTACTCACCGATGTTCAGTTTGGGTCCAGCCAGGACCACTCAGCTCCAGACCTCATTACAGCCTTGGTCCAAACATGGACAAAAGAGCTGAATTGCAGCAGTGAGGTGAGAGTGAAGACCCTTGACATCAACGCAGCATTTAACCAAGTGTGGCATCAAGGAGCCCGAGCAAAATTGAAGTCAATGGGGATCGGGGGGAAAACTCTCCACTGGCTGGAGTCATACCTAGCACAAAGGAAGGTGGTTGTTGTAGGTCAATCATCTCAGCCCCAGGACATCGCTGCAGGAGTTCCTCAGGGCAGTGTCCTAGGCCCAACCATCTTCAGCTGCTTCATCAATGAACTTCCCTCCATCATAATGTCAGAATTGGGGACGTTTGCTGATGATTGCACAGTGTTCAGTTCCATTCGCAACTCCTCAGATAATGAAGCAGTCTGTGCCCGCATGCAGCAAGACCTGGACGATATCCAGGCTTGGGCTGATAAGTGGCAAGTAACATTCGCGCCTCACAAGTGCCAGGCAATGACTATCTCCAAATCTCCAACAAGTGAGAGTCTATCCACCACCCCTTAACATTCAATGGCATTACCATTGTTGAATCCCCCACCATCAACATCCTGGTGGAGGTCACCATTGACCAGAAACTTAACTGCACCAGCCACATAAATACTGTGGCAACAAGAACAGCTCAGAGGCTAGGTATTCTGTGGCGAGTGTCTCACCTCCTGACTCCCCAAAGCCTTTCCACCATCTACAAGGCACAAGTCAGGAGTGCGATGGAATACTCGCAACTAGCCTGGATGAGTGCAGCTACAACACTCAAGAAGCTCGACACCATCCAGGACAAAGCAGCCCGCTTGATTGGCACCCCAGCCACCACCTTCAACATTCACTCCCTCCACCACCAGTGCACCCTGGCTACAGTGTGTACCATCTACAAGATGCACAGCAGCAACTCACCAAGGCTTCTTCAGCAGCACCTCCCAAATCCGCGAACTCTGCCACCTAGAAGGACAAGGGCAGCAGGCGCATGGGAAACCATTACCTACAAGTTCCCCACCATCCTGACTTGGAAGTATATCACCGTTCCTTCATCGTCACTGGGTCAAAATCCTGGAACTCCCTCCCTAACAGCACTGTGAGAGCACCTTCACCACAGGATGGCAGCGGTTCAAGGCGGCAGCTCACCACCACCTTCTCAAGGGCAATTAGGGATGGGCAATAAATGCTGGCCTTGCCAGCAACGCCCACATCCCAGAACGAATAAAAAAAATTGAAATTTGCCATATTTATATTAATAGCTGGAATTTAAATATATTCTGAATTTATTGGTTATGGTTAATTTTCCTATTTCATGAAGACACAATTGTGCGTACAAGTCTTTTATTTATATAAATAATAGCAATTTTTGCAAAATAAACTGCCATTCAAGAAAGCAGGTGTAGTGATCTGATAATATTCTTTTGCTACATTTAAGTTATTCCAACCAATGCAATATAACAACTTTGCTCTTTCTGGTGTAACAATAGCTCCTGAAATGAGAGTCACCTTCCCTTAAAAAAAAAACTTACGGATGAAAGGAGCCCAGGGAGGAGGTAGTGAGTTCATGAGATTTGAAAGGGAGGAACAAGAGACTGTGACTGACAAAAGGAGAGTAGAAGAGTGACAAGAACCGAAAGGGCAGGAAGAAATACATAGTGTAGAATAAAGAAACTGCAATACACATGGGAGCATGGGCTGAAAGAAATGACTAAAATAATATGACGGTGCACTGCTGTAATAGTTTCACTTGAAATCAAAATGCCAATGCAATTGCTTTAATATTTCAGGAATAACAAAAAGGAAATCAAAAGAAATATGCACATATTTCTTGGCTATAAAGATATTCAATATTGGCCAGACCAAAACTGTCCTGTTCAACCTCTGCCAGAAGCGTGCTTCCCCACCCCGATCCCATCCTCCATCCTGATATCCATTCAAACTCAATCTGATGGTGCACAAACTTGGTGTTCCACACAACCCTGAATTGAGTTTCAAACCCCAGATCCACTCTATCACCAAGACAGCATACTTCCACCTCTGAAATACTGCCCGTCTGTCTTGGTCTCTACCTCACCCCATTGCTTGCAAAACCCCACCCTACATAAACTACAATTTACCTGGAACTCCACCACCTGCATCCTATCCTGCACAAAGCTCAGCGTTCCCATTACCACTTTCCTCACTGGCTCTCAATTACTCAGTAGATTGACTTCAAAATGCCAATGCCCATTCAATTCACTCCACATGATGTCAAGAAACGGCTGAAGACACTGGATACTGCAAAGGCTATGGGCCCTGACAACATTCCGGCAATAGTACTGAAGACTTGTGCTCCAGAACTAGCTGCACCCCTAGCCAAGTTGTTCCAGTACAGCTACAACACTGGCATCTACCCGGCAATGTGGAAAATTGCCCAAGTATGTCCTGTCTACAAAAAGCAGGACAAATCCGACCCGGCCAATTACCGTCCCATCAGTCTACTCTCAATCATCAGCAAAGTGATGGAAGGTGTCGTCGACAGTGCTATCAAGCGGCACTTACTCAGCAATAACCTGCTAAATGACACCCAGTTTGGGTTCCACCAGGGCCACTCAGCTCCTGACCTCATTACAGCCTTGGTCCAAACATGGACAAAAGAGCTGAACTCCAGAGGTGAGGTGAGAGTGACTGCCCTTGACATTAAGGCAGCATTTGATCGAGTGTGGCATCAAGGAGCCCTAGCAAAACTGAAGTCAATGGGAATCAAGGGGAAAACTCTCCATTGGTTGGAATCATACCTAGCACAAAGGAAGTTGGCTGTGGTTGTTGGAGGTCATTCATCTCAATCACATGACATCACTGCAGGAGTTCCTCAGGGCAGTGTTCTAGGCCCAACCATCTTCAGCTGTTTCATCAATGACCTTCCCTCCATCATAAGGTCAGAAGTGGGGATGTTCGCTGATGATTGCACACTGTTCAGCACCATTCGAGACTCATCAGATACTGACGCAGTCCGTGTCCATATGCAGCAAGACCTGGACAACATTCAGACTTGGGCTGACAAGTGGCAACTAACATTCGCACCACACAAGTGCCAGGCAATGACCATCTCCAACAAGCGAGACTCTAACCATCTCCCCTTGACATTCAATGGCATTACCATCGCTGAATCCCCCACTATCAACATCCTGGGGGTTACCATTGATCAGAAACTGAACTGGACCAGCCATATAAATACTGTGGCTACAAGAGCAGGCCAGAGGCTGGGAATTCTGCGGCGAGTGTCTCACCTCCTGACTCCCCAAAGCCTTTCCACCATCTACAAGGCACAAGTCAGGAGTGTGATGGAATACCCTCCACTTGCCTGGATGAGTGCAGCTCCAACAGCACTCAAGAAGCTCGACACCATTCAGGATAAAGCAGCCCGCTTGATTGGCACTCCATCCACCACCTTCAACATTCACTCCCTCCACCACCGGCGCACTGTGGCTGCAGTGTGTACCATCTACAAGATGCACTGCAGCAACTCACCAAAGCTCCTTCAACAGCACCTTCCAAACCCGCAACCTCTACCACTTAGAAGGATAAGGGCAGCAGACGCATGGGAACATCACCACCTACAAGTTCCCCTCCAAGCCACACACCATCCTGACTTGGACCTGTATCGCCGTTCCTTCACTGTCGCTGGGCCAAAATCCTGGAACTCCCTTCCTAACAGCATTGTGGGTGTACCTACACCATATGGACTGCAGCGGTTCAAGAAGGCGGCTCACCGCCATCTTCTCAAGGGCAATTAGGGATGGGCACTAAATGCAGGCCTAGCCAGCCAGCGACGCCCTCATCCCATCAATGAATAAAAAAAATACCTTGTCATCATCTACAAATCCTTTAGATCCTTTTGTCACTGTTTGGGATTCTGTGTCTGTTTTTTTCCCAATAAATAGGACCCACAGATGAAAGGGTTTAAATGCAGGATTGACCATTGTTTTGAAGAGTTTGCAAATAGTGGCCCATTCATTAGCAATGTCTGGTCATTCATGAGACATCTGATGGCCCAGTAATTCCTGTCACAACGCGTGAGTACGGACAGGGTACTCACGCGTGTGCCAAGAGGAATTGCCGGTTTTCAGCATGCACAGCGCATGCGCTGAAAACCGGCATTTCCTGTCCTCTGACCCAAGGGGTTAAGAGGCTGAACGCATGCGCGGTATTGGGCAGCGCGTGCGACTTGGATTTCCTGTATTTTTACAGATTTGCGCATGTGTAAAGGGCTCCGGTTTTTACGCATTGAAAAACCACACGTAAGTACTTAGTTTTACAGGTAAGTGGTCTTTTAGTACAATTTAGAATTTTTTTTTCCACAGGTTTATTATTTTTAAAGAATCTACAGTAAGGTAAGTTTAGTTTTAGACCCTATTTTTAAAAAAATTATTTTTTTCAAAAATTTGATTAATTGTTTAAAATAGTTTTTTAAAGTTATTCATAGTTAATTTAATTATTGGGATGCTTTTTAAAATTTTATTTGAAGTTTAAGTAGTGTTTTGGGGTGCCGTACTTTTCATGAGTTTGACAGTCTTTACTATCAAACTTATGAATGAAGTTTCCCCTCCCCTGATTGGCTGAACAGTGCTCACCTGATCCTAGCCGGCACATCGCACTAACTGCGCCGCTGGGTCAGGTTAGCACAGCGCGCCGAGATCAGAACCGGGCCACTTACAGGAAATCCACTGCGGGCCAGGTTTCAGATGTCGGTGCGCCAGGTAAGTGCACATCGGGGGCTTGCACGCGCGGCAAGCCCCCGACACCAAGTTCTGAGCCAATACCTTGGTGTTGACACATTTCTTTGATCTCTGCTAGGCTTTGAAGAGAGACCTTTTAAGCATCAACAAAGACACCAGTCAGTAAAGTGGCAGAAAGGCTGCAAGAAGACTGTGAAGGAGATACAACCACTACACTGTTGGCAGAGCAAATAACAGACCGAATCTATCTTTCTATATTAAATAAAGAATCCCCCAAAAATGGGTTAATATAAGCATGTTCTTGATTTTTGTAACGTACAATAACAGAAGCTGTACTAACTGTACCAAGTGATCATCATCATATTCAGTGTTCTGTATGTTTTGCCTACTTTGGAATAAAGCAGCTTACAAATCAAACCAGAAAAATAGCTCATCTAGTGTTAACTCAGCTCACCTTTGGAGAGATTGAAGGTGTAACATGCTTGTGACACAGTGATCTGGTGCAGAGCACAAGGGACCAGGTGACCAGACTACTTAAGGAGGTGGCTGGTATTGCTGAATCTGAGTAGATCCCAGCGGCAGACCCGATTTTTCCCAACTTCACCACTTTTCCAACCTTGGTCCACTGTGCAATAACCCCTCCTCCGCTCTACCATCAGCCATCGGGCCTCGCACTCGCTCCAGAAACGTCTCCGCTTCCCTCCCCACCTTCAGAAGCTTCTTTACAGTTGATCGCTTTGACTGCACACCCCCTCACGTAATTACCCCATCCACTTGAGTCTGTTGCCCAATTGTGAAGCTCCTCAGAACTTCTGCCCTGGGTTAGAAACACTGGATAAATTCAAGCTGCTGTTTACAGATTCGGAGTGCCTATCGACAACGCTGCTGGTCTGCACCACCATCGGTGCTGTCACAATGATTATTGATACCGCAGCCGGCCTCTTGACGTCACAATCATGCTATAGAATTATACAGCACAGGAGGCCATTCAGCCCATTGTGCCTGTGCCGGCTCTTTGAAAGAGCTATCCAATTCGTTCCACTTCCCTGCTCTTTCCCCATAAGAACATAAAAGAACATAAGAATTAGGAGCAGGAGTAGGAGTAGGCGTAGGCCATAAGGCCCCTCGAGTCTGCTCCGCCATTCAATAAGATCATGGCTGACCTTCAACCTCAACTCCACTTTCCTGCCTGATCCCCATATCCCTCGATTCCTCTAGAGTCCAAAATCTGTCTATCTTAGCCTTGAATATACTCAACAACTGAGCATCCACAGCCCTTTGGGGCAGAGAATACCAAAGATTCATAACCCTTTGAGTGAAGAAATTCCTTCTCATCTCAGTCTTAAAAGGCCGACCCCTTATCCTGAGTGTAAACTAGCAAGAAATATAAAAACAGATTGTAAGAACTTCTACAAGTATGTAAAAAGGAAGAGAGTAGCAAAAGTAAGCGTTGGTCCCTTAGAGGCTGAGACAGGTGAAATTATAATGGGGAATAGGGAAATGGCAGAGACTTTAAACAAATCTTTTGTATCTGTCTTCACAGTAGAAGATACAAAAAGCTTACCAAAAATAGTGGGGAACCCAAGGGGCTAATAAGAGTGAGGAACTTAAAGTAATTAATATAAGTAGAGAAAAAGTACTTGAGAAACTAATGGGACTAAAAGCCAACAAGTCGCCTGGACCTGATGGTCTACGTCCTAGGGTTCCAAAGAGGTGGTTGCAGAGATAGTGGATGCATTTGGTTGTGATCTTCCAAAATTCCCCAGATTCTAGAACGGTCCCAGTGGTTTGGAAGGTAGCAAATATAACCCCACTATTCAAGAAAGGAGAGAGAAAACGGGGAACTACAGGCTAGTTAGCCTGACATCAGTCATGTGGAAAATGCTGGAATCCATTATCAAGGACGTGGTAATAGGGCACTGAGAAAATCATAATATGATTAGGCAGAGTCAACATGGTTTTATGAAAAGGAAATCATGTTTAACAAATGTATTCGTTTTTTTTTTAGGAGGTAACTAGCAGGGTAGATAAAGGGGAATCAGTGAATGTAGTACATTTGGAATTCCAAAAGGCATTTGACAAGATGCCACATAAAGGTTGCTACGCAAGATAAGGGCTCATAGGTAATATATTAGCATGGATAGAGGATTGGTTAATGGACAGAAAACACTTGGTAGGGATAAACGGGTCATTTTCCGGTTGGCAGGCTGTAACTAGTGGGGTGCCGCAAGGATCAGTACTTGGGCCTCAGTTGTTTACAATCTATATTAATGACCTAGATGAAGGGGCCCAGTGCAATGTATCCACATTTGCTGACAATACAAAGCTAGGTAGGAAAGTAAGCTGTGAGGAAGACACAAAGCCCGGTTAAGTGAGTGGGCAATAAAGTGGCAGATGGAGTATAATGTGGGGAAATGTGAGGTTATTCAATTTGGTATGAAGAATAGAAAAACAGAATGGGGGAGAAATTCGGTATTGCCCCGATTGGGGCGCAATTATCGGCTGGGCGCAAAGTTTAGCCCCCAATGCTAATTATCACCTGTGACTGCAAACTTGGCTTCTATCGCCTCTGGAAGTGGCTGGAGCGCTAAATCAGGTGCTACACACCTCTCTTAAGGCGCTAATGCCGAGGAGCGAGGCGCTACCTCAGAGCGCTGGGGAAGCTCGTGATGTCAGTCAGCAATGGAGTACAGACACACTGGCGCTGGCCAGTTCTTAAAGGAGAGGGTCGATCTTGCTTTCCATCCACACCCTGCTCATTGCAGCCTTGAATCTCGGCCTGGAGAGACCTGCACATCAATTCTGCTGGAAAGAACAATGGAGAGGCCCAGGGAAGAGCTCAGAGTGCAGCCCCCATAGTCTCTTCTAAATCAATGCAAGGAAGGTCAAATCAAAATGAACCTGCAAAGTGCTGCTCAGTACCCAAAACTCCTTCACAGTGTTGAATCTCTCCAGAAGTCTCTCTCACTCTCGCTCAGAATGCGTGGTGCAAAAATGTCACTGAAAAAAAAGGCAGGAAGCGGCCGCCTTTAAATAGCGCTCCCCTAGTCCCTTCCCAACTGCAAAACGTTCCCCTCTACCTGTCGTTGCTAGCGGCCAGCGGAAAGACAGGGGGCGCCACTCAATATCTGGTCCGGGGCGCTACACGCTCAACTGACGTCACGATCTGCGGGTGCAGGAGATTATGGCAGTAGTGTTTTGCGCCGCCGCAAAATGGTCAATTTCACGAGCGGCGCAAACATCGCCGCGTCCGGTCGCTAGTTGCTTTGCGCCCTCTTAGGGTGTTAACGGGAGACACAAAGCAACCAAATTTTTCCCCCAATATTTTTTAAATGGTGAGAATCTATTAAATGTTGGTGTTGAGAGATTTAGGTGTCCTAGTACAAGAAACGCAGAAAGTTAGCATGCGGGTACAGCAAGCAATTAGGAAGACAAATGGCATGTTGGCCTTTATTGCAAGGGGGATGGAGTACAAGAGTAAGGAAGTCTTGCTACAATTGTACAGGGCTTTGGTGAGACCACACTTGGAACACTGTGCACAGTTTTGGTCTCCTTATCTGAGGAAGGACATCCTTGTCTTAGAGGTGGTACAACAAAGGTTCACTAGATTGATCCCTAGGATGAGAGAGTTGTCCTGCGAGGAGAGATTTAGCAGATTGGGTCTATACTCTCTGGAGTTTAGAAGAATGAGAGATGATCTCATTGAAACATATAAGATTCTGAGGGGGATTGACAGGGTAGATGCCATCCACTGGCTGGAGAGTCTAGAACTAGGGGGCATAGTCTCAGGATAAGGGGTCAACCTTTTAAAACTGAGATGAGGAGGTATTTCTTCACTCAGTGGATTGTGAATCTTTGGAATTCTCTACCTCAAAGGACTGTGGATGCTGAGTCATTGAGTATATTCAAGGCTGAGAGAGATAGATTTTTGGATTCTAGGGGAATCAAGGGATATGGGGATCTGGCGGGAAAGTGGAATTAAGGTTGAAGGTCAGCCATGATGTTATTGAATGGCGAAGCAGTCTCGAAGGGTCGTATGGCCTATCTTCTGCTCCTAATTCTTATGCTCTGAGACTATGCAGGACTAGGACTCTCCAGCCAGGGAAACAACCTCTCAGCATCTATCCTGTCAATCCCCCTCAGAATCTTATATGTTTCAATGAGAGCACCTCTCATTCTTCTAAACTCCAGAGTATAGGCCCAATCTCTCCTCATAGGACAAACCTCTCATCCCAGGAATCAAGTTAGCACTGCAAATTTTTCCTTTTCAAGTATATAACCAATTTCCTTTTAATAGTTAAAACCAGAAAATACTGGAAGCGCTTGTCAGGCAGCATCTGTGGAGCGGGAAACAGAATTAACGTTTCAGGTCATGGACCTTTCCATCAACTCTTTCTTTATCCACAGATACTGCCTGACCTGCTGAGAGTTTCCAGCACCCTCTGTTCTCATTTCAGGTTTCCAGCATCTGCAGTACTTTGCTTTACCCTTTTGAAAGTTATTATTGAATCTGCTTCCACCACTCTTTCAGACAGTGCATTCCAGATCATAACTCGCTGCGTAAAATAAATTCTCCCCCCTCCGATCCCCTCTTTCCTCCCCCTTTCTTATTTGCCACATGAAGAATGGATTCAACTTGAGCATGCGCTGCAAGTATCCTTATTAATGTGAAGAGTGTCTCGAGTACTGACAAATCACTTAAATCTGGTGCTGATCAGTTTTCAGTAGGCGATTACTGTATCTTTGAAAAAGCAGTCCTCATAGAAATCTTCCAATTGGATTGCTAAAGTCATAGAATCATACAGCACAGGAGGCCATTCGGACCATCATGTCTGTGCTCGCACTTTGAAACAGCTATCCAGTTAGTCCCAGTCACTTTGCCCATAGCCCTGCAAATTTCTCCTTTTCAAGCATATATCCATTTGCCTTTTGAAAGTTACATTTGAACCTGCTTCCACCACCTTTACAGGCGGTGCATTCCAAGTCATAACTCATTGTATAAAAAAATTCTCATTCCCCCTCGCCCCCGTCTTTTTGCCAATTACTTAAATCTGTGTCTTCTGATGACCGACTCTCCTGCCATTGGAAACAGTTTCTCGATCTACTCTGTCAAAACCCCTCCTGATTTTGAACACTTCTATCAAATCTCCTCTCAACTTTATCTGCTCAAAAGGAGAACAATCCCAGTTTCTCTAGTCTCTCCGCATAACTGAAGTCCCTCATCCCTGGTACTATTCTTGTAAATCTCCTCTGCAAGGCGCTGACATCCTTCCTAAAGTGTTGCTTATTGACACTGCAGCCAGCATAGACCTGTTGATACCGCTCGATTTAGAGTTGGGGTGTTCTGGTGGCGATGAAGTATATTTGGGTTAAAAATAGAAAATGCTGGAAATACTCAGCAGGTCAGGCAGCATTTGTGGAGAGAGAAACAGAGTTAATGTTTCAGGTCGATGACCCTTCGTCAGAACTGGAAAAAGCTGGAGATGGAACAGGTTTTTAAGCAGGTGTAGGGGCAGGGAAAGGGGGGAGGGGAGGAAAGAACAAAAGGGAAGGTCTGTGATAGGATGGAAGGCAGAAGAGATAAAGAGACATTAAGAGAGATTAAGAGATGGTGCAAAGCAAAAGGAGCTGGTAATGGGACAAGTTAAGGAACAAAAGATGGCTCTGGATGAAGTGTAAATGGCACTGGCAGAATGAAAGACAGCTTCCATGTGGGAGAGAGGGAAAAAAAATGGAAAAAAAAAATAGGGGCAGAGGTTACCGTCTGAAATTGTTGAACTCTATGTTGAGTCCAGAAAGCTGTAAAGTGCCTAATCGAAAGATGAGGTGCTGTTCCTCGAGCTTACGATGAACTTCATTGGAACAGTGCAAGAGGCCGAGGAGGGTGAGGTCTGAGTGGGAGTGGAGAATTAAAGTGACAGGCGACCGGAAGCTCGGGGTCACCCTTATGGACTGAATGGAGGTGTTCCGCAAAGCGGTCACCCAATCTGCGTTTGGTCTTTCCAATGTAGAGGAGACCGCATCGTGAGCAGCGAATACAGTATACTAAATTGCAAGTAGTACAAGTAAATTGCTGTTTCACCTGGAAGGAGTGTTTGGGGCCCTGGACAGTGGGAAGAGTGGAGGTAAAAGGGCATTTGTTGCATCTCCTGCGCTTACACGGGAAGGTGCCGGGCGAAGGGGAAGGGGTGATAGAGGAGTGGACCAGGGTGTCGCAGAGGGGAGGTGAGGGGGAGATGTGTTTGGTGGTGGGATCACGCTGGAGGTGGCGGAAATGGCGGAGGATGATCGGTTGAATGTGGAGGCTGGTGGGGTGAAAGGTGAGGACAAGGGGAACCCTATCGTGGTTCCGGGAGGGAGAGGAATGGGTGAGAGCAGAAGTGTGAGAAATAGAATGGACACGTTCAGGGGCCGTGTCAACCACAGTAGAGGGGAATCCTCGGTTGAGGAAAAAGGAAGACATGTCGGAAGCACTAGTATAGAAGGTGGCATCGTCAGAGCAGATGCAGCAGAGACGGAGAAACTGGGAGAATGGAATAGAGTCCTTACAGGAAGCGGGGTGGGAGGAAGTGTAGACCAGGTAGCTGTGGGAGTTAGTGGGCTTGTAGTGAATGTTTGTCAATAGCCTATCCCCAAAGATGGAGACAGAGAAGTCGAGGAAGGGAAGGGAAGAGTCAGAGATGGACCATGAAGGTGAGGGAAGGGCGGAAATTGGAAGCAAAGTGAATGAATTTTTCTAGTTCAGGGCGAGAGCAGGAAGCAGCACCGATACAGTCATCAATGTACTGGAAAAAGAGGTGAGGGAGGGGACTCGAGTAGGGCTGGAACAAAGAATGTTCCACATATCCCACGAAAAGGCAGGCATAGCTGGGACCCATGCGGGTTCCTATAGCAACACCTTTGATTTGGAGGAAGTGAATGAAGTCAAAGGAGAAGATGGTCAAGGTCAATGTGAGAACAAGTTCAGCCAGGCGGAGGAGGGTGGTGGTGGATGGGGACTGGTTGGGCCTCTGTTCCAGGAAGAAGCGGAGCGCCCTCAGGCCATTCTGGTGGGGGATGGAGGTATCGAGGAATTGAACGTCTATAGTGAAAAGGTGATGGCTGGGGCCAGGAAACTGGAAACTGTTAAAGTGGTGGAGTGCGTCAGAAGAGTCGCGGATGTATGTGGGAAGAGACTGGACAAGGGGAGAAAAAAGAGTTGAGATAGGAAGAGATAAGTTCCGTGGGGCAAGAATAGGCTGAAACGATCGGTCTACCAGGCCAGTCCTATTTGTAGATCTTGGGAAGGGGGTAGAAGCGGGCTGTGCGGGGTTGGGAAACTATGAGGTTGGCGGCCGTGGAGGGAAGATCTCCAGAGGAGATGAGGTCAGTGCCGGTCTTGGAAACGGTGGGGTTATGGTCCAGGCGGAGGTAGGAGGAGGTGTCGGAGAGTTGGCGTTTAGCCTCCGCTAGGTAGAGGTCGGTTCTCCAAACAACAACAGCACCACCCTTGTCAGCAGGTTTAATGACAATGTTGGGGTTGGATCTGAGAGAATGGAGTGCTGCAAGTTCAGAGGGAGGTGGGTTGAGTGAGTGAGGGGAGCAGAGAAATTGAGACGGCCGATGTCACACCGGCAGTTTGCAATGAACAGATCTAGAAAGGTTAAGAGGCCAGAGGGAGGGGTCCAGGTAGAACGAGAATTCTAAAAATGAGAGAAAGGGTCAGTCGTGCGGGGGGGGGGGGAAGACTCCTGGCCAAAGAAGTGGGCACAGAGACGAAGACGGCGGAAAAAGAGCTCAGCATCATGCCAAGCTCGAAATTCATTGAGGTGGGGGCGTAAGGGGATGAAGCACAGGTCTTTGCTAAGGACTGATCGTTTGGGGTCAGAGAGGGGAAGGTCAGAGGAGATAGTGAAAACACAGCAGGGGTGAGATTGGAAGGAGGGATGGGGTCAGGGGAAAGTGAAGGTGAAGAAGGTTCTGGAGGGGTGTTGGTGTCCAAGAGTTGTTGAAGCTTGCGGTCCTTGACACCTGAAAGGAAAAAAAAAAGTTTTTTGTTAAAGCGCCGGATGAGGCGAAGAATGAAATAGAACTGCGGACCAAGACAGCTTTGAGATAGAGTGAGCCGGTGCTGCTGAAGAGAAAGGTCGAGAGTGGTCATATGGCGGCGCATGGCATTCAGCGTGGATCTCAGGATATGCGAGAGCAGTGGTTCGAGGAACGCTGAATATCTTGGAGATATCTGCAGTCCTGGGTGGATCCAAAACATGAAGGGTGAAATTTCAGTTGGAATCCACGTGGAGTAAGTCGGAGCCGGAGACAAATGCAGAGGAAAGATATGTGGCTGTGAAAGCGAGTTTTGGCAGATACCTGATCAAACACGAGGAGGAAGACAGAAAGCAATGAAGATGAACAAGGTAAAAGAGACAAACGGAAATCCCGTCGGAGAGAAGAGCAGAACTGCTTCAAGGTGGGCATTCCTGGAAGAGAAGTGGCAGTGAATTAAACACTAACACAAAAGCAAAATACTGCAGATGCTGGAAATCTGAAATAAAAACAGAAAATGCTGGAAATACTCAGCAAGTCAGGCAGCATCTGTGGAGAGAGAAAGAGAGTTAACGTTTCAGGTCGATGACCTTTCGTCAGAACTGGAAAAAGCTGGAGATGGAACAGGTTTTTAAGCAAGTGCAGGGGCAGGGAATGGGGGGAGGGGAGGAAAGAACAAAAGGGAAGGTCTGTGATAGGATGGAAGGCAGGAGAGATAAATAATATATTTGGTTATTAGCGTGTCAAAGTTAGGGATAGAACAACAACAACTTGCATTTATATAGTGCCTTTAATGTAGTAAAACGTCGCAAGGCGCTGCACAGAAGTAATAAAATTCAAAAAATTTGACAGGGAACCACATAAGGAGAAATTAGGGCAGCTTGGTCAAAGAGGTAGTTAGAAACAACTATTAACATCACTGTTACTAAACGCGTCCTTATATTTCCAGTGACATGACTAAATTGAGCACCTAGTCCCCGCACCGCTCACCATCATCATGGTTTCGATACAGTTATTAAGGTCGGAGTCAATGCCGAGAAGAAGAAAATGAGCAACTAGCAGTAAATCATAATACGTCTCCCTGCTCGGCGGACCTGTTTTCCTGGGTCAGCAGCTGCCGGGGGACTGGGAACCAGGGACGCGTATCACTTCCGGCGGAAAGAGCACGCGTGTCTTCAGCATGGTGAGCTTTAAATGTTTGAATTCGGTTCAAAGCGTTGGTTTCTGCCTCCCCGAGCATTTCTTAAATGTTTTTACAATAAGACACGTCCACGTGTTCAGTTTGTGTCACTGTTTCATCATAAATCCAACTCCGAACCGAGTGAGACGGCACAAGCCCAGAGGCTGTGCTTATCTTTAAGAGACACATCAATTGGTGACATTTTAATTGGACCTGAGTGAGGCTCTGGAAGGTGTGTGAATGTTTCCTGCCCGGGTTATGAGTCCCGGCACTGCAGATCCACAGTGCAATGGTGCTGAGCTTCTGATATGAGTCCAGAGTGGGAGAGCTCGGAGCGGGTAATCTCAAACTGCGTGGAGTGTGACTTGTCAGCTGTGGCTCAGTGGGTAGCACTCTTGCCTCTGAGTCAGAAGGTTGTGGGTTTAAGTCCCACTCCAGAGGCTTGAACACAAAAATCTAGGCTGACACTCCAATGCAGTACTGAGAGAGTGCTGCACTGTTGGAGGTGACGTCTTTCCCTTGTTCCAGCAAGGTTTCTGCTCTAAATGTGAAAGTGTATGATTAAACTTTGGAGTGCTCTTGTCTTCTGGGCTAGCCCGGCAATATAAAGTTGTTTCCAAGTTACCTCTTGCATTTGGTTCCTTATTCACTGCTGAGAGGCTGCAGCTATACTGCACCTAGTGTTGCCACCTCTGGTTGGTATGCCTGGAGGTTTGATCATGTGATAGTTAAAGCAGCTGGACCCTGACAGTCCTGCAGGGTCACGAGCAGAGTACCTGGACGCCTTGGGATTCCCATTCACCACATTTACAACGGTAGAACAGGTCTGAGGAATTTTGGTCCCAGTAAGTCTCAATTCTTTTTGGTCCTGGATGTGTAAGACTTGGGTAGAATACCTCTGAGCTTGTCTGAGCCCAGGTAATCCTTGAGTAGCATCATGCAGTGTATACTGATTCACTGGATATCTTCTGTGACTGGTGAGCACCACAGAATATTTTAATTTTCCATGATTTAATCAGTCGGATTTGATCTTGTTATTTTCTGTTAGTTTTTTTGTTTAGACATCTCTCTGGGTGGGCCACCCCTTAAATTCTAATGGCGTATCTCCCTCCTGCGCTGCAGCCAGTGACTGCTCTCCCTCCTTCAGTAACTGGAGACCTGGCCACGTTTATAGGACCCATCATCTGCTAGGCCTTACCCCACTGTTGCCAATTCATATGCCTAACCCAAATCTCACAGACTGTTTACTGAGAATTTCAGCTCTGTTCCCTAAGTATTGAAAGCAGGCAGGGAATCATTGTGGCACATCCCACTCCACACTGAACTTCGCTAGAACATAAGAAATAAGAGCAGGAGTAGGCCATATGGCCCCTTGAGCCTGCTCCGCCATTCAATAAGATCATGGTGGATCATCGACCTCAACTCCACTTTCCCACCCGATCTCCATATCCCTTGATTCCCCTAGAGTCCAAAAATCTATCTATCTCAGCCTTGAATATATTCAAAGACTCAGCATTCACCGCCCTCTGGGGCAGAGAATTCCAAAGATTCACAATCCTCTGAGTGAAGAAATTCCTCCTCGTCTTGGTCTTAAGTGGCCGACCCCTTATCCTGAGACTATGCCCCCTAGTTCTAGACACTCCAACCAGGGGAAACAGCCTCTCATCATCTACCCTGTCAGAATCTTGTATGTTTCAATGAGATCACCTCATTCTTCTAAACTCTAGAGAGTATAGGCCTATTCTACACAATCTCTCATCATAGGACAGCCATGTCATCCCAGGAATTAATCTAGTGAACCTTTGTTGCACCGCATCCAAGGCAAGTATATCCTTCCTTAGATGAGGAGACCAAAACTGTGCACAGTACTCCAGGTGTGGTCTCACCAAGGTCCTGTACAATTGTAGCAAGACTTCCTTACTCTTATACTCCAACCCCCTTGCAGTAAAGGCCAACATGCCATTTGCCTTCCTTATTGCTTGCTATACCTGCATGCTAGCTTTCTGTGTTTCTTGCACGAGGACACGCAAATCTCTCTCAACACCAATATTTGAAAGTTTCTCACCATTTAAAAAAATATTCTGCTCTATTCTTTCAACCAAAGTGAATAACCTCACATTTCCCTACATTATACTCCATCTGCCACCTTGCTGCCCATTCACTTAGTCTATCTATACCCCTTTGCAGACTCTGTTCTCACAGCTTACTGTCCCACCTAGCTTTGTACCATCAGCAAACTTGGATACATTACACTCGGTCCCTTCATCTAGGTCATTAATATAGATTGTAAATAGCTGAGGCCCCAACACTGATCCTGGGGCACCCCACTAGTTACAGCCTGCCAACCTGAAAAAGACCCGTTTATCCCTACTCTCCTGTCCGTTAACCAATCCTCTATCCATGCTACTATATCGCCCCCAACCCCATGAGCCCTAATCTTGTGTAATAACCTTTTATGTGGCACCTTATCAAACGCCTTTTGGAAATCCAAACATACTACATCCACTGGTTCCCCTTTACTCTGCCAGTTACATCCTCAAAAAACTCTAATAAATTTGTCAAACACGATTTCCCTTTCATAAAATTATGTTGACTCTGCCTAATCATGTTATGATTTTCTAAGTGCCCTGATACCACATCCTTAACAATGGATTCCAGCATTTTCCCTACGATTGATGTCAGGCTAACTGATCTGTAGTTCTGTGTTTTTTTTCTCTCCTTTCTTGAATAGCGGTGTTACAATTGCAACCATCCAATCCGCTGGGACCATTCTAGAATCTAGGAACTTTTGGAAGATCAAAACCAATGCATTCACTATCTCTTAAGCCATCTCTTTTAGAACCCTAGGATGTAGGCCGTCGGGTCATGGGGATTTGTCCCATTAGTTTCTCTAGTACTTTTTCTCTACTTATATTAATTAAGTTACGTTCCTTACCCTCATTAAACCCTTGGTTCACCACCATTTTTTGTTATGCTTTTTGTGTCTTCTACTGTGAAGACAGATACAAAATATTTGTTTAACATTTCTGCCATTTCCTTATTCCCCATAATAATTTCTCCTGTCTCAGCCTCTAAGGGACCAACGTTTACTTTTGCTGCTCTCTTCCTTTTTACATACTTGTAGAAGCTCTTGCTCGTTGACTCTCATTCTATTTTTTCCCTTTTTATCAATTTTTTGGTCAACCTTTGCTGGTTTCTGAAACTCTCCCAATCCTCAGGCTTACTATTATTCTTTGCAACATTATAAGATTCTTCTTTCAATCTATGCTATCCTTAACTTCTTTAGTTAGCCATGGTTGGATCACTTTTCCTGTGAAGTTTTTGTTTCTTAATGGAATATATTTTTGTTGAGAGTTATGAAATTTTTTTAAATGCTAGCCACTGCTTATCTACCGCCATACCTTTTTAATCTATTTTTCCAATCTACCTTAGCCAACTTGCCCCTCATACCTATGTAATTGGCTTTATTTAAGTTTAAGCCTCTAGTTTCGGACTTAGGCAAGTCACTCTCAAAATTAATGCGAAATTCTCAAAATTAATGTGAAATTCTATCATCATATGATCACTCTGCCCCAGAGGATCCTTTACTATGAGATTGCTAATTAACCCTGTCTCATTACACAATACAAGATCTAAAATGGTTGGTTCCATGACGTATTGTTCTAGGAAACTGTCCCGAATGCATTCCATGAACTCGTCCTCCAGACTACCTTTGCCAATTTGATTTGTCCAGTCTATATGAAGATTAAAGTCCCCCCAAGATTATTGCATTACCTTTGTTGCAAGCTATGACTATTTCTTGATTAATATTCTGTCCAACGGCATAGCTACTGTTGGGAGGCCTATATACTACTCCTACCAGTGTTTTCTGCCCCTTGTTATTCCTTATCTCCACCCATACTGATTCTACTTCCTGATCTTCCGAGCCGAGATCCTTTCTCACTACTGTCCTTATGTCATCTTTTATTATCAGGGCTACTCTTCCTCCTTTTCCATTCTGCCTGTCTTTTCGAAATGTCAAGTACCCTGGAACATTTAGTTCCCAACTTTAGCCACCTTGCAACCATGTCTCTGTAATGGCTATTAGATCAAACCCATTTATCTCTATTTGTGGCACTAGTTCATCTATCTTTTAATGAATGCTTCGTGCATTCAGATAAAGAGCCTTTAATTTAATTTTTTTACCATTATTCCCTGCTTTGACCTTATTCTCTGCTGCACTGCTACCGTTAAACTCTCTGTCCCTTCCTGTCGCACTCTGCTTATTTTTACCCATTTTGCTACACTGCTATATTGCCTTGACCTTTCTCTTTAGATTTTTTAATTTCCCCTCACCTGACTGCTTTCCCCCCCCCCCCCTTTTCAGTTTAAAGCTCTATCTACAGCCCAAGTTATTCGCTTCGCCAGGACGCTGGTCTCAGCCCGGTTAAAGTGGAGCCCGTCCCGACGGAACAGCTCCCTCTTTCCCCAGTACTGGTGCCAGTGCCCCATGAATTGAAACCCCTTTTTCCCACACCACTCTTTGAGCCACGCATTTAACTCTCTGATCTACTTGACCCTATGCCAATTTGCACGTGGCTCAGGTAGTAATCATTACCCTTGTGGTTCTGCTTATTAATTTAGACCCTAGCTCCTCAAACATCCTCAGCAGAACCTCATTCTTACTTCTACCTAGGTCATTGGTTCCTACATGGACCACGACATCTGGATCCTCCCACTCCAAATTCTTCTCCAGCCGCGAGGAGATATCCTTAACCCTGGCACCGGGCAGGCAACACAGCCTATGGGACTCTCTTTCTTGGCTGCAGAGAAGAGTATCTATCCCCCTGACTATACTGTCACTACTACTACCACATTCCTTCCTTCTCCAGAGTTTAGGGAGCTAGGAAAGAGGTTAAAAAGCAGGACTACAAAGGTAGTAATCTCCGGATTACTACCAGTGTCACGTGCTAGTGAGTTCAGAAATAGGAAGATAGAACAGATGAATGGGTGGCTGGAGAGATGGTGTAGGAGGGAGGGCTTTAGACTCCTGAGGAATTGGAACCATTTCTGGGGGAGGAGGGACCTCTACAAACCAGACGGGTTGCACCTCAACGGGAATGGGACCAATATCCTCGCGGGAGGGTTTGCTAGTGCTGTTGGGGAGGGTTTACTAGCTTGGCAGGGGGATGGGAACCTAAGTATAGAGTCAATAGGGAGGGAAGAAAAACTGGAATTGGAAAACAAAAACGTAGAAAGTAAATTGGAAGGACAGAGGAATCAAGGGCTAGATAGTAGTCAACAAGGATGTTTGCCTGTACTAAATGGTATATACTTCAATTCAAGGAGTATAGCGAACAAGGCAGTTGAGCTGAGTGAATAACAACAGAAAATGCTGGAAAAACTCAGCAGGCTAGGCAACATCTGTGGAGAGAGAAATAGATTCAACGTTTCGGGTTGAAACCCTTCTACAGAACTGAGAGAAAAGGCAGGAAATGAAACAAAAGGCAGTTTGGGGGTGGGGAAATGAGGGCGGGGATGAAAGAAGAGACATTAAGAGATATTCAAGGTGAGACGAGATAGCAATAGGATAGGTAAAGAAACAAACAATGGCTCCAAATGAAGTGTGAAATGTGCTGGCAGAGTGAAAGACAGCTGCCATGTGGGAGAGAGAGGAAAAAAAGGAAGTCACAAACCAAAAGTGTGGATAAAAAATATAATGGGGGCCGAGGTTATGATCTGAAGTTGTTGAACTCGATATTGAGTCCGGAAGGCTGTAAAGTGCCTAATCGGAAGATGAGGTGCTGTTCCTCGAGCTGGTGGGGTGAAAGGTGAGGACAAGGGTCGGTGACGCAAGAGAGCCCGGTGGCATAGTGGTTAGCACTGTTGCCTCACAGCGCCAGGGACCCGGGTTCGAATCCGGCCTCGGGTGACTGTCTGTGTGGAGTTTGCACATTCTCCCTGTGTTTGCGTGGGTTTTCTCCGGGTGCTCCGGTTTCCTCCCACAGTCCAAAAATGTGCAGGTTAGGTTGATTGGCTATGATAAATTGACCCTTAGTGTTAGGGGGATTAAAATATGTGGGGTTACGGGGATAGGGTGGGATATGTGTTGGTGTAGGGGTTACGGGGATCGGGTGGGATATGTGTCGGTGCAGGCTCGATGGGCCGAAATGGCCTCTATCTGCACTGTGGGGTTTCTGTGATTCTGTGAAGGGGAACCCTATCGTGGTTCCGGGAGGGAGGGGCAGGGGTGAGGGCAGAAGTGCAGGAGATAGAACGGACCCGGTCGAGGGCCGTGTCAACCACGGTAGAGGGGAATCCTCGGTTGAGAAAAAAGGAAGACGTCGGAAGCACTGGTGTGGAAGGTGGCATTGTCGGAGCAGATGCAGCGGAGATGGAGAAACTGGGAGAATGGAATAGAGTCCTTACAGGAGGCGGGGTGGGAGGAAGTGTAGTCCAGGTAGCTGTGGGAGTCAGTGGGCTTGTAGTGAATGTTGCTCAATAACCTATCCCCAGAGATGGAGACGGAGAAGTCGAGGAAGGGAAGAGTCGGATGAGCTGAGGGCACAGGTAGACACTTGGGACTATGATATTATAGCTGTTACAGAGACGTGGCTGAAAGAGGGGCAGGTATGGCAGCTCAACATTCCCGGTTACAGGATTTTCAGACGGGATAGAGAGGGAGGTAAAAAGGGAAGGGGGGGGGTTGTGATATTGATTAAAGAAACTATTACAGCTGTGAGGAGGGTTGATCTGTTGGAGGGATCATCAAACGAGGCCATATGGATCGAGTTGAAAAACAAAAAAGGGGCGATCACACTGCTGGGAGTGTACTACAGACCCCCAAACAGTGAGAGGGAGATAGAAGAACAAATATGTAGACACATTTCTGAGAAGTGCAAAAACTATAGGGCAGTAATAGTAGGGGATTTTAACTACCCCAATATTTAACTGGGATAAAATTAGTGTGAAGGGTATAGAAGGTGCGGAATTCCCAAAATGCATCCAGGAGAACTTTTTTAGCCAGTATGTAGCAAGCCCAACAAGGGAGGGGGCGGTTCTGGACTTAGTCTTAGGGAATGAAGCTCGGCAGGTAGAAGGCGTATCAGTGGGGGAGCATTTTGGTGCTAGTGACCATAATTCTGTTAGATTTAAGGTAGTTATGGAAAAGGACAAGGATAGACCAGGAATAAAAATTCTAAATTGGGGAAAAGCAAATTTTGCTAAGCTCAGAGGGGATTTAGCCATAGTGGACTGGAAACAGCTACTTGAAGGTAAATCAGTGCCAGAAAGTGGGGGGCATTAAAGGAGGAGATCCGGAGGGTTCAGACCAAACATCTGCCCTTAAAGAAAAAAGGTGGGACTAACAAATCTAGAACCCCCTGGATGTCTAGAGACATACAGGGTAGGATAAAGAAAAAAAGGGAGGTATATGACAGATACCGAGGGCTAAATACTCCAGAATCTTTAGAGGAGTACAGAAAGTGCAGGGGTGCAATTAAAAATGATATTAGGAAAGCAAAGAGAGAGCATGAAAAATTCTTGGCAAGTAAAATCAAGGAAAACCCAAAGATGTTTTATAAATATATTAAGAGTAAGAGGATAACTAAAGAAAGGGTAGGGCCTATTAGAGATCATGAGGGTAATCTGTGTGTGGAGGCGGGAGACTTCGGTAGGGTTCTTAATGAATACTTTGCGTCTGTTTTCACAAAGGAGAGGGGCGAAGCAGACATTGCTATCGGGGGGGAGGAGTGTGAAATATTAGATGAAATAAACATAGTGAGAGAGGAAGTATTAAGGGGTTTAGCATCTTTAAAAGTGGATAAATCCCCAGGCCTGGATGAAATGTATCCCAGGCTGTTAAGCGAAGCAAAAGAGGAAATAGCAGAGGCCCTGACCATCATTTTCAATCCTCTCTGGCTTCAGGTGTGGTGCCGGAGGACTGCTGACGTGGTACCCTTGTTTAAAAAGGGAGAAAAGGATAGACCGAGTAATTACGGGCCAGTCAGCCTAACCTCGGTGGTGGGAAAATTATTGGAAAGAATTCTGAAGGACAGGATAAATCTTCATTTAGAAAGACACTGATTAATCAAGGATAGTCAGCACAAATTTGTTAAGGGAAGGTCGTGTCTGACAAACTTGATTGAATTTTTTGAGGAGGTAACAAGGAGGGTAGTGCGTTTGATGTAGTGTATATGGACTTTAGCAAGGCTTTTGATAAGGTTCCACATGGCAGACTGGTCACGAAATTAAAAGCCCATGGGATCCAGGGCAAAGTGTCAAGTTGGATTCAAAACTGGCTCGGAGACAGGAAGCAGAGGGTAATGGTTGATGGGTGTTTTTGTGGCTGGAAGGCTGTTTCCAGTGGGGTTCTGCAGGACTCAGTACTAGGTCCCTTGCTTTTTGTGGTATATATCAACGATCTTGACTTGAATATAGGGGGGTATGATTAAGAAGTTTGCAGATGATACTAAAATTGGCTGTGTGGTTGATACTGAAGAAGGAATCTGTAGACTGCAGGAAGATATCAATAAATTGGTCGGGTGGGCAGAACAGTGGCAAATGGAATTCAATCCGGAGAAGTGTGAGTTAATGCATTTGGGGAGGGCTCACAAAGAACGGGAATACACATTTCATGGTAGGACGCTGAGTAGTGTAGAGGAACAAAGGGACCTTGGAGTGCATGTCCACAGATCCCTGAAGGTAGCAGGCCAAGTAGATAAGGTGGTTAAGAAGGTATACGGAATGCTTGCCTTTATTAGCTGTGGCATAGAATACAAGAGCTTCAACTGTATAAAACACTAGTTAGGCCTCAGCTAGAGTACTGTGTGCAGTTCTGGTCATTACATTACAGGAAAGATGTGGTGGCACTAGAGAGGGTACAGAGGAGATTTACAAGGATGTTGCTGGGAGTAGAGAATCTTGGCTATGAGGAAAGACTGGATAGGCTGGATCTGTTTTCCTTGGAACAGAGGAGGCTGAGGGGAGACCTTATTGAGGTGTATAAAATTATGAGGGGCATAGATAAAGTGGATAGAAAGGACCTACAGGAAACTCTCTTTTATCCGGCACCAACGGGACCAGTGTGGTGCCGGTTTATCAAAAAGTCCGGATTACAGAGAGGTATAGTAAAAGGTATGAGAGCTCCGTACGCAGCAACAAATCCAGGCTTCCCTGTTGCTTAGCAACAGGTGCAGGAACCCGACCACAAGATCCAAGCGTCCCTGTTGCTTAGCAACAGGTGCAGGAACCCGACCACAAGATCCAAGCGTCCTTGTTGCTTAGCAATAGGTGCAGGAACCCGGCCACAGGATCCAGGAACGGCCACTAATGAATTGAAACTTGCCTGAACCTACTCCTGAATTTTGCCGGTTAACAGAGAGTTTCCTGTATTTCCCTTAGCAGAGGGGTCAAAAACCAGGGGGCACAGATTTAAAGTAATTGGGGGAAGGTTTAGAGGGGATTTGAGGGGAAATTTCTTCACCCAGAGGGTTGTGGGGGTCTGGAACTCACTGCCTGAAAGGGTGGTAGAGGCAGGAACCCTAACCACATTTAAAAAGTACTTGGATGTGCACTTGAGATGCTCTAACCTGCAGGGCTACGGACCAAGAGCTTGGAAGTGGGATTAGGCTGGATAGCTCTATGTTGGCCGGCGCGGACACGATGGGCCGAAATGGCCTCTTTCCGTGCTGTAACTTTCTATGATTCTACTTACTGCAGATGTGGTTGCTCAGGATCGCGATGTAATATGGTGATGGGGTCGGGTGCGAAGTTCCGTGAACATAAAGTAATTTTCTCCTGTGTTGCTAACGGCAGCGCTTGGGAAAGCAAACCTCAAATTCCGGGAGACTCCTGGAGAATCCGGGAGGTTTGGCAACCCTAATTGTACTGTGTGTGTCAGTGTGATATGAAAATGTCATATTAATGCAAGATGTGCAGAGTAACTGCTCCACAAAATATTAATTGCAATATTATGGGACAGACACGATGGACCGAAAGGCGGCCTCCTGTGCTGTAGATTTCTATGATTATCCAACCAGCTTGCTAATTTATGTACCCTGAATGATTGATGGGTACTTACCTCTCGTTAATCTGATGGAACATGGATGAGAAGTAATTGTTACCAATTGCTGATGGAAAATAGCTATATCTACGTTCATCAGCCAAATATTGCATTAGGTAAAAAATTGGAATTTTATTAGCATTTTGCTAAACTACTTAGTAGCAGGACCAATAACCTGTATGTATTCGGTCTTTAGCTAATCTTGCTGCTATTTTTGTTGCTTCCAACTAAACAAATTGATTGCATTTTGCATTTGGTGGTACTGTATTTGTTCTTGCATTGTTTGTCACGGTAGATGTTGCTAGCCAGCATGCACAGTATCGTTGATATATTGTCCATACTACTGTAATAATAAGAGCGCTCTATTCTGTGAATGACGCACTGTAAAGCAATACTGCAAAATCAATAATCGTCAAGGTATTGTGAGTGCTTTCTTAAGAGTAGAGAAGGTCTAAATTGGTGATAAGCCACTTAGCAGACAGTACACTCATGGGCTGAGGGCCCTAAACCAAATGTGAAGTTCTTAAGCAAGACAAAATGTCAGTGCCTGTTTTTAAAAATTGTTTTTTTTAATAGCCTAAAGCATCAAAAGCTAAGAAAGGGCCGGAGCACAAGATTATCCATCCATATAGCAGAAAGGCTGCTCAGATGGTACGGGAGGCACATAAACAGGAAAAGAAGGACAAGTATGTGATTGTGTGCTGTTTGAAGAAGTCATTAAGACATTGCTATGTGAAACACCAGCATGCATTTCTTCTATTGAGTGTTGTTCCTGATGTTTCTCCTATATGTGGGACTGTTCACCAGCAACCATTGTTTTTATGTTGGGACTGAATGCCTTGCGTTCTCAGCTTTACCAGAGTTGCTGGTGCTGCTGGGCATGTCAGATTTTTTTGGATGTGAAATATTATACCCGATTATTGATGGAAAATATTTATTTCCATCAGACAAATACTGTACTAGTTAAAAGGACAATTCTTCGCAATTTCATTAGTCTTTTGCTAAACTCGTTAGTGATAGGACCAATAACTTGTTTGCATTAGGACTTCAGCTAATATTAGTGCTTTTTTTGTTCTTTTGTAAATAAACATTGGCCCAGAAATTCGGGTCGGGGGCTTCCCGCGGGTGTAAGCCCCCGACCTGCACATGCCTTGCGCGCTGGCCGTTGAGCTGTGGGCCCCCGTGGAATTCCGATCCTGGGCCTGCTCCAACTGCCGGCACGCAGTGCTTGGTATCCCAGGGGCGCAGTTAGTTCGATGCGTCCCCTGGGATCACGTGGGCCATGGGGAGCCAATTGGAGCAGGGAATGCTCCATTCGTAAGTTTGACAGGAAGAGCTATCAAAACTTAGAAATACTACGGGCCCCAAATCATCACTAAATCTTCAAATAAATTTTTTAAAAATCACATTTTTAAAATAAACTATAAATTACATTAAATAACAATTTTAAACAATAATTTAAATTTTTTAATTTTTAAAATTTTTTTTCTAACGGGACTAAAAATAAATTTACCTTTCTTTAAAGTATTTAAAAATAATAAACCTGTGGAAAAAATGTTTTAATTTTAATTAATTCACCACTTACCTTGTAAAAAGCAGACCTTACGCCTGCTTTTTAAACGTGTAACTTCTGGAGACTTGCCCTCCCGGGAAAACCTGTTTTTAAAAAAAAAAAAAAACCCCCCCCAAAAAAACCGCAAGTTCGATGCGCACACGCAGCCTCTCCGGCGCACGCGTTCAACTTCTGAACCCCTTCTTTCAGGGGAATGGAAATGCCGGTTTCCCGCGCATGTGCAGTGCATGCAGGAAACCGGCACTTCCATTGGGCCTACGGGTGAGTACCCCGTGCGTACTCACCCGTGGAGACCCGAAGTTCTGGGCCAATGAGAGAGATTGATCTGTTCTTGTGACTGTCAGCTTGGCTCAGTTGGTAGCATTCTCACCACTACGTCAGAAGGTTGTGGGTTCCAGCCCCACAATGGGCTTTGAGCACATAATGTAAGGATACACTCAGGGCAGTACTGAGGAAGTACTGGATTTTTAGAGGTGCCATCTTTTGGATGCAATATTAAACTAAGCTTGTCCAGGTGGACGTAAACGATCAGGTCACTATTTCATTTGCTGTTTATAGGACCTTGCTGTCAGCAAATTGGCTGCCGTATTGGCTTGGAATTTGCAGTGGGTAATAACAGCGAACGAATGGGATTCGCTGTTATTAGCCCTTTGAAACTGACTGCAACTTCAGGATGTAGTGCATGCGCAGGATGTAGTGCATGCAAATCCTAACACAGAAATCCTGAAGTTGCGGTCAGTCATTTACTGCTCCGACACTGGCTGCGCTGTGGCCCCCCCCCCTCCCCCCACAGCCGGCAATCAGTGTGATCTGTGAAATCAGGGAAACTGACGGAAACTTTGGCCCTTCTACAGTAATATCGCTGTTAAATACCCCATTAAAAGTTAGACCCTTTTGGATTAAGTGTAACTGGCGTTTTCACAGCGTATTGACTGCTAAACAAAGGTTAGAAGCCTTGAAAAATTAATGTTAATTTTGTGGACTTTCAAATTTATCCATTTTAATAAAAACTACAATTTTTAAGAAACTTGAACAAACTTTTAAAAATTGCATTTTTAAAAATCTTTATTTCAGGTTTACATTTTCCCCATGTGAGAGACCCAATCTTTGTTTTGTTCTCTGTAATATTTTTTAAAAGTTAGAATCGAAGGAGCTTACTCACTTCCTGGTTATCAGTCTGTGAGAATTCTGCATTGTGTTTGGCTGCTTAGACAGCTTGTTGACGTCACAGCCACTCGCACTGTGGGATTCCCACTATACTATATTGATTTCAACTGCACGTCAGAAAAGCTGAACTTCTCGCCACAGAGATGGCGAGATCTTTGTGGGAAGCTTACTTTGGGGCCAGCGGTGAACGCCTTTGTTTTGCCGCTGACTGCAAATTACGGGCCATTATCTCGCATAACAACAGGGACGTCACTTCACAAGTAATCCATTGGTTGTGAAATGTTTTGGGACATCCTGAGGATCTGATTAGGTGCTATATAAATGCAAATTTGTTCTTCTTTCTTATGTAGAATGGTTCTTATGGAACTAGTTTAATTTTGTTTGTTCTTTCTCGCTCTCTCAATACTTTGCTTTCACATAGCACTTCAAGAAGCCTTGATGGAGGACTACCAATGTAAACGGAGTAAACTCTTGATCTGAGACTCATGCTTGACAATTAGAGTCATTGATTTATGTAATCTTGTATACATTTAGGCCAGTTAAAAAGACTGCTGTGATTTTATATAATACAAGAATGTTATTCACTAATTATTTGGCAACAATCACAATCCCAAGCAGTATTTTGCTCAAACACCACTCTCAGTAATATTGCGTCACTGAGTGAGAGTGCCCAGGTCAGTACCTGTGACTTCCCCTACATGGTGAGATCCTGATTTCAATTATACTGTTGTAGACATTATAGGCCTTGTTCTTCTGAGAGAAATGAAGGATGGTGGAAAGGGGATCTATGGGAAACTATCAAATCCATAGCTTCGCTAGAACTCTTTCACTTTCTGTATTCATGCTGGGATAGCCTTACTTCCTTATAGCATTTCCTTAATATACTTTGTTGAAGAATTCCAACTTCATCAGCACCCCATACTGAGCAAGCTGTGAATGGAGGCCTAGAAGTAAATGGAACAACGTATCTGCCAAAGACTACAGGAAAAGTGGAGGCGGGCCTCAAGTGGTCCTCGGGCCGTATTATATACACTACAGTTATGTACAGCGGGGGTTCTCAACCTTTTTGCTTCTGAGGCCCCCGTCCGTGTTATAAAAATTCCACTGACCCCCTGTAACACGACACAACTATTTTTTAAGAGTGGCTCCTGTCATGTGGTAAAAACCAGCAGCATATTTGCACACAGCAAGATCCCATAACAGAACATCAGATGGCTCACCAGATACGATGTGTACCTAAGCTCCAGGCTCACTTCCCAATGCAAAATGGTGTATTTTTTATATATAACTTTCATGGCTGCCTGCACCTCGCATGAGTGATGTCACTGGGACTGTGACCCAGGTCCACAAGCTCCCGGCGACAGTGGCAGCAGGCAGTTTGATCAGCTGCCCATGCTGAACTCCGCTCTGTAAACGAGCAGTGGTCAGCTGCATATTTTTTCTTGATCGCCAAGAATCAAATAGTGTTTGGAAGTTTCTTTTAGAATAAATAAGGCTTTTCAGTTTTACACCTACCGGCCAAAACCTTGGATTATTAAAAATACACCATGCTTAACAAATTGTCAATGTTGCTTGATGTAACTGGCATTTTGGTATCAAGCATTTGAAATTGGGGATAGTGCAGCCTAGATGCAGAAGTAGCATGTTTTTACTTTGCCCAGCAATGTGCCTTAGCCCCAGTTTGCTACAAAAGATTTGTAATGCTGCCCATTATGTCGTCACAAAATGTCTTAAGAAACCAGAGTCATTTTTCAATGTAATATCTTGTTTTTTTCATCTTCAATCCAGGATAAAGAGTGGAAAGGCTGCACGTCTAAACACAATTGGTGAGTTAAACAATTGTAGTTACAATTATCTTCCATTTTCAACCCCAAGTAGTAATATCTGAAGTTGAGGGGCCTGCAGAAAATACCACAGTAAGACCTTTAGAAGTTCATCATTTTTGTTGCAGTATATGTTTTGTTTGCATATAGAGAGATTTATGTTATGGCAAGGCTCCTCATGTTGGCAGAAACCAGAATTTGCACAGTACAATGCTCAGCAGACCTGTACATTTTTCTTTGCAGTGTGAATGTTTTTACATTATTGGGTCCTGAAAAATAAGGCCTCTCTTTTTGCCCACCTCCCCCTTCTCAAATCAAAACTATCGATTAATGTTAGAAAAGTTGATGAAAACTGTTTGCTTCAGCTTTAGAATATTAGAGCTGGATTGATGAATTGAGCCAGCTGATACAGACATTTCACATACTGTGTGCACATTTTTCAAATCCAGCTGTCTAGATTCTGGTCTAGCATTGCGATAACATAAATTTTACTCTCACTGTTGTGCCCTGCAGTGCTGCATTTATCCAATGGCTGATCCTTCTGTAAAAATGAATGCATTAACTTAATAACTTGTACAGATGTCCCAAGTGTTTTTCATAATTGATTCACCAATTTTTCAAAGATACAGTCTAATTTAATTAACTATTTTAGAAAACAGTTGGATGATTATCCAGTTAGGAATATGAATGAGGTAGTGGTAATGCTATAATTAGGCATATAGATAAATAAATAGTTTATGAAGCATTGAGAGGCATGCTATTGAAGGCATCTCTCGACCACTCCACTGTACCTATTGTCAGGCTGCTTGTCTGACATTGAATGAGCAGAAATTTCTTCCTACTAACTATTGGGAAGACCAAAGCCATTGTATTCAGTCCCCGCCACACACTCTGTTCCCATGTCAATGACACCATCCCTCTCCCTGGCAACTGTCTGAGGCGGACCAGACTGTTAGCGACGTTGGTATCTACTGCGACTGGTAGATGTGGTGTATTTGGACTTTCAGAAGGACTTCGATAAGGTCCCACACAAGAGGTTAGTGAACAAAATTAGGGCACATGGAATTGGGGGTAATATATTAGCATGGATTAACAGACAGAAAACAAAGAGTAGGGATAAATGGGCCTTTTTCAGGATGGCAGGCTGTGACTAGTGGGGTACTGCAAGGATCAGTGCTTGGGCCCCAGCTATTCACAATCTATATCAATGATTTGGATGAGGGAACTGACTGAATCGGTCATTCATGAAAGAAAGACTCGTGAAGTGATGCTGAGCGGCCTGCGGGTGGCGCTGTCCAGGGAGAGTATAAATACTCGGGCACGGGCCCAGCTTGCGCAGGGACATTCTTAACAGGAACTAGTGAAGGACACAACTAGACCTCCATGTTGTAAAACAGTTGATTAAAGCTTTGTTTAACGCTTAGACCAAGTGCCTAGTAGTTTTCTTACGTCAGGAACTAAATGTAACATTTCCAAATTTGCTGATGTTACAAAGCTAGGTGGCAGTGTCAGTTGTGAAGAGGCTTCAATGGGATCTCGCCAGACTCAGTGAGTGGGCGAGAACATGGCCGATGGAATATAATGTGGATAAATGTGAAGTTATCCACTTTGGTAGAAAAAACAGAAAGGCAGAGTATTTCCTAAATGGTGAAAGATTGGAGAATGCAGATGCTCAAAGGGACTTGGGTGTTCCTGTACATGAGCCACTGAAAGTGAATGTGCAGGTGCAGTAAGCCATTCGGAAGGCAAATGGTATGATGACCTTCATTACAAGAGGATTTGAGTACAGGAGTAAAGAAGTCTTACTCCAATTATATTGGGCCTTGGTGAGGCCACACCTGGAGTACTGTGTACAATTTTGGTCTCCTTACCTAAGTAAGGATATACTTGCCATGGAGGGAGTGCAACAAAGGTTGTACTGGCCACGCTAGATGTGCTCCTATCTAGTTATCCAGCAAGTTAAACACTTATTCAAAATAATTCTTCGTGAAGCCGTTTGCTGTTTGAAGCCTTTACTTGAACAAATTTGTGAAACTGTAAACAAAGATAAAGTATGTTTTGTACATAAACTGAGTACTATACATTCAATATTACATAAGATATAAACATATTTACAACAGTAGAATAGATTAATTATATAACATTTGGACTCACTTCTGTAACTATCAAATATTAACCTTTTATAAACATATTATTGTCAAAATACTACTCTGACAACGTTGCTATTATGCTAACAAACAAAGATACTCACAGATATTGCGCTTGGCCTAACATATGAAATCAGATTACATTGGATTGTGAAACCCTTATGGAATCCTCCATTACTGCCAGGTTCTTCCTGGAATTCTACTTCCTGGGATTCTACTTCCTGGGTTACACAGGAAGAAAGGTACGAAGGTCAAATGACCTCTCACAGGAAGAAAGGTACGAAGGTCAAATGACCTCTCACAGGAAGAAAGGAACGAAGGTCAAATGACCTCTCACAGGAAGAAAGGAACGAAGGTCAAATGACCTCTCACAGGAAGAAAGGAACGAAGGTCAAATGACCTCTCACAGGAAGAAAGGAACGAAGGTCAAATGACCTCTCACAGGAAGAAAGGAACGAAGGTCAAATGACCTCTCACAGGAAGAAAGGAACGAAGGTCAAATGACCGCTGCTTCATACAAACACACTGCTAACACAATAACTACCACCAGAGGGTGCTACTGCATGTAAAAATGTACAGAATGTCACTGCAATACGATAGCTACTACCAGAGGGTGGTATCTGCATGTAAAATGTCCATAATGTCCAGAACAAAGGTTTACGAGATTTATTCCTGGGATGGCGGGACTGTCGTATGAGAAGAGATTGAGTAAACTAGGCCTGTATTCTCTTGAATTCAGAAGAATGAGAGGGGATCTCATTGAAGCATACAAAATTATTACAGGGCTTGATAGGGTGGATGCTGGGAGAATGTTTCCCTTGGCTGGGGAGTCTAGAACCAGGGGCCACAGCCTCAGGATAAAAGGTAGGCAATTCAGGACTGAGATGAGAAGAAATTCTTCACAGAGGATGGTGAATCTTTGGAATTCTGTACCCCAGAGGGCTGTGGAGGCTCAGTAATTGGGTATATTCAAAACAGAAGTCGATAGATTTCTGACTAGTAAGGGCATCAAGGGATATGACGATAGGGCCGGTGAATGGAGTTGAGGCAGAAGATCAGCCATGATCTCATTAAATGGCAGAGAAGGGTCGAATGGCCTACTCCTGCTCCTGTTTCTTATGTTTTTCTATTTGACCCTGAGGTGAGCTTCCGACCGCATATCCGTGCCATCACTAAGACCGCCTATTTCCACCTCCTGTAACATCGCCCGTCTCCACCCTGCCTCAGCTCATCTGCTGCTGAAACCCTCATCCATGCCTTTGTTACCTCTGGCTGGCCTCCCATTTTCCACCCTCCGTAAACTTGAGGTCATCCAAAACTGCTGCCCGTGTCCTAACTCTATATAAATGGAAGTCTTTCTTTAACATGCACCAAGTCCCGTTCACCCATCACCCCTGTGCTCGCTGACCTTCATTGGCTCCTGGTTAAGCAACGGCTCGATTTAAAAGTTCTCATCTTTATTTTCAAATCCCTCCATGGCCTCGACCCTCCCTAATCCCTGTAATCTCCTTCAGCCCTACAACCCCTTTGAGATATCTGCACTCCTCCAATTCTGGCTTCATGAGCATCCCCGATTATAATCGCTCCACCATTGGCGATCGTGCCTTCAGCTGCCAAGGCCTTAAGCTCTGGAATTCCCTCCCTAAACCTCTCCGCCTCTCTTTTTCTCCTTTTAAGAAGCTCCTCAAAACCTACCTATCATCTGCTCTAATATCCCCTTATGTGGCTCGGTGTCAAATTTTGTTTGATAACGTTCCTGTGAAGTGCTTTGGGATGTTTTGCTGCAGTTGTACAGGGCTTTGGTAAGACCACACCTTGAGTATTGTGTGCAGTTTTGGTCGCCTTATCTGAGGAAGAATGTTCTTGCCATGGAGGGAGTGCAGCGAAGATTCACCAGACTGATGCCTGGGATGGCAGGAATGACGTATGAGGAGAGATTGGGTCGATTGGGCTTGTATTCGCTAGAGTTTAGAAGAATGAGAGGAGATCTCATTGAAACTTTTTTATAAAATTCTAACAGGACTAGATGCAGGAAGGATGTTCCTGATGGCGGGGGAGTCCAGAACCAGGGGTCACAGTCTAAGGATAAGGGGTAAGCCATTTAGGACTGAGATGAGGAAGAATTTCTTCACCCGGAGAGTGATGAAGCTGTGGAATTTTCTACCACAGAAGGCAGTTGAAGCCAATTCATTAAATATATTCAAGAAGGAGTTAGATATATTTCTTAAGGCTAAAGGGATCAAGGGATATGGGGAGAAAGCAGGGACAGGGTACTGAATTTGGGATGATCAACCATGATCTCATTAAATGGCAGAACAGGCTTGACGGGCCGAATGGCCTACTCCTGCTCCTATCTTCTATGTTTCTATATTTCTATGTTTTACAAGCTTACAGGCATTATAGAAATACAAGTTGTTGTTGTTGGCATGGAAATATTATCCAAAGGATGTTCATATCCTTTAGTAAGGTTCTTCCAATAGCAGAAATCAGAATTGATTCAGTACAGTACTCAGCAGCAATGTTCCCTCCAGATTTCTTTTGTACTGAGCGAGCCAGAAACTCCTTTGAGTGTGACCTTTTTGTCCATGGGCTAATTTTACTACAACAACAATTTTTACTACTACTACAACAACAACAGCATCCACTTAATAAAAGCATATATACAGTAATGCCATATTGCCACCCCACCATCTCAAATCATGAGACAATCGGACAAACTCTTAAAAATCATAAAATCAGTTGCTCTTTCTTGGTTTATAAACCTTGTTAGTGGCTTTATGTAATCTCTAACGGGTCACGGCTCTTACACAAACTATATTACACGTGTTGTAGAATTTGCTCTGTCAGGTGTCCCATCAAAGTTAATCATAACATCTTGTCTGATTGGATATGCTAATATTGGAGATTAGTCGGGACAATAGGAGAGGTCGGCAACATCCCATGTGACGTGTTAATAGCAGATTAGCCAGAACAGTGGAGGCGCTAAAGCTAACACATAGCAACTATCAGCAAGGTCACGTTAACTTTCTGGGATTATCCAGGTCATCTCCTGTTCCTTTGTAAATGCAGACAGGAAACATCAGGTTAAATTGATGAGCAGTTAAATCATCCAAATGACCATTATGTCAAGATCTAGAGGTTTGGTGAGAAGGAACCTCGCTTCAATATACATTCTGGGCAAAGTCTCACACATCCCATTCTACCTCTCCTCTCGCGCATCCCATTCTACCTCTCCTCATATCATAGAAACATAGAAGATAGGAGCAGGAGTAGGCCATTCGGCCCCTCGAGCCCACTCCACCATTTTAATGAGATCATGGCTGATCATCCAAATTCAGTACCCTGTTCCCGGTTTCTCCCCATATCCCTTGATCCCTTTAGCCTCAAGAAATATATCCAACTCCTTCTTGAATATATTTAATGAATTGGCCTCAACTGCCCTGTGTGGCTGAGAATTCCATAGGTTCACCACTCTCTGGGTGAAGAAATTTCTCCTCATCTCAGTCCTAAATGGCTTACCCCTTATCCTTAGACTGTGACCCCTGGTTCTGGACTCCCCCGCCATCGGGAACATCCTTCCTGCATCTAGTCTGTCTAGTCCTGTTAACATTTTATAAGTTTCAATGAGATCCCCCCTCATTCTTCTAAACTCTAGCGAATATAAACCTAATCGACCCAATCTCTCCTCATACGTCATTTCTGCCATCCCAGGAATCAGTCTGGTGAATCTTCGCTGCATTCTATCCATGGCAAGAACATCCTTCCTCAGATAAGGCGACCAAAACTGCACACAATACTCAAGGTATGGTCTCACCAAGGCCCTGTACAACTGCAGCAAGACATCCTTGCTCCTGTACTCAAATCCTCTCGCTATGAAGGCCAACACACCATTTGCCTTCTTAACTGCCTGCTGCACCTGCATGCTTACCTTCAGCGACTGGTGCACAAGGACACCCAGGTCTCGTTGCACTTCCCCTTTTCCCAATCTATTGCTGTTCAGATAATAATCTGTCTTTCTGTTTTTGCCACCGAAGTGGCTAACCTCGCATTTATCCACATTGGGCAGATGCATGGCAAATGCAGTATAATCACCCAACCTGTTCAAATCGTACTGGAGTTTCTCTGCATCCTCCTCACAGCACACACGCCCACCCAGCTTTGTGTCGTCTGCAAACTTGGAGCTATTACATCTAGTTCCCTTGTCCAGATCATTTATATATATGTTGTGAATAGCTGGGATCCTAGCTCCGATCCCTGTGGTACCCCACTAGTCACTGCCTGCCACTCGGAAAAAGACCCGTTTATTCCAACTCTTTGCTTCCTGTCTGCCAACCAGTTCTCTATCCAAGACAATACCTTACCCCCAATCCCATGTGCTTTAACTTTTCACGGTAATCTCTTATGCGGGACCTTATCGAAAGCCTTCTGAAAGTCCAAATACACCACAACCGCTGGTTCTCCCATATCTATTCTATCAGTTACATCCTCAAAAAATTCCAATAGATTAGTCAAGCATGATTTACCTTTTGTAAATCCATGTTGACTTTGTCCGATCCTGTCACTGTTTTCCAAGTGCTCTGCTATTACATCTTTTATAATGGACTCTAGCATTTTCCCCACTACCGATGTCAGGCTTACCGGTCTATAATTCCCCGTTTTTTTCTCTACCACCCTTTTTAAATAGTGGGGTTACATTAGCTACCCTCCAATCCATGGGAACTGTTGCAGAGTCTATAGAATTTTGGAAGATGACCAGCAATGCATCTACTATTTCTAGGGCCACGTCCTCAAGTACCCTAGGATGTAGATTAGCAGGCCCTAGGGATTTATCGGCCTTTAATCCCGTCAATTTCCCTAACGCCATTTCCCTACAAATACTGATTTCATTCAATTTCTCCCTCATTAGGCCCTATGTTCTGCGACATCTCTGGGAGGTTATTTGTGTCCTCCTTTGTGAAGACAGAACCAAAGTATGTATTTACAGGAAACTTTGGTTTATCCGGAGGTTAACTGTCCGGAATGCTCGAGCCACCGGCAAAAATCAGGAGCCGTTTCGTTAGGTTTTTTTCTTTGCTTTTTTTTCACCAGTCAGGCTCTGCAAGGTCTCGCTGAAGCTGTTGCTAAGCTACAGAGACGCTTGCAAGGTACGGCTGACTGTTTAGAAGCTGGGTTTGTTGCCAGATACGGAGCTCAAAATCTCCGTATGTTTCAACATTAGCGCTGGTTTGTCCGTCAGTTTTGATGGGACGGCAACAGCTCGGTCCCGTCGGTGCCGGATAGCACAAAGTTTCCTGTAATTGGTCTGCCATTTCTTTGTTCCCCATTATAAATTCCCCTGATTCTGACTGCAAGGGACCTACGCTTGACTTCACCAATCCTTTTCTCTTCACATATCTATAGAAGCTTTTACAGTCAGTTTTTATGTTCCCTGCAAGCTCACTCTCATAATCTATTTTCCCCCTCTTAATTAATCCCTTTGTCCTCCTTTGCTGAATCCTAAACTGCTCCCAATCCTCAGGTTTGCTGCTTTTTCTGACCAATTTACATGTCCTCTCCTTGGATCTTATGCTATCCCTAATTTCCCTTGTTAGCCACGGTTGAGTCACCTTTTTTGTTTTATTTTTATGCCAAACAGGGCTGAACAAATTCTGTAGTTGATGCGATCTTTAAATGTTTGCCATTGCCTATCCACCGCTGACCCTTTAAATAACGTTCCCCAATCCATCCTAGCCAACTCGTGCCTCATACCATCGTAGTTTCCTTTATTTAAATTCAGGACCCTAGTCTCTGAGTCAACTACCTCACTCTCCATTTTAATGAAGAATTCGATCATATTATGATCGCTTCTCCCCAAGGGGCCTCGCACAACAAGATTGCTAATTAATCCTTTCTCATTACATAATACCCAGTCTAAGATGGCCTGATCTCGAGTTGGTTCCTCGACATATTGGTCCAGGAAACCATCCCGTATACACTCTAGGAAATCCTCCTCCACAGTATTGTTACTAATTTGGTTAGCCCAATCTATATGTAGATTAAAGTCGCCCATGATAACTGCTGTGCCCTTATTGCACGCATCTCTAATTTCCTGTTTAATGCCATCCCCAACCTCAGCATTACTGTTTTGGGGTCTGTATACAACTCCCACTAACGTTTTCTGCCCCTTGGTATTTCTCAGCTCTGCCCATACAGATTCCACATCATCAGAGCTAATATCCTTCCTTACTATTGTGTTAATCTCTTCTTTAACCAGCAATGCTACCCCACCTCCTTTTCCTTTTTTTCCTGTCCTTCCTGAATATTGAATACCCCTGGATGTTGAATTCCCAGTCTTGGTCACCCTGGAGCCATGTCTCCGTAATCCCAATTATATCATATCCGTTTACATCTATTTGCACAGCTAATTCATCCACCTTATTACGAATGCTCCTCGCATTAAGACACAAAACCTTCAGGCTTGATTTTTTAACACTCTTAGTCCTTTTAGAATTCTTATTTACTGTGGCCCTGTTTGATTTACACCCTTGATTTCTCTGCCTTCCACTTTTGCTTTCCTCCTTCCTGTCTTTTGTTTCTATCCTTGCTTCCCTTTCCTCTGTCTCCTTGCAGAGGTTCCCAACCCCCTGCCATTTTAGTTTAAACCCTCCCCAACAGCACTAGCAAACCTAGGACATCGGTTCCAGTCCCGGTCCCGCCCAGGTGCAAGCCGTCCAGTTTGTACTGGTCCCACCTCCCCCAGAACTGGTTCCAATGTCCCAGGAATTCCAATCCCTCCCCCTTGCACCATTCCTCTAGCCACGTATTTCTCTGAAATAGCCTTCTATTTCTACTCTGATTAGCACGTGGCACTGGTAGCAATCCTGAGATTACTACCTTTTGAGGTCCTATTTTTTAATTTACCTCCTAACTCCCTGTATTCAGCTTTTAGGACCTCATCCCGTTTTTTACCTGTATTGTTGGTACCTATATGCACCACGACAATTGGCTGTTCACCCTCCCCCTCTCCTCTCTCTCATCCTATTCTCCCACTCCTTACACATCCCATTCTACCTCTCCTCTCACACATCCCATTCTACCTCTCCTCGCGAACATCCCATTCTACTCTGCTACTTTTTAAAAATTCATTGATGGGATGTGGGCGTCGCTGGCTAGGCCTGCATTTAGTGCCCATCCCTAATTGCCCTTGAGAAGATGGTGGTGAGCCGCCGCCTTGAACCGCTGCAGTCCATATGGTGTAGGTACACCCACAATGCTGTTAGGAAGGGAGTTCCAGGATTTTGGCCCAGCGACAGTGAAGGAACGGCGATACAGGTCCAAGTCAGGATGGTGTGTGGCTTGGAGGGGAACTTGTAGGTGGTGATGTTCCCATGCATCTGCTGCCCTTGTCCTTCTAAGTGGTAGAGGTCGTGGGTTTGGAAGGTGCTGTTGAAGGAGCTTTGGCGAGTTGCTGCAGTGCATCTTGTAGATGGTACACACTGCAGCCACAGTGCGCCGGTGGTGGAGGGAGTGAATGTTGAAGGTGGTGGATGGAGTGCCAATCAAGCGGGCTGCTTTATCCTGAATGGTGTCGAGCTTCGAGTGCTGTTGGAGCTGCACTCATCCAGGCAAGTGGAGGGTATTCCATCACACTCCTGACTTGTGCCTTGTAGATGGTGGAAAGGCTTTGGGGAGTCAGGAGGTGAGACACTCGCTGCAGAATTCCCAGCCTCTGGCCTGCTCTTGTAGCCACAGTATTTATATGGCTGGTCCAGTTCAGTTTCTGATCAATGGTAACCCCCAGGATGTTGATAGTGGGGGATTCAGCGATGGTAATGCCATTGAATGTCATGGGGAGATGGTTAGAGTCTCGCTTGTTGGAGATGGTCATTGCCTGGCACTTGTGTGGTGCGAATGTTACTTGCCACTTGTCAGCCCAAGTCTGAATGTTGTCCAGGTCTTGCTGCATATGGACACTGACTGCGTCAGTATCTGACGAGTCTCGAATGGTGCTGAACAGTGTGCAATCATCAGCAAACATCCCCACTTCTGACCTTATGATGGAGGGAAGGTCATTGATGAAACAGCTGAAGATGGTTGGGCCTAGAACACTGCCCTGAGGAACTCCTGCAGTGATGTCATGTGATTGAGATGAATGACCTCCAACAACCACAGCCAACTTCCTTTGTGCTAGGTATGATTCCAACCAGTGGAGAGTTTTCCCCTTGATTCCCATTGACTTCAGTTTTGCTAGGGCTCCTTGATGCCACACTCGATCAAATGCTGCCTTAATGTCAAGGGCAGTCACTCTCACCTCACCTCTGGAGTTCAGCTCTTTTGTCCATGTTTGGACCAAGGCTGTAATGAGGTCAGGAGCTGAGTGGCCCTGGTGGAACCCAAACTGGGTGTCATTTAGCAGGTTATTGCTGAGTAAGTGCCGCTTGATAGCACTGTCGACGACACCTTCCATCACTTTGCTGATGATTGAGAGTAGACTGATGGGACGGTAATTGGCCGGGTCGGATTTGTCCTGCTTTTTGTAGACAGGACATACTTGGGCAATTTTCCACATTGCCGGGTAGATGCCAGTGTTGTAGCTGTACTGGAACAGCTTGGCTAGGGGCGCAGCTAGTTCTGGAGCACAAGTCTTCAGTACTATTGCCGGAATGTTGTCAGGGCCCATAGCCTTTGCAGTATTCAGTGTCTTCAGCCGTTTCTTGACATCACGTGGAGTGAATTGAATGGGCTGAAGACTGGCATCTGTGATGCTGGGGACCTCAGGAGGAGGCCGATATGGATCATCCACTCGGCACTTCTGGCTGAAGATAGTTGCAAATGCTTCAGCCTTGTCTTTTGCACTCACGTGCTGGGCTCCACCATCATTGAGGATGGGGATATTTTTGGAGCCTCCTCCTCCTGTTAACTGTTTAATTGTCCACCACCACTTACGACTGGATGTGGCAGGACTGCAGAGCTTTGATTTGATCCGATGGTTGTGAGATCGCTTAGCTCTGTCTATCGCATGTTGCTTCCGTTGTTTGGCATGCAAGTAGTCCTGTGTTGTAGCCTCACCAGGTTGACACCATTTTTTACTATCCTGCTTACTACTTAGTACATTGCCAAGTTTGTATCATCCACAAACTTCTATATCCAAGTCCAGGTCATTTTTTTATAACAAATAAAGCATTGGTCCTAATACCGACTACTGGAGGTCCCCACACGTCTTCTCTCCAGTCAGAAAAATATCCATTCACCACTACTCTCTTCCTATGCCGTAGCCAATTATGTACCCAAGTTACCACCGTTCCTTTAATACCCTGTGCTTCTATTTTTCCGAATTGGTCTGTTATCTGGTACTTCATCAAATGCCTCTTGAAAGTCCATATATACATCCACTGCACTGCCTTCATCAACCCTCTCTTACTTCAAAGAACTCAATTGGGTTAGTTAGACATGATTTGCCTTTAACAAATCCGTGCTGGCTGTCCCTTATCAATCCATCTGAACCACAGGAGCAGATTTACTGTCTCATCCCAAAAACAAATAGACTGGATATTGTTGGTGGAAGGAAAACAGTTGATGAACCAAATGACTTGTTCTGTTAAGCTTTCTTATTAACTTTGTTTCCAACATTTGTTGGGAAGTGGTGAGAAATTAAAGCTGGGGTTAACGTGCACTGAATGCAAACATAAACCCATATGAGACTGATGCCTCAAGCCTTTAGTGCCCTCACTTATCTCCTAGCACCACTTTTTCATTGAAGTGCACCCAAAATCACTTTCCGTGAGAGCAAAAGTGCTTGTGGAACTACGGCCTAATTATAGATTAAAAAGTGCTTCCCTGCCCCTCCCGCCCTGATATTGTTCAGCTTTAATCAGACACTCATTCACATCAACATTTCCAGTTCAGGACTGTCTTGTTGGGTTACACATCCACAGTTCACCTTTGTCTGCCATTTCACCGCATGAATTGAAACATAAAAAAAAGTTTGCCTGAAGAAGTTCACCAAGACACTCACTGTCTAGAGATCGGGAAAGTTCTGAAACAGCAAGGGACAATCCGTTTGTCAATAGTCCACCTTTTGCAAAGCTGCAGCACGTCTTCATCTTCCTCTTGGCTTCAGTTTCAAAAACAGGACATTTTTAAGGCTTTAATACCCAAGTGCCTTTTTTTAAAGAAACACCTTTGGATGTGAATGTTTGTTTACTTAAAAATAAACATTTTATATTAAATAAATATATGGACATTAACTATGTAATAATTTTTTAAAAAGTTAACCGGAAAAATAAATATATTTTAAATATAAGATAATATAACTGTATTCACTTTCCTGCCCCCTGTGCACATTGAGGTCTTGGAGCGGTTCGGTGAAACGACACCTGTCATCCTGGTTACTGCGGAAGCCTTTTCCTCAACTTTCTCCAATCGATAACCGGCTCCCGCGGTGTGTTGTTTCAAATTGTGGCCACCGCTCCGTGCCCGGGAACCGACTACACATGTCTCCGTGGGAAAAGTACTGACAAAATCCCGAGACAGTGCTCTGAGTTCACAAACTACTCCCCCTGTGAGGATTCCTCAGCCATTCTCTCATTCTATGACATTTTCCCACTCGTACTTTGGCCGTTGTGTATTGGGCCCCTCCCCCCACTCCAGCTCACTAAGCGGCCTGTGAATTAGAGTGTGCGTGACACCCGCGCACCTTATCAGGAACATTGCTCAGCAGATCTGTGTATTTCGCAAGTGAGTATGAATATTTGGACACTGTTGGGACTGAACAAGTATGGTCCTCTCGTCCCCCACCTCCTGTGTTTGGTCACCTCCCTTGGGAAATTTAAAATAATTTGAGAAGCACCCATGATGGCAATGCAAATTTCTTGTGTTCTCAAAATTAGTCTGCTGGAATTATCATACATGTTACATGTTTCCTTATTCTGTGAATACGTTCCTTGCACAAGTTCAAGAGGTGCCCATATTGCCTAGCTTTCAAAACACATGATGCTGAATTTTACCACTGTTAACAATCAGTACTTGTTCCTGCAAAAATGTTCTGGGGTGAAATGCTAGCATATTCTACAGTATTCATTGTCAACTGTGTCAAGTTTTTTTGTTTGTAATTTAAAAAAATTAGTATTTAAATGGAGAGGGTGAATTGCATTCAAACAAGTGTACAAAAGTGCTGACTAAAATTATTGTGCAAGTTGGTCTGCTTTCATAATAGGAAAAATACTTTTTTTTTCATATAGGTGAAAAGCTGCTGTGGTTTCAAAGCCATCTTGAGCCTAACAAGACTGAATACAGTAAGCAGGAAGCCTGTGAGATTATAGAAAGGTAAGAATGTTTGTAAAGTTTCATGGGCCTAGAAATTGAGGTTGCGCTGCGCCGGGGCTTAACGCCGGAAATTTAGCGCCGGTGCTAAGTCGCGCTGTGCGCGCCAAAAATTCAGTAGCGCCGCGCCCAAACGGCTGCCGGCGCTACTGAAGGCTGTTTGCGCCTGAAAACTGGCGCTATTTCGGCGCTGCGGCGCCCGATGCGGTGCGGCAGGCTCGGGAAGTGCAGGCCTCCTCCTTCCGTTAAGGAGGAGCTGCCTGCACCCGGCTGCGGCCCGCGCAAATCTCTGCAAAAATGAGCCCGGCACCTCGGACAAGTGCCGGGCTTGCATCTGTTCCGGGGGGGGGGTGGGGGAAGAAGTCCGGGGAGGGAGCTGCGGGCAGGCGGCCGGCGGGAAAGCGGCCGGCCGCCGCGCCTCCTTAAAGCGCCGGCGCAGACTCCGGCAACACTCGTTTGCCGGAGTCTTAGTTGCGGCTGCCACTGGCGAGGCGGCCGCAACTGAATTTCGGCTTGGGGCCGGGTTACCACGGCAACCGGGACGCTGCGCACACCGATGACGTCATCGGTGCCGGCGCAGCGCTACCGGTCGACCGCCGCGGAAGGGCCCCAGGCAATTTAGGAACCGGCGCCAATTGCAGCGCTAGGCCCTCTAGCGCCGCAAAATCGGTGCTAAGGGCACTGAATTTCTAGGCCACGATGTTTCTTCTTTCATAATATTTCTTCTAGGTAAAATTCCTTTTCTGGACTTCAAATGTGGTTTATTTTTATCCAGCTGATACAAAGGCAACCACAACTTGCAGCTTTAATTTTCATTTCTATACAACTGTCACCTATGTGTATTGTTAATCAGTTTTCACTTGTGTGGAGTTAGGATACTGGATATTGCTATAGTTGTCACATTGTTTAAGTGAAAATTTCATAAAGAGCTTTAATTTCTTGGCATTCACAATCATCATGCAGGTGCTTCACTCTTTTCCTCCAAATCATTTCATCAATTCTGTTGCTAACTTTCTAAAATTAGATGACTGAAGCAATGTAAAATGACACTAAATTGAAGCTATACAGGTTGTTGCAATAGAAATCCAGGCAGCATCTGAGGGGAAGAAAAACTGTGCCAAAGTTTTTAGCTGTGGGAGTCTTTGAGATTTGGTGGGTCTTGCCCTGAAGAAATTGTTTTTCATCTTGTAATAATTGTACATAAATGAGACCTGGGAAATTCAACCATGTTGGACAGGTTCCTTTTTAGCTTTTACAAATAGCAAAATGAAGCAATTTGCCACCTTCGAAGTAATATAAGTGCATTTGCCTCTTCATTCACCAATCCATTATTATTTCTTTCTCTGGTTTTGATAAATTTGATCATTTTGTGATCTATTTCAGCGTAATCTTGTCTCGGTAACCAACTACTTCTAGCCCATTTTATTTTGTTTTGAATTAATTTCCACTGCTGGAAAGGTAGGTAGAGCCGGATGGTGCAATAAGTTGGCACACTGTTGTTCCCGGGGCTACCTCTCAATGCATTTGCTTATCTCCTCCTTATTCCTGGCTCCCACTATCCAGTCTAAAATTAGGTGCTACTTTTGTTGAAAAATAGTTTCCATTTGCCAAAAAAAGCTCCAAACTGAAAACCAGAATGGCAGTGATTGACATAAAAGAAAGAACTTGCATTTATATAAGCACTTTTCATGATCTCGGGACATCCCAAAACGCTTCACAGCCAATTAAGTACTTTTTGAAGTGTATTCATTGTTGTAATGTAGGAAATGTGCCAGCTATTTTCTACACAGCAAGGTCCTACAAACAGCAATCAGATAATGACCAGATCATCTATTTTAGTGATGTCTGAGAGATAAATATTGGGCAGGACAATAGGGAGAACTCCCTTGCTCCTCTTCAAAATAGTGCCTTGGGATCTTTTACGTCCACTTGAGAGGCAGACAGGGCCTCAGTTTACCGTCTCATCCGAAAGACAGCACCTTCGACAGTGCAGCACTCTCTCAGTACTGCTCTAGAGTAGCCTAGATTATGTGCTCAAGTCTTCTGACTCAGACAAGAGTGCTACCACTGAGCCGAGGCTAACACCTTGATATGACATAAAAAGAAAAAGAAAAACTTGCATTTATATAGTGCCGTTCATGACCTCGGGATGCTCCAAGTTGCTTTACAGCCAATGAAGTATTTTTGAAGTGTAGTCACTGTTTTAATGTAGGAAATGTGTGCACAGCAAGGTCCTACGAACAGCGATGAGATAATAAGCAGATAATCTGTTTTCGCTGCTGCCGCTATTTCTTTTGAAAAATAGTTTTAATTTGCCAAGAAATGAAAGCTCTTTATAAAATCTTTGCTTAAGCAATGTGATGACTATAGCAATATCCAGCCAATTTGCGCAGATCAAGGTCCCACAAAACAGCCATCAGATAATGACCAGATAATCTGTTTTATTGATGTTATTTGAGAAATAAATATTGGCCAGGACACCGGGGCGAACTCCCCTGCTCTTCTTTAATCTTTTACGTCTACCTGAGCAGGAAGACTGGGCCTCTGCATAACGTCTCTTCCAAAAGACAGCACCTTCAACAGTGCAGCTGAAGTGTTAACCTAGATTTGTGCTCAAGTCTCTGGAGTGGAACTTGAACCCACAACCTTCTGACTCGAACCCACAACCTTCTGACTCGGAGGTGTGAGTGCTACCACTGCGCTATGGCTGATATCTATGGTCACATAGGTGTGAAGAGGTCAGTCTTGGATGAATGTTCAAAGGACTGCCGAAAGACGAGTATATTAGTTGGATCCCACAGAGGAATAACGCATATATGGACAAATAAACTTGGCCACAGCTAGATAAGGGATAAGATTGAAGATCTGTAACTGCCTACTGTGTTAGAGGTAGTGAAATTTCAACAAAATTATAATGTAGAAAAGAAATCTCTAATTTCTGCAGGAATAAGGGCCTAGAAATTTGTCTCGGGCGGTGATGCAAAACAGATTGGATGTCCGTTATACGCAGTGCCTGATATTCAGTTCCATTGACTGCAATAGAACTGAATATCAGGCACTGAATTAAAGTGTATCTGAATTAAACACCAACATATCTGATTTATGTTAAGTAAGCTGAAAATACATCTGCTTTAACAATACAGTTTTGATTGCATTGTATATACTAGTTTAATTCTAGCAGCTAGTCAACATCCTGCTTTTCAGTAAAATTACAATGTAAACAACAATACACAATTGTAAACTATCACACAAATTATACCATTAGTCTTGCATTCTTTCACAACGACTTGCATTTTAAGCTTTCATCTTAGATTAATTGAATACTTAGATAAAAACAGCAAGGGAAAATACTGAGTGCCAAAAACCATTTTGTACAGTTAGAGGTGTTCTAATTAGAAAGCTAGACTAAATTTCTAGTCTCTAATGCCTCACGCGCTTTATATGTTCTTATATGAAATGTTTTAATGAAGGAATTTTAAACTGTAGAATGTGAATACTAAATCCCACAAAAATGTAAGAAATATTGTATTGGAAATTCCAATATGCAACCTATATTAATGGAAGGAAATCAGAAATTTTTCTCCACCTATCATGAACACATACACATTAGAAAATTTAATTTGGATTTACCATTCATGTTTAAGATTTCATATGTCACATAATAGTTGTGGTGCTGTTGTACAGTACTTTCTGTTTAGAAGCTCAAGCTATTAAATTAGCTATCATCATACACTTTACAATCTTTATTTCTGTTTGGGCTAAACACTTTTTGTTAAACTTTCCACTCTTAAAACATCCTCTCTGCTTTGGAAGACCTGCTCTCCACAACTTCCCAAACCCTTCTAAGTCTTCTGAAAATCTTCAGGACCTTCACCATTTTGGCGAATGATGTCATAAAATAATTTAAAATCCCAGAAAGGGAACCCCACTTCAGGTGAACTAACCAACCTTTTGGTTGTGTAGATGCATTTCCAAGATGCCACTTGAATATACACACACACATCTTAGAAAATTGTAGAATATCAGCCTGTGGCAACTTCAGCAAGAAACTATAATATGCTGATAACCGAGTTGAGAAAACTTACTTATAGGATTCTTTGGTTAACATCACCTGTTTTTATTTGTCTGAATGCTGAGATCACAGGCATATTACAGTCTAATCTTAACTCAAAATGACTTATTTCAAATTAACGGATTAATTTTTTAAGCACCAAATTCCCACTTTGCTGTGTTCGTTACATTGCTTAATTTGAATTACAAAATAATTTAATTTGTTTTGTGCAAAAAACAACTTTATCCTCTTGAGTAGACTGTGACCCCTTTGGTTGAACTACAGCTCTCTGGCAATACATGTTTCAATTTTACCAATTATTTAATATCAGTTAGCAATGATAAATTATGGTTTGGCCTCAATTATGGTCTGAGCAAACGCATAATTAAGACTGGTGTATTTAAGGGGAAAGGGTAATTCATTTGCAACACAATGTCAAGAAGCACAATTCACATGATTGTGAGGAAGTCCAGAGATTAGAAAAGGATAATGGCCCAGAAATTCGGGTCGGGGGCTTCCCGCGGGTGTAAGCCCCCGACCTGCACTTGCCTTGCACGCCGGCCGTTGAGCTGTGGGCCCCCGTGGAATTCCGATCCTGGGCCTGCTCCAACTGCCGGCGCGCAGTGCTTGGTATCCCAGGGGCGCAGTTAGTTCGATGCGTCCCCTGGGATCACATGGGCCATGGAGAGCCAATCGGAGCAGGGAATGCCCATTCGTAAGTTTGACAGGAAGACCTGTCAAAACTTAAATACTACGGGCCCCAAAACATCACTAAATCTTCAAATAATTTTTTTTTTAAATCACATTTTTTAAATACACTATAAATTACATGAAATATCTGTTAAACAATAATTTAAATTTTTGAAAAAAATAATTTTATTTTCTTACGGGGCTAAAAATAAACTTACCTTGCTTTAAAGTATTTAGAAATAATAAACCTGTGGAAAAAATGTTTTAATTTTAATTAATTCACCACTTCCCTTGTAAAAAGCAGGCCTTACGCCTGCTTTTTATATGTGTAACTTCTGGAGACTTACCCTCCCGGGAAAACCTGCAAAAGAAACGCAAGTTCGATGCACACGCACAGCCTCTCCTGCACACGCGTTCGAACTCTGAACCCCTTCATTCAGGGGAACGGAAGTGCCGGTTTCCCATGCATGCGCAGTGCATGCAGGAAACCGGCGCTTCCATTGGGCTTATGGGTGAGTACCCCGTGCGTACTCACCCGTGGTGACCCAAAGTTCTGGGCCATTGTGTCCAGAGCGGTTCTGTATGTTGTAATTTTCGCAAACCGCTGCATGCTGTAAACCGCTGGAATAGCTGCTTAAATAAAGCATCGGCATCACTAACCTGACTACCAGAACTCTTCCCAGCACTTGCAGTACAGTGCATGCATACATATGGGCCCGTAATTTCCAATAGGAGGCTTCCTGCGTGCGGATGCTTCCTATCGGAAAAAAATCTATGCTCTTACCTGAGGGCTCCCGAGGTCCGGACACTTCCGACCCTGGGCCTGTCCACAGTCAAAATGCGCAGGGCCCAGGTATCCCAGGGGTGTTTGCAGTTCGCAAGCGTCCCTGGGATCACGTGGGCCAGGCCGGCCAATGGGAGAAGGGAATCTCCCTTCATACTTTTGACAGATAGACCCATCAAAAATATGAATGGAGATCACCCCAAAAACGCATCAAAACATTAAATAGTACGATAGCAAAATACTGCGGATGTTGGAAATCCGAAATAACAATAGAAAATGCTGGAAAAACTCAGCAGGTCAGGCAACATCCATGGACAGAAATTTGAGTTGACGTTTCGGGTCGAACCCTTCAAAACTGGAGAGAAAAGATAGATCGGAGGCAGGGCTGCGATCGGACAAAAGAATAAAAGAAACAAAAGTAAAAAAGAGACAATAAAAGGTATTAGAAGCTAGACGAGATGGTAATAGGCTGAGATTAGGTGTAAAGTGTACTGGCAGGGCAAGAGATAGCTGCCAGGTGTGAGAGAGAAACATTAAATACATTTTTTAAAAAACCATCTCGTTTTTAAAAAGTTAAAATTACATTTTAAATTAAATATTTTAAACAAAAAATAAAAATTTTTGAAAACAATAATTTAAGTCTTTTACGGGGCTAAAAATAAACTTTTTTTAAAAAAGTATTCTAAAATTATAAATGAGTGAATTTTTTTTTTTACTTTTTCAATCTCTTATGCTGATAAAAGCAGGCCTTACGCCTGCTTTTACCAGGTGTAAGATTTCTAAGGGTTTTCAGCGGATGAAGGTTCTGCAGAAAGCTGAACTCTCCCTCCGCAGAGGCCCTTCTCCAGGGCAGGCATCCGATCTGTCAAGAGCATTCTTGACAGATCGGAAATGCCGGTTTTCAGTGCATGCGCTTTGCATGCCTGAAACCGGCATTTCCGATGTCCCTATGGGTGTGTACACAGCTTGTACACTCCTGTAGGCATCGGAAAATATGGGCCATGGTAAATTTGGGAGTAGAGATTGTTTTTTTTTTAAATGCAGGTTCCTTTGCATGCTACATGAGTATTGGCCCGTATTTTGCAGTCAGCGGCCCACAGATCTTTTGTCGGCTTTTGAGCTGCATCTTACAGTTACTAGACATAGTAAAGCAAAATACTGCGGATGCTACAAATCTGAAATAAAAACAGAAAATGCTGGAAATACTCAGCATGTCAAGCAGCATCTGTGGAGAGAGAAACACACTTAATGTTTTAGGTCTGATGAAGGGTCACCGACCTGAAACGTTAACTCTTGTTTCTTTCTCCACAGATGCTGCCTTACCTGCTGGGCATTTCCAGCATTTTCAGTTATTAGAGATCCTTTTCAGCATGGTGCTATCTACAGGGGATCTGTGGCATGTGTGAGCAGGACAACCAACCAATTTGATTGGTCTCAACCAATCAAGTTGAAGATTCCTCACTGAGACACGCAGAGTCTAAACCAGGAAGTATAAATTAGAATATTTAATTTGATGTAAAATCATGTACAGATAACAAAATAAAGTGAGGGAAATAAAGATGGTATTGAGAGAGAGATAAGAGAATAAACAAAAAAATTTAATGTTTAATTTAAAAAAAACTCTCCAACAATAATTAAAATCTGAACGAATGAGACTCCACACTTGTAAAAGTTAATTTTCAGTACCAGAGAGGTTGTTTTACAGTAAGTAAGATTTATCATAGCGTTAAAAATTCACTTACACCTGATTACACAAGCCCTAATTTTTTCTGGCGTGTTTAATGGGTAAGTACCGCAACTTCACACCCTTCCTATATCTCGGCAAGGTACCAGTATAGCGAAGCTTGTGGAGGAGCAGGGCAACTCGGACAGCAACTTCCGGATTTCCGCATTTAACTACGCATGTACGGACGCTGGAAGTTGTTGTCCGATTTACTCCATAATAACGGTGAACGCTGATAACCTCACAGTTATTCTTAATACAAAATCAAGGCCAATGTCTTTTCAACTTCTGCCATATCCCTCTTGTCCCTCAATCCCCCACACACACACAATACCTATTCCAGACTGTACTGGTAAGGTCTATTAAGATTGCTGAATTACTAATACAGGGACCTAGTGGGGAGGAGAGATAAAGCAAGAGGGCTTTGTTCAGTAGGAATATGCTCCTTGTCACTAACTTTTTATTTTACTTACTACTCACAACAACTACTTGTATTTATACAGCACCTTTTTAATGTAGTAAACCGTCCAAGGCGCTTCAAGACAAAAAATTTGACACCGAGCCACATAAGGAGAAATTAGGGCAGATGAAAGAAGTAGGTTTTAAGGAGTGTCTTAAAGGAGGAAAGAGATGGAGAGGTTTGGGGGGGGTATTCCAGAGCTTAGGGCCTAGGCAACTGGAGGCACAGCCATCAATGGTTGAGCAATTATAATCAGGGATGCTCAAGAGGACAGAATTAGAGGAAAGCAGATATCTCTGAGTGGCGGGGGGGCTGGGTTGCGGGGCTGGAGGAGATATGGAGGGGCGAGGCCATGGAGGGATTTGAAAACGATTTTAAAATCGAGGCGTTGCTTAACCGGGTGCCAATGTAGGTCAGTGAGCACAGGGGTGATAGGTGAACGGTACTTGGTGAGAGTTAGGACACGGGAAGCTGAGTTTTGGAACACCTAAAGTTTACATTGGGTAGAATGTGGGAATAGTCAGGGCAGAGACGGACGATGTTACGGAGGTGGAAATAGGTGGTCTTAATTATGCCGTGAATATGTGGTCTGAAGCTCATTTCAGAGTCAAATATGACACCAAGGTTGTAAACGGTCTGGTTCAGCCTCAGACAGATGCTAGGGAGAGGGATGGAGTCGGTGGTTAGGGAACGGAGTTTGTGGCGGGACTGAAGACAATGGCCGTAACTTTCTAGGGGGGTCTGTGGATGGGATCGGTAGTGGATCGGGTGGGAAATTTTATTTTTATTTTTGACAGTGGGTTGGGACCCCGCTGCCATTCCGCCACGACGTGCCTTTCCCAGTCATTGTCAGTGTTTGCAACATTTCATTGCTGTAGAACACTGACAGCACAAATGTTAAAAGAAAGTTGGCCATGGTCCCTTTTAAAGAAACCAGCTAATGACGTGTCATGAATGACGCCACCAGACCCGCTTCCTCTAATTGGCCCGGGAAACACGCTGAGCAGGCTTAACAAGCCCTATCAACGGAAAATCATTTTCCAGAGTGGGATGGAGTCAGCAGCGGGGTCAGGACCCACCACCGCGTCGCCCGCCCCAGACCTGTCGAGGTAAGGAAAATCTTGGCCAATGGCTTTAGTCTTCCCAGTATTTAATTGGAGAAAATTTCTGCTCATCCAGTACTGCATGTTGGACAAGCAGTCTGACAATTGAGAGACCGTGGAGGGGTCAAGAGAAGTGGTGCTGAGGTAGAGTTTGGTGTCGTCAGCATACATGTGGAAACTGACGCTGTGTTTTTGGATGATGTCGCCAAGGGGCAGCATGTAGATGAGAAATAGGAGGGGGCCAAGTATAGATCCTTGGGGGACTCCAGAGGTAACGATGCAGGAGCGGGAAGAGAAGCCATTGCAGGTGATTCTCTGGCTACGATTAGATAGATAAGAATGGAACCAGGCGAGTGCAGTCCCACCCAGCTGGACAACGTTGGAGGTGGATGGAATGGTCAACTATGTCAAAGGCTGCAGACAGGTCGAGAAGGACGAGGAGGGAGAGTTTACCTTTGTCATGGTCACAAAGGATGTCATTTGTGTCTTTGAGAGCCGTTTCGTTGCTGTGGCAGGGACAAACCTGATTGGAGGGATTCAAACACGGATATTTCTTTTGGTGTCATTAGAGGAGTTTGTTTAAGGTAAAATATTGGCCCGGATTTTGCGTTAATAATAATGGTGAGGCTAACAGCACTCGCCATTATTATGGAGTATATCTGACAGCAACTTCTGGCGTCCACACATGCACATTTGAATGCTTAAATCCGGAAGTTGCTGCCAGAGATGCCCGCTCCTCTACAGGCTGCGGTATAACAGTACTCGACATTGAAAGACAGGCAATGGCGTGAACATGGGGTAGTTGCTCACTAGTTCCCCACTAAAGATGGCATAAAAAGTTAGAGCTGGTGCATTCAGGAATGTGAATTTTTAACGGCGTGATAAATCTTAATTACTGCAAAACAACCTCTCTGGCTCTGAAAGTGTGGTGTCTCATTCCTTCAGACGTTAATAAGTGTTGGAGATTTTTAAAAAATGTTCTTAACTCTTTTTCTCTTAATCCCATCTGTCTTTCCCAATCTTTATTCCGCTTTCTGTACATGATTTAAATCTAATTTATATGTACTGCTTTATACTTCCTGGTTTAATCTCTGCGGGCTGGACATTGGCTTTGGTGGGGGGGGGGTGGGTTGCTGCTGTTTTGAGTTTGGGAAACCCGGAAGTGCGGGTTAGTGTTAGACTGATTGACAGGCTGGTTGCTTGTTGGGCGGGTAATCCTTCAGCACAAGGCCACAGCCGAGCTGAGCTGAGAGTTGTGGGGGGGAGGTCCGATCAATAGAGAGGGGACTAATCATAGTTGGGGGGAGCAGATAGCGGTCAGGGAGGTGGGGTGGTGGTTTACTGGGTAGCTTGTTGGACCTAGAGGAAACACGCCTGCTCCTCCTGGCCCACAAGCAGTGCTGTAAAGGCACTTAACTTATGGATTCAGCGCTTCTCGCCTCCTTTCACCTGCCAGGTTTCCCAAGGCCAGGGAAACCCAGTTGACTGCAGTTAAAAATAGAATCACTGTTAAAATGAAGGCATGCAGCCTCATTAAAATATTTAAATGACCAACCCACCAGCTGTGAGCGGATTGGTAGCACGCTGTGGTCACGACGCGGTTAAAACTGGAAGTGGCTGGGTTCGAGGTGAGTTGGATTCGTTTTTCAGACTTCTGGCTTTTTAACCTCCCACCCGATCCAAACCCACCTGTTCTTGTGGGTTAAAATTCCCCCTTGCGTGTCTCTGAGGATTCTTCAATCTGATTGGTTGATGAGCCTCGCTGCTTCTTGACCTGCTCAGAGACGCCACAGATCCCCTGTAGAGGAAGGCCGCACTGGATCAGATGCCAGATTAGAGCAAGTCTTCGCTCAAAGGTCCGCAAAAACTTTGTGGGCAGCTATCAGCGAGGTGAATGGCGAGTGCCGTTCCTTCGCCGCTGACTGCAAAATCCAGGCCAAGGACTTTGAACTTTTATTGTGGTGTATGCATTTATCATCCATGGAAATATGATTTCTGCCCCACTACAGGTATTTGCACAGGTTCGATATTGAGTTAGAACAAATTGAATTGGCGAATAGCATCAAAGGCAGACAAGGAAGACAGCACGAGGCTCGGGAAGCCATTCTCAAACAGAGCATTGAACGTGAGAGGCTTCTGTACGAAGAAAATGGAATAGGTATGAGTGCTTAATTCATTACATCCCCAGTCCCCTCCTATAAATATTCTAACATTATTACTTGATAAGTGCTATTAAGGTGTATAACTAAAAGTGGATTGAGCTCCACAGTTCTTTTTATAAACTGGACACACCCCAATTAATCAATTTCAAATGAATTGATGATGAATTAATATCGATTTGTTGGAGTATGGGGATCTAATGGAGCTTGGAAAGGAGAGAGTGATTAACATTTTGTTTATCTCTAATTAAAATAAAATATGATGTACCCAAATTTAACAAAATAGAAACGGGGTAGGCCATTCAGTCACTCGAGCCTGTTCTGCCATTCTGTTCGATCATGGCTGATCTGCACATCAACTCCATTTACCCACCTTTTCTCCATATCTCTTGATACCCTTACCTAACAAAAATTTATCAATCTCAATCTTGCAAATGTTAAGGCTGGCTTGTCCTAATGTGCATGCAGAGTGTCTTCAGCACCACAGACAATATGTTATCAGTGCCTATAGCCTTTGCTGTATCCAAGGTACTGAGCTGCTTCTGAATGTCACGTGGAGTGTACCAAATTCACTGGATATTGGCATCTATGATGACGGGGACCTTGGAATGAGACCAAGTAGGGTCATCCATTTGGCACTTTTGGCTGCAGACTTTTACAAACACTTTGGCCTTGACTCTTGCACTCGCGTACTAGGCTCCACTATGGTTAAGGATTGAGATGTTCATGGCACCTCCACCTCCTATTAGTTGCCTTTTTGTGCATCACCATTCTGTGGGATGTGATAGGACTGCTGCGTTCAGGTCTGATCCATTTGTTCTGGGAATGCTTAGCTCTGTGTATGGTTTGCTGCTTTCATATTTTGCATGCAGATAGCCCTTATAGCTTCACTAGGTTGATGCTTCATTGAAAGGTAAGCCTGGTGCTGCTACTACAGGAAACTTTTGTTTAAACGGAGGTTAAATATCTGGAATGCTCTATCCACCAGCAAAATTCAGGAGTCGGTTCAGATAACTTTTTTTACTTTTAGTTGCTTTTTTTCTCCATTTGGGGCTCTGCAAGCGTCTAGCTGAAGCTGTTGCTTAGCTACAGAGACGCTTGCAAGCTGCACCGACTGTTTTGAAGCTGAGCAACAGGGTTTGTTATAGAAACATAGAAGATAGGAGCAGGAGTAGGCCACTCGGTCCTTCGAGCCTGCTCCGCCATTCAACGAGATCATGGCTGATCATCCAAACCCTAGCACCCGGTCCCTACACCGACAGCCATCCCACCCAAGCCCTATCCCCGTAACCGCGTAACCCCACGTATTTAGTCCCCCCTAACACTAAGGGCCAATTTTTATCATGGCCAATCAACCTAACCCGCACATCTTTGCTTCAGACGGCGCTCTGAGCTCCGTATGTTTTAACATTTCGTATGCAAGGGGCTAATGACTATTTTAGGCAAATGCCCAGGATGCCTGAATGTTGTCTGAGGCCAGTATGGTGTTGAATGTATTTCAGGCATCCTTGGGGACATAAATTCTCAAAATTGGTCCTTTTTGCCCCTGTTGTCTGCCGGAAAACAGGCGCTACGAGGACCAATTTCTCCCCCATTGTAAGTGATACTCAATCTATTGCAGTGTTAAAGTAGCTTGTAAACGTTTGATTGTGGTCGCTAATTAGTGTCATTCACAGAAAAGTGAGCGGAATTGCAGAATACTATCTCTGAAATACTGGTTTTTGATGGTTGGTATTATAATACCTGTTTAAAAAAATGACTTGCTCTCTTTCTCCCTCCTCCCACAACTAGCTCAGTACGTAAAGCAAGCAACTGAGTCTGGTCTTGAGCTATGCAGACCAGGAAAGTCTCCAGTTGTATCTTGGGGCATGATCTTGCCAGCCCTGGGGAGGTGGGACTGCTGGGAAAATGGCAGAATCTGGGGGCGGGCACCCATCCCGCCTCTGTGCCATCTTGCCAGGAGGCGGGTAGCCGACCTGCACCGGGTCCCGTCTCCTTGGAAGGGGATTACAGCCACTTAACTGCTTGTTAACAGGTAGATAAGAGGATTATCCCCATTTTACCCACACAAGTGCGGGCTTCCCAAAGGCTGCAAACCCCGCCAGGGTCACCGAGGCGAGCAGTGGGTCTGCGGGGTGTAAAAGTGCGCTGTGAAGGTAAGTGATGGGTGCAAGTGTGGAGAGGTGAGGTATGTAAGGTAAGTGGCAAGTGTTAGAAAAAGTTTACTTACCTTTGTTTCTTCCTGCAGGCTTCAAGAGTTGGCGATGTGGAGATTCTCGCAACTCACCGGCAGAGATGACAGGTGGCTGCTGCATTCCCCAATGCAACAACCACCTAATTTCTGCTAAAGAAAGAGGTTTGATGAGTTTTGAATTCAAGAACTCATCAAACTACAGAGAATGTCAGTGTTTGACAGCTTCACAGAGCTGTCAAACGATGACAATTCATCTGTCAAAAATTTTTGACAGATGAAACGTCATAAGCTGACGTTCTCTGTAACCGGCTTTCTCTTAATTGGCCTGCTGGGCGGGCTTAACAAGGTCAATCAAGGGAAAATAGCATGGGTTGGCCAGAACTCGATGGAGGCGGGACTGAAACCTGACAAGTGGGAGTTCCGCCTCCAGAAACACCCCATTGGCAAAATCCAGCCCTTGGTCTGTACTAAGTTAGCTGATTTCAACTAGACTGACAGTGGAGAAGCTGTAAATGGCTTTAATAACCCTGCATTATGTACAACAATAAGAACAAAATGCATTGCAATTGCATTCCTTGCATGCTAGAAGATATCTTAAAGCACTTTACTTTGAGGAGGAAGGATGGTAGATGCCAGGCAGGAACGAAAGTGGACATGGTTGTAGGAGATGAAGGCATGCTCAAAGAGAGGGGATTTGAGAAGGTTTTTGACAAAAGGAGGGAGGTGGCAAGGTGGAGGGATGTAGGGAAGGAGTTCCACATCACAGCGGCATAGTATCTGAAAGAGCAGTCATCAATAATGTAGTGGGGAGCAAGGAGTAACCCTATGTTAGGAACAGAGAGTGCATGAGGGAATGTGTGGTTGAAAGCAAGTACAAAGATCTTGAAGTTGATTTGCTGGAACATGGAACTGGAAAGGAGAGAGTGATGGGACTTCATTTAAGGTCTAGATGTGGCCTGTGCTGTTTGAAATAAGTTGTAATTAGTGGAGGTTAGGAGGCAAGCTAAGAGTGTTAGAAAAGTCAAGCCGCTAGGCAATAAAGGCATGAACTAGGGTTCTGGTGGTGGTGGGAAGAGGTAGAGAATAATGAGCAGTGTTCCTGCTCCAAATCACCATCCAGTAACTCTTGCTGGAAGTCACATATGTGGACATAGTCAGAGGACAAATTTGTCTTAGAATCCACTCCTTCTCTTCCCTCTCCCATGATCGGATATAACTTGCTGACTTGAGAAGAATGGCCACTTGGATGAAATTTCTGGAGTACTTTTCCAGCCTCTGGAGCCCTTCCTCCTGACATGTGTTTGAGAGATGAGAGACAAGGGGAGAAAATTGGAAGAAGAAAATCAAAAGATACTCAAAAAAGAGACAGGAGGGTGGGGTGAGTTGATTTTAAAAGGTTAGCCTTGTATGGTGTGTAATACCCTCAAATGACACTTTGAGGTACTTGCTTACATTCAAATTGTCTAATTTAATGTTTTAATGCATTTATCTAAATATCTTCTATTTAGTGGAGGTATTAATTCATTTATTTTAGACAGGTTAATGGCTGCTAAATTAGTGGAAACTGGAATTTTAGACAAGCATTAAACCTCTGCCAGTATTCCACAGCTTGTTTTCAGGCTCCTGGTTATCTTTCATATATATTTAATATATGTTGATGAAACTATTCTAGTATTTTCAGACTAGGGGCTCTTAATTTTGAATGGAGACCATCCTTCCTCTTCTTTACTGTGCCCTGCAATAAAGGAGATCTGAAGAAAATGCATTAAAATAAAATCTTTCTTCCCCTTTGGTTTTTCATGATCGCTGTCATATTGGGAGATAAAGTTTTCACAAGAGGGAGAGTTATTATTCCTTCCTATTATCTCACGTGGTACTGGTGCACCTTTTGGATGATTAGGAAATATTATATTGGCGCTGTGACTTCAGGAGAACGGCACTCCTGAGTACAGCACCCCCGCCCCCATCCCCCACCACCAATTTTATTGCACCTGTTCACAGGTCCAGCTTCTAGTACCAAGAAAAAGAGCTCCATGTTTTCATGCCTCAGACCTTTCCTCTCGGGACCTTTTTTATTATTTTAATTTGTTATTGGCAGCAGGAGTAGTGCGTCTACATCCAATAGCATACTGTCAATATAAAGTCCCTTTGGGCTGTGCAGTATGTCCGTGTGAAACATGGCTGGAGTTGTTCATTTGCCACGTTCAGAAATATAGTCGAGCTTTATTCATGTGCAACTTTTATCATTTAAAACTTGCTGACCTTCATGAGAGAATATTATTTTAATTTATTTTATCAGAAGATTGCATTGTTCTTCAAGCTCCATTTTAGATTGGGAGATGGTTTCTGTCATTTTAGGTTCTTTCATGGGAACCTCTTTTGAGACAAGTGGTTATCGGCAGTGCCATGGTTGAGTCATTTGCATTTTTTTTGATATGTTAATGCTTGGATGTTCTTTAATGCCTCTTCACGTCCTGATAGTGTGAGTGTTCTTATTTATAATTTCCTTTTGTTATCACAATTCTTTCACTGCTCTTCAATTCACTGTGGTCTTATTGTACATGTGGTCCCTGTCTGATGCAATTGTAATTTGTCTGTTTAAGGAAAAAATATAGTTTAGAATCTAGTGCATGGCTAAATCAAAGTATTTTAATTAAAAATTTTCAGTTGACAGTTTTTACTAATATTTAAAAGATAATCTGGATTTTCCCCTTCGGCATTCCTGGTGCTCGCTAGAAGCTCATTTTGGAAAATTCTGCAAATCCAAAGCTTGTAGAGGCCATAATATAGGAAAACAATTATCTCACCTAGAAAGATATGGGTTAAGGACAGCCAACATGGATATGTAAAAAGCTAATTGTTTCTGACAAATTTAACAGATTCTTTGAGGAATTAATGGAGTTTATTGAAAACATTGCAGTGTTTATAGGGATTTTCAAATTGTATTTGAAAAGGTGCACCATAGGAGGCTTATTGATAAAATTAATGCACATGGTGGCTTGGATTAGTGGTTGATTAAAGGATGTTTTTTGAACTAGTGGGATGTATAGTAGGGCAGATTAAAATGATTCTCAGGTTCTGGCAGAGCTGCTAAATGACTTTCGTATCAGTCTATACTCCTGTAGATGATGCTCATGTCCCAGAGGGGGTGCTCTGTGTATTGAATAGCATTATTAATATTAAAATAGATAGTAATCATCTTGGATAGATTAGGAAAGCTCAAAATTGATAGGGCTCCAGGCCCAGATAATATTCAGCCATGGGTGATTAAAGAAATTGGGCAGGTGCTCTGTGAGACCTCTGTGCATATCTTCAATAGTTCAGTAGAGTCGGGGATAGTTCCCTTAAACTAGAAGCTAGCTCATGTTGTTTCTATTTTCAAAAAAGGGGACAAATCGGAGCCAAGGAACTACAGGCCTATCAGTCTGACATCCATTATTGGGAAGATGTGAGAAGGGATCGTAAGAGATGTGCTTTATGATCACTGGGAAAGGGAAAGGGTCCATTAGAAATTCACATGGCTTCCAAAAAATAGGTTGTGCACAACACATTTGATGAGTTTTTTGAGGAAGTCACTAGGGTAGTGGATGAGGGAAATCCGGTAGACATTTCAGAAGGCATTTGATAAGGTATCTCATGGAAGGTTACTTCACAAGGTAGAATCTTGTATCCGTAGGAGTTTGAAACGCTGGATTAAGAATTGGCTCCAATCACATAGCCAAAAAGTTGTAGTTCAGCCTGGTCTGGACTTGACTGGACTGGTTTCGATCTCCTGAGGGAGTCGGAGAGGAATTTTCCAGAGTATTTTTTTCCTTTATTGGCCTTGGGTTGTTTTCTGTTCTTTTGCGTCTTCCAGGTGATTACATGGTTGCAGGGGTGGGGAGGAAGCGCAAAGTGTTTAGTCATGATGGTCCAGCCATCATGGTGTGGGGCAGGCTTGATGGACCTGTTGGTCTTTTCCTGCCTGTCGATTTTGTATCTATCTATATATATATAAATCTGTCATTCTGTCATTCTGTCATTCATCGCCTGTGCGTCTGGCGGGCTATGCGCTCGAAAGTTACAGGGCGTACCTACACGCGCTTTACCTCCAAAGAAAGCTTACGCTTCCGAGACGGTTTTAAGCGTATTTACGTTTCGGCCGGGCTAAAATCGCGCCCGCGGTATCCCAAAAACATTCAACGTTCCGCTCATTAGCATCTCATTATCCGCTCATTAGCGACAGAGTGACCTCGAGCTCGACCAATCGTACGCCGGGTTGCTGGCGTGTGCCGCCGGGCCAATCGGTGCGTGTGTGGCCGGGCCTTATCGTTCTGAACCGAGGTGAGTCGCCGCCATCTTGATTCCAAACTTTTCCTTTTTCCCGCTTTCTGCGTCTTAAAAAAAAAAACGTTGCTTTTAAAACACACATTGTTTTAAAAAAAAATGATTTAGAAAGTAATTAACTTATCTAATCTCATTAATTTTCCTACCTTTCCCCATTTTTCCAGGTAGGCCTCGAAGCCTCGGCTTCTCCTTCGCACCCACGCCCGAGCTAGGCACCTCCCGGCCCCACTCGAAGGCTGGAGGGCCGAGCCTCAGCCCAGCGCCGCTAGGGTGCGCGCGCAGCAGGAGCTGAGACGCGGCGTCTCTCTTGGGCTTGGCCGGGGGGCGGGGCTTGCTGAGCGTCAAGCGCCACCCTGGCAACCGGCCGTCTCGCACAGCCGCAATCGGCGGTCTTCACCTGGGGGGGGGGGGGCGCGACCCTCGGGGGGGGGGGGGCGCGACCCTCGGGGGGGGGCGCGACCCCTCGGGGGGGGGGCCGCGACCCCGCCCCCCCGCCCTCCCTTCCCTCCCGCCCTCCCTTCCACCCCGCCCTCCCTTCCCCCCCCGCCCCTCCCTTCCCCCCCCGCCCTCCCTTCCCCCCCCGCCCTCCCTTCCCCCACCCGCCCTCCCTTCCCCCCCCCGCCCTCCCTTCCCCCCCCCGCCCTCCCTTCCCCCCCCCGCCCTCCCTTCCCCCCCCGCCCTCCCTTCCCCCCCGCCCTCCCTTCCTTCCCCCCCCGCCCTCCCTTCCCCCCCGCCCTCCCTTCCCCCCCCGCCCTCCCTTCCCCCCCCGCCCGCCCCGACAGCCTCCCTTCCCCCCCCGCCCTCCCTTCCCCCCCCGCCCTCCCTTCCCCCCCCCGCCCTCCCTTCCCCCCCCCGCCCTCCCTTCCCCCCCCCGCCCTCCCTTCCCCCCCCCGCCCTCCCTTCCCCCCCCCGCCCTCCCTTCCCCCCCCGCCCTCCCTTCCTTCCCCCCCCGCCCTCCCTTCCTTCCCGCCCCCCGCCCTCCCTTCCTTCCCCCCCCACGCCCTCCCTTCCTTCCCCCCCCCGCCCTCCCTTCCTTCCCCCCCCGCCCTCCCTTCCTTCCCCCCCCGCCCTCCCTTCCCCCCCGCCCTCCCTTCCCCCCCGCCCTCCCTTCCCCCCCCGCCCTCCCTTCCCCCCCCGCCCTCCCTTCCCCCCCCCGCCCTCCCTTCCCCCCCCGCCCTCCCTTCCCCCCCCGCCCTCCCTTCCCCCCCGCCCTCCCTTCACCCCCCCGCCCTCCCTTCCCCCCCCTCCCCTTCCCCCCCGCCCTCCCCTTCCCCCACCCTCCCTCCCCTTCCCCCCCCCCGCCCTCCCCTTCCCCCCCCCGCCCTCCCCTTCCCCCCCCGCCCTCCCCTTCCCCCCGCCCTCCCTTCCCCCCTTCCCCCCCCGCCCTCCTTCCCCCCCAGTCGCTCTCTTTCCCCCCCAGTCGCTCTCTTTCCCCCCCAGTCGCTCTCTTTCCCCCCCAGTCGCTCTCTTTCCCCCCCAGTCGCTCTCTTTCCCCCCCAGTCGCTCTCTTTCCCCCCCCAGTCGCTCTCTTTCCCCCCCCAGTCGCTCTCTTTCCCCCCCCAGTCGCTCTCTTTCCCCCCCAGTCGCTCTCTTTCCCCCCCCAGTCGCTCCCTTCCCCCCCCCCCCCCCAGTCGCTCTCTTCCAACAACAACATTCCCTCGAAAAAGCCTCGGCACTGCCGGGCACTTCAGCTAGTCTTATATATATAAATCGGTACTTCTGTCTGTCATTCTGTCTGTCTGTCATCGTGTGTGCGTCTGTCAGGTACGCGCTCGAAAGTTACAGGGCGTACCTACACGCGCGTTACCTCCAAAGAAAGCTTACGCTTCCGAGACGGTTTAAGCGTATTTACGTTTCGGCGGGCTAAATCGCGCCCGCGGAATCCGAAAAACCTTCACATTCCGCTCATTAGCATCTCATTATCCGCTCATTAGCGACAGAGTGACCTCGAGGTCACTCTGTCGTACGGCGGCTTGCGTCCGCGTGCGGCGGGCCAATCGGTGCGTGTGTTGGCAGGCCTTATCGTTCTGAACCGAGGTGAGTCGCCGCCATCTTACTTCCATTCTTTTTCCTGCTTTCTGCATCTTTCTTTTCAAATATACATTTCCAGCAAAATAAAATTCAATTTATTAAATTCTTTTAAAATAAATCACTCATTTGTAAATATTTTATCTAACCTGAAACATTCTTTTTCCTACCTTTGCCCGTTTTTTTTCTTAGGCCTGAAAGCCTGGGACTTTCTTGCCCAGCCAGGCCCGAGCTAGGTAACTGGGCTGCTGCTAAGCTCCCCCCCGCCCCGGCCGTGACACGTTACCCAGGGCAACGGCGTCAGCCACGAGGTCAGGGTGCGCGCGCAGCAGGAGCAGGTGAGACGCGGCATCTCTGTTCCGCGCTCAGGAGGAGGGGGGCGGGGGGGGGGGGCGTGGCTCGGCCGCCGGCCGTCTCTCAGAGCCGCAATCGGGCTCGGCCGGGGGGGGGGCGGGGCGGGGCTCGGCCGCCTGCCGTCTCTCGGAGCCGCAATCGGGCTCGGCGGGGGGGGGGGGGTGGGGGCTCGGCCGCCGGCCGTCTCTCGGAGCCGCAATCGGGCTCGGCGGGGGGCGGGGCTCGGCCGCCGGCCGTCTCTCAGAGCCGTAATCGGCCTCGGCCGGGGGGGGGGGAGGGGCGTGGCTCGGCCGCTGGCCGTCTCTCAAGGCCGCAATCGGGCTCGGCCCGGGGGGGGGGAGGGGCGTGGCTCGGCCGCTGGCCGTCTCTCAGAGCCGCAATCGGGCTCGGCCGGGGGGGGGGGGCGGGGCTCGGCCGGCTGCCGTCTCTCAGAGCCGCAATCGGGCTCAGCGGGGGGGGCGGGGCTCGGCCGCCAGCCGTCTCTCAGAGCCGCAATCGGGCTTGGCCGGGGGGGGGGGGCGGGGCTCGGAGAGCGGGGCTCTCGGCCGGGGGGGGGCGGGGCTCTCGGCCTGGCCCCTTCCCCCCCCGCCCCCCTTCTCCCCCCGCCCCCCTTCCCCTTCCCCGCCGCCCCCCTTCCCCCTGCCCCCCGCTTCCCCCCCCTTTTCCCCCCTGCCCTTTTCCCCCCCTGCCCTTTTCCCCCCTGCCCTTTTCCCCCCTGCCCTTTTCCCCCCTGCCCTTTTCCCCCTGCCCTTTTCCCCCCTGCCCTTTCCCCCCTGCCCTTTTCCCCCCTGCCCTTTTCCCCCCTGCCCTTTTCCCCCCCTGCCCTTTTCCCCCCCTGCCCTTTTCCCCCCCTGCCCTTTTCCCCCCCTGCCCTTTTCCCCCCCTGCCCTTTTCCCCCCTGCCCTTTTCCCCCCCTGCCCTTTTCCCCCCCTGCCCTTTTCCCCCCCTGCCCTTTTCCCCCCCTGCCCTTTTCCCCCCTGCCCTTTTCCCCCCCTGCCCTTTTCCCCCCCTGCCCTTTCCCCCCCTGCCCTTTTCCCCCCCTGCCCTTTTCCCCCCCTGCCCTTTCCCCCCCTGCCCTTTCCCCCCCCTGCCCTTTCCCCCCCTGCCTTTCCCCCCCTGCCCTTTTCCCCCCCTGCCCTTTTCCCCCCCTGCCCTTTTCCCCCCCTGCCCTTTTCCCCCCCTGCCCTTTTCCCCCCCTGCCCTTTTCCCCCCTGCCCTTCCCCCCCTGCCCTTTCCCCCCCTGCCCTTTCCCCCCCTGCCCTTCCCCCCTGCCCTTCCCCCCCCCTGCCCTTTCCCCCCCCTGCCTTTCCCCCCTGCCCTTTCCCCCCCTGCCCTTCCCCCCCCTGCCTTTCCCCCCTGCCCTTTCCCCCCCTGCCCTTTCCCCCCCCTGCCCTTTCCCCCCCTGCCCTTTCCCCCCCCTGCCCTTTCCCCCCCTGCCCTTTTCCCCCCTGCCCTTTCCCCCCTGCCCTTTCCCCCCCTGCCCTTTCCCCCCCCTGCCCTTTCCCCCCCCTGCCCTTTCCCCCCCCTGCCCTTTCCCCCCCTGCCCTTTCCCCCCCCTGCCCTTTCCCCCCCCTGCCCTTTCCCCCCCTGCCCTTTCCCCCCCCTGCCCTTTCCCCCCCTGCCCTTTCCCCCCCTGCCCTTTCCCCCCCCTGCCCTTTCCCCCCTGCCCTTTCCCCCCCTGCCCTTTCCCCCCCCTGCCCTTTCCCCCCCTGCCCTTTCCCCCCCTGCCCTTTCCCCCCCTGCCCTTTCCCCCCCTGCCCTTTCCCCCCCTGCCCTTTCCCCCCTGCCCTTTCCCCCCCTGCCCTTTTCCCCCCCTGCCCTTTTCCCCCCTGCCCTTTTCCCCCTGCCCTTTTCCCCCCTGCCCTTTTCCCCCCTGCCCTTTTCCCCCCTGCCCTTTTCCCCCCCCGCCCTTTTCCCCCCCCGCCCTTTTCCCCCCCCGCCCTTTTCCCCCCCCGCCCTTCCACCCCCCGCCCTTTCCCCCCCCGCCCTTTCCCCCCCCCGCCCTCTTCCCCCCCCGCCCTCTTCCCCCCCTGCCCTCTTCCCCCCCTGCCCTCTTTCCCCCTGCCCTTTTCCCCCCTGCCCTTTTCCCCCCTGCCCTTTTCCCCCCTGCCCTTTTTCCCCCCTGCCCTTTTCCCCCCTGCCCTTTTCCCCCCTGCCCTTTTCCCCCCCTGCCCTTTTCCCCCCTGCCCTTTTCCCCCCTGCCCTTTTCCCCCCTGCCCTTTTCCCCCCTGCCCTTTTTCCCCTGCCCTTTTCCCCCTGCCCTTTCCCCCCTGCCCTTTTCCCCCCCTGCCCTTTTCCCCCCCTGCCCTTTTCCCCCCTGCCCTTTTCCCCCCCTGCCCTTTTCCCCCCTGCCCTTTTCCCCCCCTGCCCTTTCCCCCCCTGCCCTTTTCCCCCCCTGCCCTTTTCCCCCCTGCCCTTTTCCCCCCTGCCCTTTTCCCCCCCTGCCCTTTTCCCCCCCTGCCCTTTCCCCCCCTGCCCTTTCCCCCCCTGCCCTTTCCCCCTGCCCTTTTCCCCCCCTGCCCTTTTCCCCCCCTGCCCTTTTCCCCCCTGCCCTTTTCCCCCCCTGCCGTTTTCCCCCCCTGCCCTTTTCCCCCTGCCCTTTTCCCCCCCTGCCCTTTTCCCCCCCTGCCCTTTTCCCCCCCTGCCCTTTTCCCCCCCTGCCCTTTCCCTGCCCTTTTCCCCCCCTGCCCTTTTCCCCCCGCTCCCTTCCCCCCCTCCCTTTCCCCCCTCCCTCCCCCCTCCCCTTCCCCCCCTCCCCTTCCCCCCACCCCGCTCTCTTCCCCCCAGTCGCTCTCTCTCTACCCCCCAGTCGCTCTCTCTCTTCCCCCCCCCCAGTCGCTCTCTCTCTCTCTCTTCAAGAACAACATGCCCTCGAAAAAGCCTAGGCACCGCCGGGCACTTCAGCTAGTATATATATAAAAGACCACTTCTGTCTCTCTGTCTGTCCTCTACACGTTCGAAAGTTATAGAGCGTACCTACACGTGCGTCACATCAAAAGAAAGCTTACGATTACGGACCGGTCATAGGCGTATTTACTTTTCCGTCAAGACAAAAATCGTGCCCCCGGTATCCCAAAAACGTTCAAAATTCCGCTCATTAAATGGGAAAAGTTCTGCTCATTTGCATTGAGTGACGTGAAGGTTGACCAATCGTACGGTCGAGCGACCTGACCGTTGACCGACGGTTGACCAATCGCTGCGTCACGGGGGTGGGTTCACTGCGCGTGCAGGCGGGCCATCCTACAGTTGAGTGTTGAGTGACTTGACGATTGACCAATCCTACAGTTCAGTGACCTGACGGTCGACCAAGCGTGTGTGGGCGGGCCTTATCATTCTGAACCGAGGTGAGTGGCCGCCATCTTGATTCTTCACGATTTTTTTCCCACACTTTCTGTGTGTTAGGGAACTAAGGAAAATAACAATTTATTTGAGTTTTAAATTGTATTTAGCAACAGTAGGAAATGAAGTGATCCCCTGCCCTTCGCCCGGAGGCTCGCCTACTTTGACGGCCATTTCGAGTGGCTGTGCCGGCGCCGGGCGCGGCCGAGCAGCCCGGGAAGCCTGGGCCTTGAGTTGCGGGCCGTGCCGGGAGCCGCCGCGCACAAAACTTCCCCGCGGCGTCAACAGCCCCGCCCCAGAGCCCGACCCAAAGCCACCAGGTTGCCGCTGCGGCGGCCCAGTCTCTCTCTCTCTCTCTCTCTCTCTCATCCCAATCTCTCTCTCTCACACTCCCAATCTCTCTCTTTCTCTCACACTCCCAATCTCTCTCTCTCTCTCTCACACTCCCAATCTCTCTCTCATACTCCCAATCTCTCTCTCTCTCTCTCTCACACTCCCAATCTCTCTCTCTCTCTCTCACACTCCCAATCTCTCTCTCTCTCTCTCACACTCCCAATCTCTCTCTCTCTCTCTCTCACACTCCCAATCTCTCTCTCTCTCTCTCCATACTCCCAATCTCTCTCTCTCTCTCTCTCTCTCTCACACTCCCAATCTCTCTCTCTCACACTCCCAATCTCTCTCTCTCACACTCCCAATCTCTCTCTCTCACACTCCCAGTCTCTCTCTCTCACACTCCCAATCTCTCACTCTCTCTCTCCCACACCCCCAATCTCTCTCTCTCACACTCCCAAACTCTCTCTCTCACACACACTCCCAATCTCTCTCTCTCACACTCCCAATCTCTCTCTCTCTCACACTCCCAATCTCTCTCTCTCTCTCACACTCCCAATCTCTCTCTCTCTCTCACACTCCCAACCTCTCTCTCTCTCTCTCTCACACTCCCAATCTCTCTCTCTCTCTCTCTCTCTCTCTCTCTCTCACACTCCCAATCTCTCTCTCTCACACTCCCAATCTCTCTCTCTCACACTCCCAGTCTCTCTCTCTCCCACACCCCCAATCTCTCTCTCTCTCACACACTCCCAATCTCTCTCTCTCTCACACTCCCAATCTCTCTCTCTCTCTCACACTCCCAATCTCTCTCTCTCACACTCCCAATCTCTCTCTCTCTCTCATACTCCCAA